>NC_089492.1:276449464-276762589 GCF_036850765.1 Saccopteryx bilineata | reverse complement strand
TCAGGATAGACTTCAAAGAGGGTAATTGAGCTGAGCCGTAAAGGACAGAAAAGATTAATTGGTTTAAACAGCATAAAAGAAAGGACAAAAGATAATGGGAACAAAGGTGCTGAATTGGGTATGTGGTCATTAAATATTTATTAAATAACCTACTCCATGTCAGTCACTGTGTTAGATACTAGGTATACACTGGTGAACAAAAACAATGAGTTCCCTGCTCCTGTGAAGTCCAGTGGGAAAGACAAAATAATAATAATAATGCAAGCAGATATATCATTATAAAATGTAATAGGTGCTAAAAATGGAGGCAATGGACACCAGTAATAGGAAATAACGGGAAAGGACTAGCAAAAAGGATGGTGAGGAAAGTATCTCTATTCATAAACTAAGGCTTGAAGGAGCCAGCCAGGCAAAGAACCGGAGAAAGAGTGTTCAATAAAGAGTGAGCCACCCAAAAGGGTCACTGGAACAGCTTGAGCCACCCCCGTTAAGGCACATGTGAGAAGCAATCAATGAACAGCTACAGTGACTCAATTAAGAGATGATGCTTCTCATCTCTCTCCCTTCCTGCCTGTCTCTCTCTCTCTCAAGAAAAAGAGAGAGAGAGCAGCCCCAGACAAAAGCCACACCATACACTGAAGTGTGAAAAAACTTTCTGAGTTTAAAAATATATAAATAAATAAGTAAGTAAGTAAGAAGTTACTGTGACTAAAGCATAATGGACAATGAGATTAAAGAGGCAGGCAGCCTGACCAGGCGGTGGCGCAGTGGATAGAGCGTCGGACTGGGATGCGGAAGGACCCAGGTTCAAGACCCCAGGATAGCCAGCTTGAGCATGGGCTCATCTGGCTTGAGCAAAAAAGCTCACTAACATGGACCCAAGGTCACTGGCTCGAGCGGGGGGTTACTCAGTCTGCTGAAGGCCCGCGGTCATGGCACATATGAGAAAGCAATCAATGAACAACTACGGTGTCGCAACGAAAAACTGATGATTGATGCTTCTCATCTCTCTCCGTTCCTGTCTGTCTGTCCCTATCTATCCTCTATCTGACTCTCTCTCTCTATCCCTGTAAAAAAATAAAATAATAAAAAATAAAAAAAATTAAAGAGGCAGGCAGTGGCCAGGTTATATATAAGGCATTACAGGCCAAGATAAAGAGTTTAAATTTAGATTTTACTCTAAGCCCAAAGGAAAACCATAAAAAGTGCATATTCATAAACATACTGTTGAATAAAAGGAGTCAGACCAAAAGATTATATGCTGTATGATTCCATTTTTACAAAAGTACAAAAACAGATAAGGCCTGACCAGTGGTGGTGCAGTGGATAAAGCATTGACCCAGAACAATGAGGTCACTGGTTTGAAACCCCGGGCTTGCCCAGTTAAGACACATATAGGAAAAAAAAAAAAAAAAAAAGACACATATAGGAGATGATGCTTCCTGCTCCCCCCACCCCCTCGCTCTCTTTCCTTTCTCTAAGATGAATAAAATCTTGGGGGGAAAAAGAAAGAGATAAAACTAATCTACGTGGTTAGAAGTCACCCTGGGGGGCAGTGGGTGGAAGGGGGTCAGGAACCAGAAGGAAACTAAAAGACTAGGTAATGCTGTTTCTTGATCTAAGTGCTGGTTACATGGCTATATTCATTTTCTGAAAAAGTCATCAAACTGTATTTTTATGATATCTATATCTGTATATGTATAATATACATTAATAAAACATTGTAATAAATTTTAAAGATTATATGCATGTTTTTAATAACATAATATACATTTTAAGAATATTACTCTATCACCTGACCAAGTGGTGGCACAGTGGATAGAGCGTTGAACTGGGATGTCGAGGACCAGGTTTGAGACCCCGAGGTCGCCAGCTTGAGCACGGGCTTATCTGGTTTGAGCAAAAAGCTCACCAGCTTGGACCCAAGATCACTGGCTCGAGCAAGGGGTTTCTCGGTCTGCTGAAGGCCCACCGTCAAGGCACATATAAGAGAGCAATCAATGAACAACTAAGGTGTCGCAACGAAAAACTGATGATTGATGCTTCTCATCTCTCCGTTCCTGTCTGTTTGTCCCTGTCTATCCCTCTCTCTGACTCTCTCTGTCTCTGTAAAAAATAAAAAAAAAATATTACTCTATCCAGCCCTGGACAGTGATAGAGTGGATAGTTTCATTCCCTAGTTTCATTCCCAAGCAAGCACAGCCAGGAGAGGTCGCTGGTTTGAGCCCGTCAGGGCAAGTATGAAAAGCAATCAATGGGTACATAACTACATGGAATGAATTGGTGCTTTTCTCTCTTTCTCTCTCTCTCCCTCTACTCACTTCCTCTCACTCAAAAAAAAAAATTACTCTATCCAGACAAAACAGAAATAAAGGAACAGCCCAGCAGACAGATCGTTGCTTTGGAATGCTGTCACCAGTTTGAGCCCCTACGCTTGCCCGGGTCAAGACACATACCACAAGGAATCAACCAATGAATAACTAAAGTGAAGCAACTATGAGTTGATATTTCTTGCTCTCCCCACCCCATTCTGTACAGTCAATAAATTATATCTTTAAAAGAAAGAAAAGAAATAGAGGAACATATGCAAATATGTACGATCTTAGATTAACCTGCCACTTTCAGATACTCATAAAATAGGGTGAAGAGTAAAATCAGCCAGCGAATACAAAGTACCATATTTATAAAGAATAAATGCTGGATCTGAAAAGGGGGTTTTGCAATACAGGATTAGCTATAAATTCTTTATGTAAGGAGGTATCGCCAGAAATTAAGAAAGAAATACAGTGTGTCCGTAAAGTCATGGTGCGCTTTTGACCAGTCACAGGAAAGCAACAAAAGACGATAGAAATGTGATATCTGCACCAAATAAAAGGAAAACTCTCCCACTTTCAAACCTATTCAGTGCAGTTTGATGTGGGCTCACGCACAGATTTTTTAGGGCTCCTTAGGTAGCTATCCCGTATAGCCTCTACAGACTCGTCACTGACTGATGGCCTACCAGAATGGGGTTTCCCTACCAAACTGTGGGTTTCCTTCAACTGCTTATCCCACCGAGTAATGTTATTCCTATGTGGTGGCACTTCATTATAAATGCGCCAATATTCACGTTGCACTTTGGTCACAGATTCAAATTTAGCAAGCCACAGAACACACTGAACTTTCCTCTGTACCGTCCACATCTCAACTGGCATGGCCATGGGCTGCTCTGCTGTATACACGGTGTTACGTCATCATCTGCGCATGTGCACATGCTGCCACATCATCCTACAGAAACTGAGAGGGTTTTCCTTTTATTTGAAGATTTCACATTTCTATCATCTTTTGTTGCTTTCCTGTGACCGGTCAAAAGTGCACCATGACTTTACGGACACACTAGATGAAAACTGCAATGACTAAACAGATTAACAATGCTTGTTATGTTTTGGCTTATATTTTAATATGGTGTTTTCAAGCACTTCCCTTGCCCCCGTACCTCTTTCCCCAACTCCAGTACCCCAGAGTGTAATGAAATAGGAAGATCCCAAACTTGAGCATCACTCAGACACCTGAGTTCAAACAAGTCTGCCCCTCATTAGCGCTGGCAGTAACTGCTCTGAGCTCAGTTCCCTCATGTATAAAATGAGGATAATGACTACCTCATAGAGTTATTATTTTCTCCCTATCATAACCCAAAATACTGAGTTGGTAGACTGGTATTTTAATTTAATTATTATTTCTTAATGGTATATGGAGGGCTGATGGTTAAGTTTCCATTCGTAGGATTCATGGCTGGAAAAGGATGAACATACAGAAATAGAATGAATAAAGAGAAACAAGAAGGAGTAAGAGGTAAAAATGGGGTTTCTTCTAGAAGCACAGTAACAGGTTTCAAGCAGTTCCTCAAATAGAAATTTAAATGAAAGCAGACTGGGACAGGTTCAGTGACAAGAAATTATGAGAAGGAAAAAATAATCTTGTGTCTTCCCAGCAATACATCATTTCTACCTAATGTATTCCCTTTGTGGAATTTTAGCTAAAACAAGTTAGAGATAAACTAAGAATCTTCTGTCATAGGTGGAAGGGCAAGGCCTTCAATGATTTTATAGCAGGGGTCGGGAACCTTTTTGGCTGAGAGAGCCATGAACGCCACATATTTTAAAATGTATTCCATGAGAGCCATACAACGACCCGTGTATGTTATGCATTATCCAATAAAAATTTGGTGTTGTCCCAGAGGACAGCTGTGATTGGCTCCAGCCACCTGCAACCATGAACATGAATGGTAGGAAATGAACGGATTGTAATACATGAGAATGTTTTATATTTTTAGCGTTATCTTTTTTATTAAAGATTTGTCTGCAAGCCAGATGCAGCCATCAAAAGAGCCACATCTGGCTCGCGAGCCATAGGTTCCCAACCCCTGTTTTATAGCATCTCCACCCTGAAGAATTATCTGACCTGACCTGTGGTGGCCCAGTGGATAAAGTGTCAATCTGGAATGCTGAGGTAATCGGTTCAAAACCCCGGGCTTGCCCAGTCAAGGCACATATGAGAAGCAACTACAAGGTGATGCTTCCTGCTCTACTCCTCCCCCACTCCTCTCTCTGTCTCTCTGTCTAAAAAAAAAAATTTTTTTAATCTTTTTTAAAAAAAGTAAAAATTTTTAAAAATTATTATCTGAACAATTATAACGTGTAAGCACTTCGTAAGGATAGTAAGCACTTCTCAAAGATGTTTTTGTATTTCAGGAGACACCATTTTAAAAATAAATAACAGCTCAACTCTTGAATAAACCTTTGAGTTGATTTTTTCCCCAATATATTCCCCATTCTAAAAGTAATGACAACCTAGTTTGATTTGTCTTTCCCCTTATTTGACAAGTGTCCTCACCTCTACCTCTCTCTTCTCCACATGTACCTCACCATTAAATATCTAAGATTTCCCTATTTCCTACAAATTTAGCACCCTGATCTCTAGTATTCCCACTGATGACACACACCAGTATTGAATCTATTGAATCTGAATATAGAACCTTGATAACATTCATGGGGATCACTCTGATAACCAATTTGTTTAAACTAACCAGTTCAAACAAGTGGTGATTACATACAAGTATACACTTAAAATTAATGAATTTTATTGTAGGTGAATTATACCACAACAAAGCTGATTTTAAAAAGCCTTCATGGCCCTGGCCAGTTGCTCAGTGGATAGAGTGTCGGCCTGGAGTGTGAATATCCCAGGTTCGATTCCAGGTCAGGGCACAGGAGAGAAGTGACCATCTGCTTTTCTTCCCCCCTCCCCCTTCTCTCTCTCCCCTCTCTCAGCCAGTGGCTCTCACCACACCAGCAGCCCAGTCCCCCAGCCAGTGGCTCCATTGGTTTGAGCATCGCCCCAGGCACTGAGAATAGCTCGGGTTTGTCTTAGCTGGGCATTAGACACAAAGGATAGCTCGACTGATTCAAGCACTATCCCAGACAAGGATTGCCTGACTGGATGGATCCCAGTCAGGGTGCATGTGGGAGTTTACCTCACTATCTCTCCTATCCTCTCATTTAAAAAAAAAAAGGCATTCATTCAGCAAATATTTTGAGAATCTATTATGTGCAACTATATCAATGTTTATACCAAATCTTCCAGCTTGACTATGTAGGTCCTACCTATATGTAATGTGCTTTACTCATAAGCTAAAAACAAACAAAAAGCCCAGAAAGCCATGTTACATGAAAAATGGTTCCTTTTTTTTTTTTTTTTTTATGTATTTTTCCGAAGCTGGAAACAGGGGAGGCAGTCAGACAGACTCCCGCATGCGCCCGACCGGGATCCACCCGGCATGCCCACCAGGGGGCAATACTGCCCATCTGGGGCGTCACTCTGTTGCAACCAGAGCCATTCTAGCACCTGAGGCACAGGCCATGGAGCCATCCTCAGCACCCGGGCCATCTTTGCTCCAATGGAGCCTCAGCTGCGGGAGGAGAAGAGAGAGATAGAGAGGAAGGAGAGGGGGAGGGGTGGAGAAGCAGATGGGCACTTCTCCTGTATGCCCTGGCCAGGAATCGAACCCGGGACTCCTGCACACCAGGCCAATGCTCTACCACTGAGCCAACCCGCCAGGGCCGAAAAATGGTTCCTTTTTGATCATGAATGTCACCTCAATGGAAGAACCGGTAGCTACCCAACATCTTCCATTACATAAATACAATCTATGATCACACAGGTACCCTGTAAGGAAAAAATTTATTAAGCACCTATTGCATATAGAACACACCACTACCACAGCAATATATCTGTTTTTCTACCAAAAAACTAGAACATCTAGCCTGACCTGTGGTGGTGCAGTAGATAAAGTGTCGACCTGGAATGCTCAGGTCACAGGTTTGAAGCCCTGGGCTTGCCAGGTCAAGGCACACACAAGAAGCAACTACTACAAGTTGATGCTTCCCATTCTTCTCCCATGCCCTTTCTCTCTCTCTCACTAAAATCAATCAATAAAAAAATCTTAAAAAAAAATAATAAAAAAAACTAGAACATCTCAAAAGAATACTGACAACATTGCTGGAAGAAAAGAAGGCAACATTATTGGGAAATCAACCTGACTTAATCCATAGTGACCCAGTGGCTGAGTCAAAGCCTAGAAACTAGGCCTCCTTTCCCAGTGCAATATGCTTAATGGAGATAACCATGGACCTCAGGAACAGACTTGAGTTCGAATTCCAGCTGCACTTCTTACTAGTTTTACATATAAACTTGGGAAAAGTCACTTTACCTTCTGATCCTCACAATTTGCTCATCTATGATACAAGGATGGCAACTACCATCTCACAGCACTGTTGTGAAGACTACCTAAGATATATACCACCTAGTACAATTACTGGGCACAGAGTATGCAACTGAACGAGATTAGTTCCCTTTCAAGGTCTTAAATTATTTAAGAATAAGAAAGTACCTATTAAACAGGACTAATCCATGATCCTCACTAGTAATCACAGGGCGATGAACTTGTCTGTATTTGCTGCTTTGTTCATACTCTACCCCCTTCCCATCCCACTATTTCCAGTTTTTCAAATTTTAGTTACTATTTTTAGAAAAGTGATTTAATTTTAGAAACTTGAAAAATTCTTCTGAGTAAATGGAGCAAAACCTTAATCTGCCCCAAGGGGAATTCTGAGCAAAATAATTATTTCTGACAAGAGAATTTACTATGGGGCTTATTCAATTTAACTACATGAATGCCACCAAACCTGCACACAAAGTGACAAAAAGCAATCTGGAACATACTGTACAGATCCTCAGAAGGGACATGCCCCCCTAAAATCCTAACCCCTCCCTCTCTAATCTGAGGTAGTAAAATCTTCCTAGGTGATTTGAATTCCACCGGTTCTGACACTAGTCCAGCTCCTTAGGCCAAAAATGCAGCAGTTTGTAAAAAGCCCTGAACAAACTCCACCTCTCAAAATATTCCCCAAAGGAAGGGAAGTCCAGAGAGGATTTTCTCCATAACCGACAGACAGACAAGGCACCAGCAGCTTAGAAGCACAGTTTTCTCAAGGTCATTCATGTCAGCAAAGGTGCGACGGAGAATCTGCAAGCAGTCTCGGTCTGTGGAGATCGCACTGCAGCGTGTGTGTGTGTGTGTGTTTTTGGGGGGGGGGTGCGTATTCTCTTCCCCTCTCCCACCCTCAAGTGTGAGCACTAGTCTCGGCATTTCCGAAACAAGCCACAACAAGCTCTGCAGTGTTAGGAAAGGGGCTGACGATGTAGAAACAGATGCTCTAAAGCAAGATGGTCTTTCTCGGCTCCCAGTGCCTCCGCCAAGGTTATTAACAGAAACCGCAGCAGGCACCTCACAGAGCGCTAAGCCGGGCTCCGAACCACTCCCGCCCGGCCGCTCCAGGACGCCGGGTTCCCTGCAGGCAGTCTCCGCAGCCCGAGGCCACCGGCCCTAGAAACCGCACTACACTCCTGCGCTTCGGGAAGCCATGGCTCTCTCCCGGCCGGGGCAGGGGCGGGGGGTGCGCGGGGCAGCGGGCCGCGTGCGCTGCGGAAAGTTCACCGCGGCGGCGGCGGCCCCGGGCCAGCTCGCCCGCGTCCCCCTGCAGATTCCACCATTAATTAGTCCTCAGGACTGTCTACTGGCAACTTAAACAAAGCGAATGCCTCAAATTCCTTCCTGGCCCGGCGGTCTGGCTGTGAGACCAGCATCCGCCAGGACGCGGGCCGGCGAGGCGGGCCGACAGCTGCGGCGGCGACGGGACCCCTCCCCGCCCAGGCCGCGCCGCCGCAGCCCAGTCCCGCAGCCGGCCCCGCACGCGGGCCCTAGAGCTCCCAAACCTCCCTCCTCCCTCGGCCCCCGCCTCCTCCTCCTCCTCCTCCTCCTCCTCCTCCTCCTCGGGAGCTCCCGGGCTCTTCCTGTAAGATCACTTCCTTCCTCCCCGGGTGCCCGCGGGCCCCGCGCAGCCCCCTCCCCGACGGCCCCGGCCCCCCGCCCCGCCGCGCCGCCCCCGCCCCCGCCGGGCTCCCCGCGCTCTCCCCCTGAATCCCAAACTCGACCCTAAAACTCTCCCTCCGCCTCCCCCCGAAAACACAACTCTACCTCAAACATTTCTCCTCAGATTCTCGTTCCCACCGAAGTGTCTCAGAACCTTCCCTCCCCCTTCTAAAACTCCAAAAACATTCTCAAGGTCTCGCCCCCAAAGATCTCCCTTCCCAGCTCTTCGTCCCAAACTCCACTCAAACTCTCCTCCACCTCAACTCCACACACCCCCAGCTCTCCGCGGGGTGCGCTCGCCGCCCCCAGGTACCCCAACCCCTCCGCGGGGCAGGCTACCCGCTCCGGGCGCCCTCCTCTCCCCTCGCCCGCCGGCCGCGGCCTCCCGCACCGCGCTCTCGCCGCCCCACGCGGACCCCTCACCTCCTCGAGTCCGGCCCACGCTCCCGCCCGCCTAGGACTCCGGCACTCAGCTCCCGGCGGCCGGCGCCTCCTCGGGCTCCCCGGGACTGACAATGAGGGGCGGGCCCAGAGACTGTCGTCAGCGTCCTAGAAGGTGGGGTCTGCGGCGAGGGGTGGGGCTCACTTATACGCCCCGCCCCCTCCGTCGGGTTTTGGTGTGGAGGTTTTTTTGGCTTTTTTTCCCCCATTCCCAAGACTTGGGACTCAGCCAAGTTGTAGCCTAGGTGGGAAATCAAAATGGGAGACAAGCCCTGGCCGGGTAGCTTAGTTGGTTAGAGCATCCTTACCATACGCAAGAATCAACCAATGAAGGCATAAATAACTGGAACAACAAACCCATGTCTCTCTCCCTCATTCTGTCTGTCTGTCTGTCTGTCTGTCTCCCTTCCTCTTTACCTAGGGATCAATACGTTTAAAAAAGAAAAGAGAGATAAGACTTCCTCCTTTCAAGGGGGACACTCTCTGGAAGGTTGTGAAGACTAAATGAGATAACTCATGTCAAGGTGTTTGGCCCAGGGCCTAGTATGGAGTAATCACTCAACAAATACTATTTCTATTACTCAGCAAATGTGGAAAAGGAACTCAGTTTAGACTCAGGAGACATGAGTTCCAGTCCCCAACTCTTCTATTAATTTATTGTGTGATCCTAGATAAGTCTTTTCCCATCCCTCACTTCCAACTTCTTGAGAGTAGGAAGGGGAGATAACCAGATGATCTCAAAGTCTCTCCAATAATTCTATAACATATTTCCTATAGACCTACTATGTGCAAGATACCTAGAGCACAGAGAAGTGGGAAGGGGAGCTTTTGAAGGGAACTCAAGACCCCCACCCAGCGATGTATAGGACACAGCCAGGGACACTCTCCTGGTAGATGCCCTCCCACATACTGGCACAGAGTTGCATTCACAAGCCAGGGCACAGATGCACTGAGAACTGCTTCCTCTCTGACTGCAGCAGCATAGCTGGTCTCTTGAGACATCTCTTGTGTAAGTTCATTACTGCCTATGAAATAAAGGTGAAAGCCCTGGTCTGGTCTGGTCTCTTCCTACCTTACACACACACACACACACACACACACAGAGTCAAGTTTATCCAAACTTCTTCTAGCACACCCACTGCTTTCCCACATCTGCCCCATTGCTCATGCTCTTCCCTCACTGTCTCATCTCACCTTACAACTCCTAGTTTCCCCAGCCAGAAGTGGACTCTCCCTGTCCCTGCTTGGAATATCTATGGCATTGTGTTTAACTCCCATGTGGTCATGAACATGTTTTTAACTTGTATCAAATTGACCTCCCTTTTGTTTCTTAGCACTTTCTTCCTTCCTTGAGGTCAGAACCCACAAGTGTTCCACAAATCATGTAGTGTCATTCTTATTTTCATTGTTATTATTTCTAGCTTGTAAGGCCACATAGTGCCCCTAGAGATAATCTGCCCAATCATTACATTGAAGTCCCGAGGGAGGAGGAGGCTCACTGAAAGTGGCCCTGCAGAGGATTGCCATTGGAACAGGAACCAACATTCCAGTTTCTAGACCCCAGGGGAGATTCTGCAGAGTCACATCTGACATGCCAGGGTGTACCTATCACTTGGCACCCCTCAAAGGTGGGGACAGCTTCAGTAGCCCTGGCCAAGTAGCTCAGTTGGTTAGAGCATTGCCTCAACATGCTGAGAGATTGCAGGTGAATCCCTGGTCAGGGCACATACAAGAATCTACCAATAATGGCATGAATAAGTGGAACAACAAATCGATATTTTTCTTTCTCTCTCTCTCTCTGGCTCTATCCTTTCCTCTCTCTCTAAAAATCAATAAATTAAAATTAAAAAGTGGGAACAGCTTCAAGTTCTCTCTGCAAATTCTTTGCAGCAGAGCTGACCCATTTCTCCCTCATGCCTTTCTCCTCTCGCTTTCCTTACAGTAGAGAGATGGATCTGTGTTAAATTGCCCTTGGCATCTCCGCAGTCCTCTAGGAGGGCTGCAGCAAAGCACTGGGGGTTTCCAGAGTGCTGGCCTGCGGGAAGAGGGAGAGGGCTTTGGGATTCTGATTAATTTCCTGCACTGCGGACAGGCAAATGGCTGTCCTGAAATGCCTGGGCTGGTCCTCAAGGGCCCCTAACAAACTGAGGCTTATTTTTAGAATAGGAAATTCAAAAATGCTACTTCCCATGAAAAGAAGGCATGGCCAAAGGATTGCTACAGCAAATAAAGGGCCTTTACTGAGTCCTTCCTATGCATTGCCACAGATTCCAAGCATTGCAAACCTTTGGAAGACAGAACCCAGGACATACCGGGGAGGTTGAGGAGACAGAACATTTTCCCTGAGACCTATGACCTCATCAACCACTTATTCATTCATTCACACCAAAGCTTTGGCACAGGACACATCAGGATTCAAATCTCAGCTCCACTTCCCAGTTGTGTGACCTTGGACTTTCAAGTCTCTGCGCCTCAGTTTCTCATCTGAAAAACTGTAATAATAATAGCACCTATCTCATATCGTGGCTGTGAGGGTTAAATGAAATAACATGTGAAAGAGCTTAGTTCAGAGCCTGGCACCTGGTTCACGCCAGGAAATGGTGGCTGCTATTACTATTTCAAGATGTCCTCCCAGTAAAACCTCTCATACGCTGGCCTTTGGGCTGTAGGGCTAACTAGTTCCTGACCTCAAGAAGCACACTTGGTAAAAGGAATGAGGTAGATTTTCATGAACAGGCAAGAAAATGTATCTACTGTGTATTGTTAAATGACAAGAGTAAGTTGCAGAATTACAGGTATAGTAGGATTCCATGGTTATAATTTTAATATATGCATTAAAATATGGAGAATATAAAGAACTTTCCTTTACATTTGCTTTTCTGTGTGGTGTGTGTGTGTGTGTATGTGTGTGTGTATACCAGGAACTTGCCAAAAAAAACCTCTACTAGATGTTAAGAGGGAAGAAAGGGGATGAAAACACAGCTATAAGACAAATCAGCAGTGGGTATTTGATTCATGGAGAGTTCCACAGGTCACATCTCATTCTTCATGGCATTCCAGAGAAAGCCCCTGTCCAGAGATTCTCACCTTCTACCTCCTCCAAGCCCTTAGTTGCACTTGAACTTTCAGTGTTATAGCCAAAGGCGAGACTCCTAACAGAACTCCCAGAAACCATGTCAAAGCCAGTAGGAGATACTTTTTTTTTTTTTTTTTCATTTTTCCAAAGCTGGAAACGGGAAGACAGTCAGACAGACTCCCGAATGCGCCTGACCGGGATTCACCCGGCATGCCCACCAGGGGTCCATGCTCTGCCCCTCTGGGGCGTTGCTCTGTTGCATCCAGAGCCATTCTAGCACCTGAGGCAGAGGCCACAGAGCCATCCTCAGTGCCCAGGCCATCTTTGCTCCAATGGAGCCTTGGCTGCGGGAGGGGAAGAGAGGGACAGAGAGGAAGGAGAGGGGGAGGGGTGGAGAAGCAGATGGGCACTTCTCCTGTGTGCCCTGGCCGGGAATCGAACCTGGGACTCCTGCACACCAGGCTGACGATCTACCACTGAGACAAACGGCCAGGGCCAGTAGGAGATACTTTTAAGCAGGAAAAACATTTCTAGTCCCTGTCCTGTGCCCTCCCCCACCTCTGAAAGAATAACAATACAGTACATCAGCATCGTGTGCCTACTGTGCCTAAATTTGCACTTTCATTTTCCTCATTATATCTTTCTGCAATTAAAATATTTTAAAGGAGATTCTATTACTTAGTCATCAGGGAAAAAGTAGTAAAGATTTTATATATATAAAATAAACACATATAATAAGATATATATAATAAAATGTATATATATAAAATTTTTACTATAGGCCAGTGCTTAGGCTCACAGAGATCATAGAAACTGAGAATAGAGCCTGGCCTGTGGTGGCGCAGTGGATAAAGTGTGGACCTGGAACGTTGAGGCCACTGGTTCGAAACCCCAGGCTTGCTCAGTCAAGGCACATATGGGAAGCAACTTTGGGTGGATGCTTCCTGCTCCTCCCACTCCCTGCCTTTCTCTTCTCCTCTCTCTAAAATCAATAAATAAAATCTTTAAAAAGAAAAAAAAAAGTGGAAGTAGAAAGAAATAAAATTGCCCTAAATTCCTCTTAGTATCTCCCAAAAGGCATGATTTTAAATCCACTCACATTTCAGGCTGCCTACCAGTACCTATATTTTATTCATTCATCCAACGAACACTTATGGATTCTTTACTATAAACCAAGCCCCTTGCTGGGTGCTTTATAGTTACTATCTCATGTAGGTTATGGGGTTATTATTTCTATCTTGCAGATTAGGAAAACAAGGCTCAAGGAGGTAAAGCAACTTGCCCAAAGTCTTACATCTAGTGGGAGCTAAACCAAGACCTTCACAACATCAAAGCCCAAGGATGTAGGCTGAATTACAAAGCCAGTGAGCTGTGCACTCAGGCAGCCATGATGGTTTGGGTGGCCTTGAGCAAGTCACTGAACTCTTCTCATCAGCACTTTCCCCATCTCTATGGGATAAGGGCATACCTGGATCTTTTATGTGAATTAAACACTTTGTAAATTGCAACACATAAAACAAAGGGAAGTCATTAGGTCAGGTCTTCCAGGACTGAGTGCTGTGCTGCTCATCTTTGGACCTCTTGAGGTGCTTTCCCCATTATTGTGTATCCCATGAAAGTTTATCCCTAATTAATGCATTTAGGACAGTCTTGCTTGCATGAACTCTTACACCCCTCACTAGCCTGGGACCTCTCAGGATGGGGACAACGCTTATTCATTTCTGATACTTATGCTCATAGCGCAGTATCTCTCCATTCCTTTACTCTTCTTTAGCTCATAACAAATGGTTGAGAACCTAACATGTACCAGGCACTGCAAAAACAATAAGACAGCAAAGGTCATGCCTGACCAGGCAGTGGTGCAGTGGATAGAATGTCAGCCTAGGATACAGAGGACCCAGGTTCAAAACCCCAAGATCGCCGGCTTGAGCACGGGCTCATCGGCTTGAGCGTAGGGTTGCTGGCTTGAGTATGGGATCAGAGACATGACCCCATGGTCAGTGGCTTGAGCCCAAAGGTCGCTGGCTTGAGCCTAAGGTCGCTGGCTTGAGCAAGGGGTCACTGGCTTGGCTGCAGCCTCCCCCCCCCCATCAAAACACATATGAGAAAGCAATCAGTAAACAACTAAGGTGCCACAATGAAGAATTGATGCTTCTCACCTCTCCCCCTTCCTGTCTTGTCTGTCCCTATCTGTCCTTCTGTCACCTCTCTCTCTCTCCTCTCTCGCAAAAAAAAAAAAAAAAAAAGACAGCAAAAGTCTGGAGAGACAAGACAACATTAAACACAACAACTGCATTAAGTGCCACAAAGTATCAGGCTAGATGGTATGAGGGCTTTAGGAAGGGGGGTGGGAGGGACCTCCCTCAATCCAGTACACAGGGAAGTCTTCCTAAAGGAAGTGGCTTTGAGGCTCAGAGAGCTTAAGAAATCTGATCACGGTCACACAGCTGGTAAGGGGAAAAACTGGGATTTTAATCCACAATGCCTGACTCTATAGCCCATGTTCTGTCCACTATACAACACTGCCTTTTAGCACTTCCATCTTATTCTTCCCTGGTTCTTCTTCGTGAGAAGGGTGCAAGGTCTAGCTAACACTGAATGCTCTAAAGCAAGATTTTTCCCAGTTTTGAGGATTAGGGACCCCTATTGAGAATCTGGTAAAATCCATGAAACCTCCCCGAGAAACTACATGTATACAGACAGCCCCACAAAATCATGCCTACAATTTCAGGGGGTTCATAGGCACCTTGAGGCCCAGCTTTAAAAGTCATACCATGCAGGACCATACAACCTTATAGTGAGATTCTCAGAACCTCTGAAAGAGACACCAGGGCCCCATGGGGACCTCAAATCCCCAGGCAGACCCCAAGATCTGACAGAAAGATTTTCAAGATCCAAGAGAAAGATCCTGAGATCATTAGAGACCCCCAAGTCCTCCAGAGTAACAACAGGGCCCTGCAGAGATATTCCCAAGATGCAACGGCTGTAGAGGAACCTTAGGCCCTCTTACACCACATATCCCCACACAGGAACCTGCAGACCTTGGAAAGCTGTGGTTTTTAACCCTTTTGGGGGTCACTGACACCTTTGAAACTCTGAAGAAAAATGCAGCACACAAGTTACACACAAAACCAAGGCGTTTACCAGCCTCTGGGAGGCCACCACTAACCCCCAGATTCTGACCTTCTGTTCTTGAGTTTCCACAAGAACCTGACCCCTCTGAACCCCACAGGAACCTGGACCAGGACGGCAGAGGCACAAACTTTAGAGGCAAAGCAGACGACGGTTTGAATCCTGGCCGTTTTCTAGCCATGACCTTGGACCACTCACCTATGAACCCTCAGGCCTCAGCATCTCACCTCCCAAAAGAGAGGGTTGGACACCTCTCCCTCCCCAGCCCAGCCCCAGTGGCCAGGGCTCGGTGCCGATGGCCGTTGTAGTACTCAGCCTCTCTGCCCGGCCGCCCAGGGATAGGGCTGCAGCACTTGCATGAGATACTAATGGACAGACTGCACCAGGAGCGCGGGCGGGCGGGGGGAGAGCGGCGCGCTTGCCGCAGTGACAGCTCCGCGCCGCCGCGGGCCTGGGAAGCCGGCGGGGCCGGCGCGCACTCGGCCTTTCCCACCCACCAGGCAGGGCGTTCCCGCCAGCCGGCTTCCTGCACTCGAGGACGGGGGAGGAGGGACGGCGCGGAGGGGCCGCGGGGCCTGGCAGGCCTGGTTCCTGGCTTTCTCTCCGCGTTTCCTGAACAGGACCGGCCGGGGGATGGGACCCAGCTCAAGCCTCCTTCCCCGGGAGTGCAGCCAGGAAATCGCGTCCTTGTTAACTCCGGGTCGTCCTCGATGCCCCAACAGTGCTGACCGCCGGCCATCACCGTCTAGTCCTTATGGCAGGGTGTGATGCAACCCACTTGCCCCATGAGAAAGCTGGGAGACACAGTGACAGACCCCACACCCACAACACAGCAAGACACTGATCCCATGATGTGTTTATTAACCCCATCCTACCGATGAGAAAAATGAGGCTTTAAAAAAATGATGTGACTGCCCTGGCGCAGTAGCTCAGTTGGTTAGAGCTTTGTCCTGAAGTCCTGAGGTTGCGTGTTTGATCCCTGGTCAGAGCACATACAAGAGTCAACCAATAATGGCATAAATAAGTAGAACAAGTTGAAGTTTCTCTCTCTTCCTCTCTCTCTCTAAAAACCAACAAAGAAAGCCTGACCTGTGGTGGCGCAGTGGATAAAGCGTCGACCTGGAAATGCTGAGGTCGCCGGTTCGAAACCCTGGGCTTGCCTGGTCAAGGCACATATGGGAGTTGATGCTTCCTGCTCCTCCCCCCTTCTCTCTCTCTCTCTCTCTCTCTCTCTCTCTCCCCCCCTCTCTCCTCTCTAAAATGAATAAATAAAAAAAATTAAAAAAAAAAACAACAAAGAAAAAGAAAAGAAAAAAAGAGAAAGAAAAAAAAAAAAGAATCAACCAATAAATACATAAGTGGAACAAGAAATCAATATTTCTCCCTCTTTCTCTTTCTCCCTGTCTCTCTAAATTGAAAAAAAAAAATTAATGACATGACTTACCCAAGGTCATCAGAAAAATATTACTACTAATAAAACAAAGTGCTTACTACATACCAGGCACTATAAATGCTCTAAAACTATTTCATCGTTGAGTCCTCAGAATCTATGAAGAAAACTATTGTACCTATTTAATAAATGAAGAAATGGAGAACCAGAGAGGCCAAGTGGCTTCTCCAATATCACACAGCTACAAAACAACAGAGCTGGGAAATAAACTCCAGTCTCCTGTTTCCAGAGCTCAGACCATTCCACTATCCTGCTTCTCAGATATCCTTCTTCAACTCATCACAGTTGAGTAACCTAAGGGCCAGCACCTTGTCTCATTTGTTCCTAGGTCACCAAAGTTCCATCTGGAACTTGGCACAAAATAGATAATCAGAAGATACCATGGAGCCTAGCACAAAAACTCATTTAGAAGAACTGATAGGACGTGTTTAGCTTGACTTCTCTAGAACCTTCAGCCAAGTCAAAATTCAACCTCTACTTGAATACACCCTATCATGATGAACTTTCTCTCTTTCATAACAGCCCATCCGCCTCTTGGACAAATCTGTTTGGTTTAAAATATAAAACTCCATTTTGCTCACACATGATTCCTTATAAATAAAGGAAGACCACACTACACGTTGCATGGTATTTTTCGCCATTTTCAAAGGGTAGGTGACTCAATCATTTTAAGTTCCTTGTGAACTGGAACAATGTCAGGTGTTCACCAAAGATGTTCTCCTTCCATGTACAGAGTTGTTTCACAGAAAAGCAGCTCAGACTACACTTTCCAGCTCCCCTTATAATTAAGTGTGTAACTAGTTTTCACCAATGGGATGTAAGCAGAGAAAACATGTGCTGTATTCAGGCCAAATCCAAGTTAAGAAGTGTGTCTGCCTTCTCAGAGCTCTCTCTCTTTTTTTCCCCATCTGCCAACTGGCTGCCAACACCAGGGTGACCTTGGAAACCACGTGTTGTACGTGGCAGAGCCTGGGTCAGCCTGGGTCTCACTCAGTCACTTGACTGAATGGGACACACATTGAACTAGATTCTTTTGTATTTAGGCATTGAGATTTCAGCTTTCTTTATTACAGCACTTAGCATAACTTAACTAACACTGGGTCTAACTTCGGTTCCTTGTTATAGCTTCCATATCATGGAGCAAGCAGTTGATCTTTCAGAAGACGCTCAAAAGACATTCAGCTAGCACTGACTGTGTCCAGCTGGCTCAGCTGGTCAGAAGTAGTCTCTGTGCCTCTCACTGATGCATTAGTTCCTGCCTATTCCAAAAAAGGTTTTGAGGTGGTTTCCATTGCGACCTCAAATCTATTTGATGGATAATTAAAGAGAAAAAAAAATCAAAGAGTAATGAATGCCTGGACTGAAGGCCAGTGGAGAAGGAGGGAAGAAAGATGAAAAAATTGACTAATTATAACAGAAAAGCTAGGCTAAGTTTTCTAAGTATAGCAACTGTGACAGAGTAAAAACCATGGCTCTGAGTTTCCTGGTAGTCAAAGCAAAGAGGGAAATAGAATGAGCTACAGATTATATGGGAAATTGTAAACATGTGATTCAACACAGACCCTGGGGCCAGGCTGTATTTTTTGAAGCCCAGCACTTCCACGTATTAGGCATGTGACCTTAGTCAGTTATTTAACTTCTCTGTGCTTCCATTTCTTCATCTGCAAAATGGGGATGATATAATAATAAACCTCCTCTTTTAGGGTCGTTGAGAAGATTAAATGAGTTAAGGCATATTTGGTTCTTATAACAGGCTTGTCACTTAGTGAATTCTATATAAGAATTAGCTATTGCTATAGGCTGATTGTATAAATGAGGTCCTATCAATGATTTGGGAAAGACAAGTTTTCCCTTCACTAAACTCTCAGAAAAATATATTACACAAATATATTTTTTTTATCCCAACTAATACAATGTACTGTGCCTCAACAAGAGTTTTATGACAACTCCTGGGTCCTGTGTCACATGATTATTTCTTTTATTCGTTTTTGGGCCTGATAAGCTTTGACATCTTACTCACTGGGGAATTCTGGGGGCAGATTACTGGAGTAACCTAGGGCTCTGGGTTCCTTTCTGCCGACTGTTCACAGGGCAGGTAAGTGTCATGATGAGCAAAGCGGTTGGTGTTACACAGACCCAGGTAAATTTGTTAACCTCTTCCAGCTACAGGTTCTTCATTGGTCCAGTGGAGAAAATAACAAATAGTACCTCCCAAAGAGAGTTGCCATAAAGATTACGGAAAATACGTACAAAACACTTTCCACAATAGCTGGTCCTATAGGACAACTGCAGTACACAAGCACCCACAAAATAAAGAAGAAACAGATGAAATAAAACAGAGAATCTAACCAGAGAGCCCTGGAGTAAGGAGATTAATTTTTAATGCTTTAAAAAGTAGAAGAGAAATAGTGTGTTTCTTCTAGAAGGTGACCCTGGGCTGACCAAATCATCATTTCTTTGTTTCACCAATGGGATGTGGACAGAGAAAACATGTGCTGTATTCAGGCCAAATCCAAGTTAAGAAGTGAACTCCTTTGGCTTAATTCAGTGTGGTGTGCAGCTCAGGTTGGCCCATCTTTGGAGAGGTGCCACTGAGCGAGAATGACTACAGTGTCACAGCAAAAGACTATGACTCTCAGTGAGGGTTGCGAACCGGGAAGCTTCCTGGGCTCTACTTGTTGGGTAGAAAGTAATGGGCTCAGTTTTTTACACATTACCTTGTCCAACCCCCACAATGACTTCAAGGGGTGAGCCCTAGTCATAATCACATTTTACAGTTGAGGAAACTGAGGATCAACGAAGCAAAGTGACCTTTCTTTGGTCACACAGCTAAGGAGCGGCAGAGCTGGGATGTGAAAGAGTTGTGCGCAATGCTCTTATGTATTCTTAATCACTAGACTACACTGCCTTCCCCTTCCAAACTGACGCAGGATTTTACCTCTCTCTTTAGCCAATATCTCTCTTCCCAGGCTGTCTGTTTTCATCAAGGATTTTCTAGGTCCTAGGAAAGATCTAATGCTGGCTGGCCTGCTCCTCCAGCCTGGCCCCAGGGCAGCTCCTTACCCTGTGGGCATCATCTCATGGGAAAGAAAGATAAGTTTCATTGACGGTGCCTCCAGTTGATGAGAGGCTTTGAGTGGATGGAAAGTCAGTCACCACTGCCATCATTCAAGTCCAACCTCCAGCTCTCATTTACTCAGCCTCCTGGTTATTCTTTCTGCCTTGAGCACCCCAGCTCAATCCCTCCATTCCTCCCTGGTTGAGAGCCAGGAGTTATTGCTCTCAACACATCTAACCAAGTCATTCCTCTGCAGAGTAATCTTCAATAGCTCCCTGTTGCTCCCAGTTTAAAGTTCAAAGTCAATAGCTTGCTTTAGGCCCCAGAGCCCAACCTACTTTCTCCAACCCTCTCTTTCCTCTCAGGCATCCTTGGCTTCATTGCCCCAAACTTTCAAAGCTTCCAGCCTCAGAGCCTTTGCACATGCAGTTCACTGTGTGATGTGAGATGAATGAATGTGTGGATGAACTGCCAGGCCAAGGCAGGGCTGTGAGGCTGTCAGATTCATTAACCTCACTTTCCCGCCATCTGAAGGATACTTCTCTGCCAGGGGATTTACCTACCATCCACCTGGAAAAGGAACCAGTCAGGAAGAGAGTGTTGGCAACTCTGGTTCTATGTAGAGCCCTGGGAAATGAGGACCTTATCTTGTTCCCATTGTTTGTGTCAAAGGCTAGGTGTCAGGGAGGTCATGTGATAAAACCACAAAGGTGAGCTAGATTTCCTAGCAAGTCTTGTGATACCTGTGTCCAAGGTTTTAACAACCATCCTATGCTATCTCCTTGGTTGAGGCAGAATCCACCTCTGTATACGTATATAATGTATACAGTTGCCTTTGTGCTGTCCAAGAGCAGGCACAGGCTGCCCACCTCATCATTTTCACTCGCTATGGAAAATTACTCCACAAGAAGGTGCCCACCCATCTTTGATTTCTGCGCTTGTCATTCATGCTCCTGCGCCACCTGGCGGTCATGAACGGAATGTATCGGGATTTCTGACGACAGCTCCGAGGAAGGAGGCCTAGGGATAAATTTGTTTAGCGGAATTCTCAAAGGTGGCATTTTCATCTCAGTCTACATCCCTTTGTAAGGCCCCAGGGCTCACCTGCACCTGAGGTTCTGAGAAAGGCAGAAGTTGATTCTATGTCACTGAAATCTTGGCTTTATCACTGCACCTCTCTGGGCTCAGCTTCCTCATCTATAAAAATGGGCAT
Source organism: Saccopteryx bilineata (assembly GCF_036850765.1). Taxonomy (NCBI): domain Eukaryota; kingdom Metazoa; phylum Chordata; class Mammalia; order Chiroptera; family Emballonuridae; genus Saccopteryx; species Saccopteryx bilineata. The sequence goes on along the minus strand of NC_089492.1, from coordinate 276,741,749 downwards.
CACTGCCCTGGATGGATAATTTGGTGGAAGACCATGGTCTCCGTACAGCAAGGGTGCAGGTTCGATCCCTGGTCAGGGCACTTATTGGAACAGATCAATGTTTCTCTCTTTCTTTCCCGCTTCCTCTTTAAAATCAATAAAATAAATTTAAAAATATAATGAATGTGCTATCATCACAGGTATTTTTTTTTTAATTTATTTATTTTTATTCATTTTAGAGAGGAGAGGGAGAGACAGAGAGAGAGAAGTAGGGGAGGAGCAGGAAGCATCAACTCCCATATGTGCCTTGACCAGGCAAGCCCAGGGTTTCGAACCGGCGACCTCAGCATTTCCAGGTCGACGCTTTATCCACTGCGCCACCACAGGTCAGGCTACAGGTATTTTTTTAAATGGACATCACCGCTGATGTTCTAGGATCTTGAGCAAATGTTCACTAAGTGACCTGTGACCTTATCTCAGTGGGCAGAATGTAAATTCTCGGAGGGCAGGGAAGTTGTTGGCTTGTTCACTTTTTCTTTTTTTAGTTTATTTTAGAGGAAGAGAGGAAGGAATAGAGAAACAGAAATATTGATCTGTTCCTGTATGTGCCCAGACCAGTGATTGAACCTGCCACCTTTGCATATGGAAATGATACTCTAACAAACCGAGCTACCCAGCCAGGCTTGGCATGTTCACTTTCTATCCCAAGTATTTGAGGGCAGTGCTTCGTACATAGAAGATGCTTTGTTGAGTTTGGGGCTGCATTAATAGAAGCACAGTATACACAATGAAGGAGGTGATATATTACCATGTCTGTCCAAGTTTCTGTTATATTTGGGATCAGAACTGTGAAAGGAATGTGAATAAAGTGTGACTCATTCATAAGAAGATGAACAAAATTATGGCTGAGGCAGGGTAGGGGTCCCACAAAAACACATTTTATGGGCAAGAGTTGAAGGAACCAAAATATTGACTCTGTTTTAAAAAACACTCGAAAGGTAATGTGTTTGCCTTCTGAGGAGGGCATCTGAGGAAGAGAGATGGGAGAACTAGGAATTAGGGCTGCTACTTCAGGAGGACAGAAACCAAAACCAAAACAAGCTTCCAGTCTGAGTTAGACAAAGAACAGACTTGCATTTGAATCTCAGTCTGTCCCTAACTAATTTTGTAACCTGGGACAAGTTCTTTCATCACTTTGGGTTTTTCAAGTATAAAATGGGTATAATATAGGGCACTAAGGACTGCTGTGATGGTGGAATGATATAGAGCATTTTTATTTTATTTTATATTTATTTATTTATTTATTTTAATTTTTTTTCTTGGAGAAGCAGATGGGCACTTCTCCTATGTGCCCTGGCCAGGAATCAAACCCAGGACTTCCACATGCTGGGCCAAAGCTCTACTGCAGAGCCAACCGGCCAGGGCTGATATAGAGCATTTTTTAAAATGCTTAATGCAAAGCCTAGTGCCTGGTTAGTGCTGGTGAGTGTAGCTATGGTTAAAAAATTTAGAAACGTAGGCCTTGGCCAGGTGGCTCAGTGGATAGAGCATAGTCCCAGTGTGCTGAGGTTGCAGGTTTTTTCCCTGGTCATGGCACATACCAGAAGCAACCAATGAGTGTACGACTAAGTGAAACAATGAGTTGATGCTTCTTTCCCTCTTTCTCTCTCTCAAATCAATGGAAAAAATGTTTTGGTTTTATTTTTTCTTTATTTTCCGAAGCTGGAAATGGGGAGGCAGTCAGATAGACTCCCACATGCGCCCAACCGGGATCCACCTCACACGCCCACCAGGGGGCGATGCTCTGCTCATCTGGGGTGTTGCTCTGTTGCAACCACAGCCACTCTAGCGCCTGAGGCAGAGGCCATGGAGCCATCCCCAGCGCCCGGGCCATCTTTGCTCCAATGGAGCCTCGGCTGCGGGAGGGGAAGAGAGAGACAAAGAGGAAGGAGAGGGGGAGGGGTGGAGAAGCAGATGGGCGCCTCTCCTGTGTGCCTTGGCCGGGAATCAAACCTGGGACTTCCACACGCCAGGCCGACGCTCTACCACTGAGCCAACCGGCCGGGGCTGAAAAAATGTTTTTAAAAGATAGAAAGGTAGTAAGCACCCTGTCACTGGATACATGAGCAGAGGCTTGAGAATACTTGGTGCTAACACCAAGGAGTCAAGTAACTGTTAGGACTGTAACTTAGGATGGTGGTGTGGGCACTACTGGCTCTTGGGTCACAATGCCTAGCTAGGTATTTATTTGCTGTGATTTTTTTGGCAAATTATTTAACCATTCTGAGTCTTAGTCTCTCCATCTGCAAAATGGGGATAATAGTACAGTAGTTCCCACTTCACTGGATCTTTGGGTGAATCAAGAAGTAAAGCAATCACCTGACCTGTGGTGGTGCAGTGGACAAAGTGTTGACCTGGAATGCTGAGGTCGCTGGTTCGAAACCTTAGGCTTGCCTGGTCAAGGCACAAATGGAAGTTGATGCTTCCTGCTCCTCCCCCCATTTTCTCTCTCCCCTCTCTAAAATGAATAAAATAAATTTTTAAGAAAGAAGTAAAACAGTAAAAATGTGTGAGCTGTGAACTGCTGCTCCGATGTTAGTGATCTGATGGGATAGTCCTAGATGACCTTGAACGTTCCCTCCCCACTGAATGGCCTCCGGGTCTCGGGTCTGAAATCCCTGTTCTTGTCCTTGGGAGTAGGGGGCCATAGTGAAGCAGGTAAGTTCCACCTCATCCTCTGGTCCTCTCCTGTGGCAGTGAAAACAGGGCACTGTGCCTTCCCCTCCCCGACAAGCCAGCCCTTCTTGTGACAGGAAGCTGTCTGGAATGGCACCAGAGGAAGCTAAGGTAGCAGGGCCCAAGGTGGACTATAGGACAGGCACAGTGGAAGAGATTGTCTGGCTTTCTAATCTGCCCATGCTCTTTGGTCTCCAGATAAACTGTGAGCTCCATGAGGGATCCAACCGCCACATAGGGTACAGAAATTAGCCAACAGCACAGGGAGGATCAGAGGTTGCCAACTGGTGGCTCAGGAGCCAAATTTGGTTGGCAGGCTTCTTTTGTGGTTGGCATAGTTGCTCAGTGGTTTTGTCTATTTTGTTTTTAAATTAGCTGTCAATATTTAAAAATAAGGAGAGTGCATAGAAAATCTAGATTCCTGTGGGTCAGATCCCTGGTCAGGGCACATACAGAAATCAATCAATAAGTGGAACAATACATTGATGTTTCTTTCTAAAATAATAAAAAATTTAAAAAAAATCCAGATTCCTTACTCTCTTAAAAATCAGCAGAGCTGGCACATTTCTGCATGGCACAAGTCAGTTGGAGATGAGCAGTGGCTGCCACCTCTAGATAGGGCATGTGAGCGCCAGTCACCAGAGTCCCACATCACCCTACTGTATCACACCTAGACTGCTTCACTCACTTATGAATGGTCACTACAGTCCCTTCAGTTTGTCATTCCTGGGGAAAAGAACTGGTTTTGCAATATACAGGGGACAATGGGACAAATCCCAGCCCAGTTATGTGACTCATTAGTGACCCAAGCTCCATTTCCTCATTTGTAAAAGGGGGATAAAGACACGGACTTCCCTCAGGGTTGATGTGAAGATTAAGTTAAAAAAATGTTTGTGTTGGCCCTGGCCGGTTGGCTCAGTGGTAGAGCGTCGGCATGCAGAAGTCCCGGGTTCGATTCCCGGCCAGGGCACACAGGAGGAGCGCCCATCTGCTTCTCCACCCCTCCCCCTCTCCTTCCTCTCTGTCTCTCTCTTCCCCTCCTGCAGCGAGGCTCCATTGGAGCAAAGATGACCCGGGCGCTGGGGATGGCTCCTTGGCCTCTGTCCCAGGCGCTAGAGTGGCTCTGGTCGCAACAGAGCGACCCCCCCCCCCCAGGAAGGGCAGAGCATCGCCCCCTGGTGGGCAGAGCGTCACCCCCTGTTGGGCGTGCCGGGTGGATCCTGGTCGGGCGCATGCGGGAGTCTGTCTGACTGTCTCTCCCTGTTTCCAGCTTCAGAAAAATACAGAAAAAAAAAAAATGTTTGTGAAGCACCTGGAATGTAGTAGGGGGTCAATAAAACTTTTTCATGAGTAAACTGTGGCCTGATCTCATTCAATAATCTTCGCTGGTTCTGAAGGCTACGATGCCAGGCCCCGCCCACCCCGCAAGGCTGACACTATTGTTATCCACATCATACAGGAGACCAAACTGAGGCACAGAGATATTAAACAAGTAAATAAAAGAGGTGGGAGAGGCAGCTCAGTCTGTCTGATTCCCAAACCTGTGCTTTCCCACTATCTTACGTTGCCCCTCTTGGCCACATGCCATCTCGGCCCTGATCACATCCACTGGGGTTAACAGTGTGGATTTTGGGGTATAACTGTATGGCTTGAATTCTGGCTCCACCACAGAGTAGCAGTGTGACATTAGGCAAAGAATGTAATTTCTTGGGACTTTCGGTTCTTTATCTGGAGGATAATAAAAGGACCAACTTTATGTGGGTTGAATGAGTTAATGCTCATAAAATGCTTAGGGCAGTACCTGGGCACACAGTAAGAGCTCAGTAAATGCTAGCTATTACTGCTAGTAATTGAACTCTGGCTGAGTGCCAAGCGCTAAGAGTATGAAGATCAATGGGAGCCTCTGCGGGGTTCAGAGTCTGATGAGAGATCAGAGGTCAGAGTACCATATGTTGGAAGGGACCTGGCTGTAAAAGCAAGAGGGGGGTGATGGTTAATTTTATGTGTCAACTTGGCTGGGCCACTGAGCCCAGACATTTGATCAAACATTATTCTAGATGTTTCTGTGACTGAGATGTACACTTAAGTCAGTGGGCGCTGAGTAAAGCAGATTGCCCTGCAGAAGGTAGGTGGGCCTCATTCAATCAGTTGAAGGCCTGAATAGAACAAAAGGGCTGAACTCCCTTAACAAGAGGGCATTTTCCAGAGGATGGCCTTTGGAGATCACCAGCAATATTGGCTCTTCCTGGTTCTACAGCAGACTGCCTTTGGACTCAAAGTGTAATCTGAATCTCCAGCTTGTCTGCTTCTGCATTGCATTTTGGACACACCAAGCCTCCATAATTGTGTGAACCAATTCTTTGATCTCTTTCTCTACAGATGTACATTCTATTGGTTCTGTTTCTCTAGAGAACAGGGTAGGGTTGGGGGTTACTACCATGACCTCTGCCAGACCAGGCATCTTTATCATGTTCGGTAATGCTAGCTTGGAGAAGGTCATCCAAGGGCTCTGGCGCTGTCCCAAAGGATGCAACAGTTCTTTAATGACTGGGACTCATTTACTATGAGGATCTCACAAAGCTGGGAGGGATAGTGCATGTGGAGTCTGCCAGAATCAGTATTCAAAGACGGATTAAGAAGAAATGTAGCCTGACCAGTGGTGGCAGAGTGGACAGAGTGTTGGCCTGGGATGCCAAGGGCCTCAGTTTGAAACGCCGAGGTCACCCACTAGAGCTGGGCTCATCGGCATGAGTGAAGGCTAGCCAGCTTGAGTGTGAGATCATTGACATGATCCCAAAGTTGTTGGCTTGAGCCCACAGGTCACTGGCTTGAAGCCCAAAGGTAACTGGCTTGAGTCCAATGACACTGGCTTGAAGCCCAAGGTCGCTGGCTTGAGCCCAAGGTCACTGGCTTGAGCAAGGGGTCACTGCTCAACTTGAACTTCTCAGTTAAGATCTCTTTCTAAATATCATAAATTTAAAAAAAAACAAAAAAGAATATGAAGAAATGTAATATACAGTAGATCAATGAAAAGTTCTCCTCTTCAGTTCAATCATGTAGTTATAGAATCTGGGGCCAGGAGACAAGAACATGTGGCCAGCTTAAAAGCACTAGATGTACATGTAAGATTTAGTGCTTTGCGTTTGACCTCAAGTGCAATATGGGCCAATTCCTTCTTGAGTTACGTTAAGAGAGGAACGGCTGACAGGGCATGAGGTTGCTCAGCCTGAGGAGGCACAGCCCTGGCCTCCGGGTTTCAGGATGGGCAGGTGGAAGTTACTGGAAATCAGATTTGGGCCCAGTGAGAAGAACAGTCAGTGCTGGCTAAAGGTGGACCGGTGTCTCATAGGCACTGATCTCCCTGTCACCAAGAATGTTCCAGGAGGTACATCCTTCCTCGTGATGTAACCAAGACATTGCTGTGAAGAGAAAGAGTGTGCACTTTGGATGGGACAGACCTAGATTCAAACTATAGCCATGGGCTGTGTCACTGCCTTTCAGTCAACGATGGTCCACACATATATGATGATGGTCCCATACGATTATATATGTGGCCTGGGTGTGTAGTATGCTATTCCATCTAGGGTTGTGTTTGCACAACAAAATTGCCCAATGATACACTTCTCAGAACATATCCCCATCATTAAGTGACGCGTGACTATAGTTCGTATGTCGCCTTAGATGAGTCACCCTCTCTGAGCCTCCATTTCTTCTACTGCCAAATGAACCTGCAGACCTCAGGGAGTGCACGTGCAGCCTTGGAAATCCTTGGGTGGCTTCTCGAAGCAGCCAATGAGCATAAGCTGTTTATCACACTAAAACATCATTTGGCCTTACCCCAGTCCCCACCCAAAGCCCCAAGCCTCTGCCAATCTGAAAGTGCCTCATACTGCCCAGCCCTGTCACCATCCAATCTATGGGAGGGCAAGGTAGCAAGAGAGAGATGTGCTCAGCAGCAAGTAACAGGAAAATCCAGCTAACAGCACTTAAACCGTAAGAATGGCTGCTGCTCACTTACCAAGAAATTTGAGAGGCGGTCCTAGGGATGCTTCAGTGCCTCACACAGTGTTTTCCTGCAGGATCACAGGAAAGCTGCCCTCCCTCCCTTTCCATCCTCACAGGGCTGCTTCCAAGCAGGAAGAACTTTTATTTCCTTGTATCTCTCTCTTTTCCCATAAGAATTCTTTTTCCCAAAGCCCCCTGTCAACTTCCCCTTATATCTTCATGACCAACTTGTCCTCATTTGCCTGGTACCTTTCTGGTTAGTACGGAAATTCACAGGTGCTGGGAACTTCCTCAGTCCCTGGCAAATTTGAGCTGATGGTCTCCTTATTTACATCCCATTGTCCAGAACTAGGTCACACATGTCTATCCCTTGACCAATCCCTAGTAAAGGGAATAGAAATATCCCAACTGGTTTAAACCAATCAGAATTCACTTCCCGGGAGGCTGGTCAGGTGGCCATTTCAACTCATCTTGGGCTCTGTGAGCAAAGAAGCTGGGTGACTGCTAGGTGGGCACTCTGCAGCATCTGCCATATTTGCATATATAAGAAATCAGAATCCTGTCCTCGACAAAACTCAGCTCCCTGTGCCCTCAAATCGTTGTCATCACGTTGTATGTATGTTTGTGACAAAGTATGAAAGAATTAGGAGCGTGGCAGGATGTAGGAAGAGGGTGAGGGATGGAGAATGGTGCCAAATACAGCCTTATTCTGTGATCTAGGAAAACAAGTTTATTTATTTTTGATTTTAAAAAAAACAAGTTTATTGTGCCTGACCTGTAGTTGCACAGTGGATAAAGCATCAACCTGGAATGCTGAGGTCACCAGTTCAAATCCCTGCCTGGTCAAGGCACATATGAGAAGCAACTACTAGTTGATGCTTTCTGATCTTTCCATCCTTTCTCTCCCCCCTCCCCCTCTCTCTCCAAATCAATCAATAATTTTTTTTAAATTTTATTTTACTGAGAGGAGGGGAGGCAGAGAGACAGACTCCCGCATGCGCCCCAACCGGTATCCACCCAGCAAGCCCACTAGGGGGTGATGTTCTGTCTACCTGGGGCATTGCTTTGTTGCAACCAGAGCCACTTTTTAGTGCCTGAGGCGAGACCAAGGAGCCATCCTCAGAGCCCAAGACCAGCTTGCTCAAGCCAATCAAGCCATGGCTGTGGGAGAGAGAGAGAGAAAAGGGAGAGGTGGAGAAGCAGATGGTCACTTCTCCTGTGTGCCCTGACTGGGAATCAAATCCGGAACTTCCACACGCCAGGCCAATGCTCTGCCACTGAGCCAACCAGCCAGGGCTACTAAAATATATGGTTTTTTAAAATTTTTATTTATTCATTTTGGAGAGGAGGGGGGGAGATAGAGAGAGAGAGAGAGAGAGAAGGGGGAGGAGCAGGAAGCATCAACTCCCATATGTGCCTTGACCAGGCAAGCCAGGGTTTTGAACCGGCAACCTCAGTGTTTCCAGGTTGACGCTTTATCCACTGCACCACCACAGGTCAGGCCTAAAATATATGTTTTTAAATTTTATTTTTAATTTGACTTTCACGTGGCTTAATTAGTGCACAGTTCTTCAAGCACAGAATGCAAATGGGAGCTTTCAAGTCATAATAAGGAAGGCCAGAAAACAGCTACTTCTTCTCCAAAGTTCCCTTATTTTTTGTCACTGTGTAGAGACTGGGGAGGAGGGGTCATATGAGCAAAAGGACAGAGCAGCTGAATGCACACTAAGGAGTCAGTCCCAGTCACAGCTCCTTGGGGGCACTGGGGTCACACAGTCTCCTCACTCTCTTCTTGCCTCAGCTGCACTCAGGACAGTACTGCCTTGAGTCTGACTTAGGGCATACCTGACATCAATTCTCATGATTTGTTTGGCTCCAGCCTCAGAGCCTGTCACTTTATCTTAAAATTTTAAAGACAAAGACATTAAGAAGTCATTTGTAAACCTGGAAATCATGCTCCATTCACTCATTCATTCATTCATTTATTCATCCAGTTATTCAGTCAGCCAGTCACTCAAACAAATATTTATTGAGCATCTACTATGTGCCAGGCACTGTGGTGTGTTGGTGAGCAAATGGTGAACTTGACAAATAAGATCCCCACCTTCATGAAGCTGACACCTAGAGGTTGCAGACAGCCAATAAGGAAGAACTAACACACATATATATATCATCATATCAGTAATAAGTATAATAAAAAATATCCTAGCTGGTTAGAGCATCGTCCTGATACACCAAGGGCACATACAAGAGTCAACCAATGCATCTATAAATAAGTGGAACAAATCAATGTTTCCCTTTCTTTTTCTTCCTTCTTATGAAATTAGTAAAAATAAAAATAAAGCCAGAGAAGGGGATAGAGAATGGCTAGGTGGATGGGGGGAGGGGTGCTCTTCTAGATCTGAGGTCTGTAAATTACAGCCTGCAAGCTGCAATCCATTTTGTAAATAAAATTTTATCGGAATACAGCCAAGCTCATTTATTTACATTTGTCTATGGCTGCTTTCACGCTACAATGGCAGAATTGAGTAGTTACAACAGAGATGTTATGACCCGCAAAGCTGAAAATATTTACTATCTGGCTTTAAACAAAAGTTTTCTGTCACAATGAGATACTATTTCATACCCACTAGAACGGCTATAGTCAAAAAGACAATAACGACTCCTGGTGAGGATGTGGACAAATTGAAGTGGAAACGGAAAATGGTACAGTCACTGTGGAAACAGTCTGGCAGTCCCTCAAAAGAGTAAACATAGATTACCATATGACCCAGCAATTCCATCCCTAAGTATGTACCCAAGAGAAATGAAAACATATGTTCACACAAAAACTTGCACAAGAATGTTCATAGCAGCATTATTCATAATAGCCAAAGAGTGGAAATAACCCAAATGTCCATCAACAGATGAATGAATAAAGAAAATGTGGTATAGCCATACAACAGAATATTATCTGGCAATAAAAATATATATATAATAGTGATATAGACTACAATATGGATGAACTGTGGACACATGCTAAATGAAAGAAGCCAACCACAAAGGACCACATATTGTAGGATGCCATTTGCAAGAAATATCGAGAATAGGCAAATTCATAGAGAAAATAGATTGATTGTCTAGAGCTAGGGATGCTGAGGAACGAGGGCTACAAGGTGCAGGGTTTCTTGGAGTGATGAGAACTGAGTGTGGTGAGTAGCATAACTCTGTGACTGTACTAACAGGCATTGAATTGTACACTTTAAATGGGTGAATTGTATGGCGTATGAATTCTGGCTCAATTAAGCTGCTTTGAAAAGGTTTACCAACCTTTGCCTTAGTCAAGGAAGGCCTCTGAGAAGGGGGCATTTGAGCTTCTTTGTAACTGGCTCAAAGATCTCGAATAGGAGCAGATGGCATTTTACTGAAAACGTATGTGCTAGGCACTGTGTGAAGCATTTTTTGATCATGCCCTCATTTAATCCTCAGAAAAATGTCATGGCTTAGTTAGGGACAATCCCACTTAATAGATGAAGAAACTGAAGCACAGAGAGGTTAGGTGGCTTGCCTCAGCTGATAAATGGCAGAAATGGGATCTAATTCCAGATGTTTGACTTCAAGCCCTATGCCTTTAATGGCTGAGACATATTGAACACAGTTCCCTGTCCAGACTCTGAATTACTGATGTTTCCCAGAACAGGAGGATGGCCCAAAGTGAGAGGGAGCTGGGCAAGGTCAGAAAGAGCACACCTGGTGCAGAGGAGAGCAACGAGGTGCTGAGAGGTGTCTTTGGATTCAGGAAGGGGCCTTATAGGGGGACCAAGACACTAACACAGTGCTTCCCAAACCTTAGAGGCAGAGAAATCATCTAATACAGGACAGAGGAGCAAGGCTTATTTAAAATGCAGATTCCTGGGCCTTGTTGCCAGTGATTCTGATTTAGTGGGTCTGAGTTGGGGACTAGAAACCCAATATTAACAAACTCCCTGGGAAATTGTAATGCAGATGGTCCAGGGACCACATTGTGAAGTTCCTGCAGAAACTTCAAGGTCAGCACAAGACTTTTCTGGGTGGTCCCCCTAATCTTGGCATCCGTCTTTTTCCATTCCTTCCTGATGTCCCAATATTCCAGGCTCTCCTGAACATTTCAAGCCTCCTGGGCTCTGTACAGTTGAAGGAAGTGAGGCAGAGAGGGATTAAGAAACTTGTCCAAGGTTACCCAGCTAGAAATTGGGAGTACTTGAATTTGAACTGAGGCATCGGGTCCTTAAGTCTAATTATCACATTATAGTGACTTTCATTGTTATGTGGTTTCAATGAGACAACAAATGCCAGGACTCTGGCACAGGGTCTGGCATATAGTAGGTGCTCAATAAATGCTGGAGACAAAACTGAATTAAGTTTTCTACATCCAGGGATAAGAGGGGAAATTACTCAAAGACTTCACTGATCATAATGTCTCATGCTTTTTATTTGACAAGACTCAACATCTTAAGATCTCTAATGAGAATGGGATGTAAAAATTCATGGAAAAAAAATCAGAATGGTGTTCCACTCAAAGCTCAGTGGGTCTAAAGCTTGTCAATCTACTTCAGTTGGGGTGATTATAGGTTTTGTCTTCAGAACATTAAGAGGGTGCAGAGATACTGGAGAAGAAGGAAGGGAATGGGGTAATTGATCTGGTTCCAACCATTCCACTCCCCGACCCCAGCTTCAGAATCTCTCTGTCACTCTGTATTGTCACCTCAAATTAACAACTTGGGAGAGATTCAATATAAGGAGGAGCCAGAGGAAGAAATCCCTGGATGTTAATTTCCAGTCAAGGTGCTACAGAGCCTGACCAGGCACAGTGGACAGAGCGTCAGACTGGGACATGGAGGACCCAGGTTTGAAACCTCGAGGTCACCAGTTTGAGCACGGGCTCATCTGGTTTGAGCAAGGCTCACCAGATTGAGCAAGGGGTTACTCGGTCTGCTGTAGCCCCCTGGTCAAGCAAGGCACATATGAGAAAGCAATCAATGAACAACTAAAATGCTGCAATGAAGAATTGATGCTTCTCATCTCTCTCTCTTCCTCTCTGCTGTCCCTATCTATCCCTCTCTCTGACTCTCTGTCAAAAAAAAAAAAAAAATGCTACAGAGAGTGAAGACTCCTCCATCCTGACTCCAAATTCTCTTTCAACTCAAATCATTAATCTACTATTTCATCTACCCTCCTTTGAGTTCCATACAAAACTTAGGTAGACCAGAAAGCCCCTCATTTGAGCCTGGGTCTTCCCCACAGAGTCAGTTTTCCACCTAAATTGCATCAATAGGGAGCTTTGTGGGCCATGTTTCTTCCAACACCAGCGAAACCTGAGAATATTAAGCTAAGTGAAATCTTCAGTCTTTGTCCCCTTTCACACAGCTTCCCAGCTTTTGGTGGCTCAAAAGTCAAGAAGACCTGACCTGTGGTGGCACAGTGGATAAAGTGTCGACCTGGAATGCTGAGGTCCCGGTTTGAAGCCCTGGGCTTGCCTGGTCAAGGCACATATGGGAGTTGATGCTTCCAGCTCCTCCCCCCTTCTCTCTCTCTGTCTCTCTCTCCTCTCTCTCCCTCTCTGTCTCTCTCTCCTCTCTAAAAAATGAATAAATAAAATAAAATAAAATAATTTTAAAAAAAGTCAAGAAGGCAACCAGAAAAACAAAACAAAACAAATAACAACACTGAACAATTCTATTGATTAAACACAAACCCAAAATATCTCAGGAAAAATAAAATTTCAATTGGGTTACAGGACATGAAAGATAAGGAGTCACCACTAAATTACGACTTCCGGAAACGGACAACTCTCTGAAATGCTTGCCGAAACTCTTCATTAAACACAGTATAGATTATTGGATTGATGAGGGAGTTTAAATAGCCCATCCAGGTGAAAAAGTCAAAAAGGGCTGGGTGGATCCAGCACGAGTCCCGGCAGATGGGGAGAACCAGAGATGCAACAAAGAAGGGCAACCAGCAGATGATAAAGGCCCCCAGAATGATCCCCAGGGTCTTAGTGGCTTTCCTTTCCCTAGCAGCAGAAATCCTTTTGCGTTCCAGAACACTATCAGCAAGCTTGACTTTCACGTGATTGAAGAAGAGAGCAGAGCCGGCCAAGTGAGCATGCGTCTCGTGCAGGTTGGGATTGAGGGAGCAGAGTGAAGACCCCGCAGAGCCTGTGATGAGCTGGGCTGTGGTGAAGCGCTTCCCGTAGAGGGATGGTGGGTGCAAGATGCGGTTCCGGGCGGCCACGTAGATCCGGCCATAGAGGATGATGAGCAACACAGACGGGATGTAGAAGGCCCCACACGTGGAGTAGATGGTGTAGGAGATCTGAGAAGTGTTCACCACGCAGTCTGACATCTCTTCGTGAGCTTTGGCCTGCCGCCAGAAGAGTGGTGGTATGGAGATGCAGATAGAGATGGCCCAGACAGTGGCGATCATGGCCGCTGCGTGGCCTGCTGTCCGGCGTTTACTGTACTCCAGGGCGTCCGTGATGGCCCAATACCTGTCCAGAGCAATGGCGCAGAGATGCAGGATGGAGGCCGTGCAGCACGTGATGTCAGAAGACAGCCAGATGTCACACAGGATTTGGCCAAAGCTCCAGGTGTGGGTGATGGTATACACAATGCTGATGGGCATGACCAAGATGGAAACTAAGAGGTCAGTCATGGCCAGGGAGCCAATGAGATAGTTGGCGGGGGTGTGGAGCTTCCTGGTGACGAAGATGGTGGTTAGCACGAAGGCGTTGGAAAGGACTGTGGCCAGTGTGATAACGGAAAGAACTATAGCAAGAGAAATCTTGAGGGCTTGGAGGATCCCTGGATCCCAAGTTTCTGGAGTTTCCGTACCATTTAGAGATTTGTTGGAAGCCTCCTGGAGAAGGCCTTCCGCTGACTGGTTTGGCGGGGACATTCTAGGTGGCTCTCTCTTCCCATAGATGTCGACACACACAGCTGCTTCTTTCACAGTTGTCTTGCCTACAGAACAAGGTCATCCTGTTTTGCACTGTTGGGGACATTCATTGGAACGGACCACAGTGCAAAGACCTCAAGACTTGACTATTTAAAGAACATGGAGGTGACCACCAGCTGGTAGTTACAAGTCTTTCCTAAGCCAGATGAATCTCAGGCTGTCTCACTGTTTTGGAATGTAGCCCAGCAAATGGTCAAGCCCACTGGACACATGCTGAATTTGTTCAACATTTATCAGGTCCTCTCACCGGTGTAGGCAATGCTCTGGGATTCTTGTCTTTGGCATTCTGGCTCCTTCCAAAGCTTGTGAGATAGATGTGTTTTATGAGAATTTTCCCTATCCTATTCTGAGACAATTAGGGGTTTCAGGTTGCCTTTGGGGAGCTTTTAAAACTGGAGACAAAAAGAAATACCAGCTGACTCAGAGAGGAAGTTCAGTCAACTGCTCACTGTTTTCCCCGGTTCATCTCGACACATCATGAGGTCCTTAACTTTGGTTCCTGTCCCACTGACCGTTTTGAGCCTGAACAGACAAAACATTCCAGTTAGCAAGACTCGAGGAATGCGTGAGCTGGGAGAAGGCAAAGCAAACAGATCACTGTGAGTTCATTGAGAAGGGCATGTGTTCTGAGCTCTAGGTTTTTTTTGTTTTGTTTTGTTTTCTGAAGTTGGAAACAGGGAGGCAGTCAGACAGACTCCTGCATGTGCCTGACCGGGATCCACCCGACATGCCCATCAGGGGACGATGTTCTGCCCTTCTGGGGCGTTGCTCTGTTACAACCAGAGCCATTCTAGTGCCTGAGGCAGAGGCCACATAGAGCCATCCTCAGCGCCCGGGCCAACTTTGCTCCAATGGAGCCTTGGCTGCAGGAGGGGAAGAGAGAGACAGAGAGGAAGGAGAGGGGGAGGGGTGGAGAAGCAGTTGGGCGCTTCTCCTGTGTGCCCTGGCCGGGAATCAAACCCGGGACTCCTGCACGCCAAGCCGATGCTCTACCACTGAGCCAACCAGCCAGGGCTAAGCTCTAGGGTTTTAAAAAGAAAAAAAAAGAGTCAAGAGTTAGGTTCTAGAAGGGCAATTTGGACACCTGGGGTTAACTATAAGATTAAAAGGATACTGCCTGACCTGTGTTGGCACAGCGGATAAAGTGTTGACCTGGAAATGCTGAGGTCGCTGGTTCAAAACCGTGGGCTTGCCTGGTCAAGGCACATATGAGAGTTGATGCTTCCTGCTCCTCTTCACCTCTTTCTCTCTCTCTTTCCTCTCCCTCTAAAAATGAATAATAATAATTAAAAAAAGATTAAAAGTATACTGCTTAGTGCTGGCAGTGGTGCAGGAAAACTGGCATTCCTGAAAGTGTCAGAATACAGGGGAGGGTGGTACACCCCACCCCCACAATTCCCAGAAAGGGCAAAGTATCATACTGTTGGAGACATCATAGGCTTGTAACAAACACATGGAATCAACTCTGTAAACTGTGAATCAGAAATCCATCTATTTACTCAATGGAAACTAAACAAAATAATTGTGCACAGAGGAAAAGAAAAAAAAAGACCAGGAAAAATACCAAATTGTTATGATGCATTTCTCTAGAAATTGGTGGGGAAAGTGACTTTTCTTCTATTCATATGAAATTTCTAAATTTTCTAGAGTGAGCATGCTTGACTCTTTAACACCCTTCCCCTCACCCTAAATGTGAAAGTTCAAATTTAGGAAATACATTTGGCTTTCCAAATGGAAAATGGAAACTTAGTCACAAGAAAATCCAAGGACTCGTTTTCTTTGCCCCTCTGGCCTTGAATCTGGGTTGCAGTATTTGAGACGTGGGCAAGCCTAGGGACTCTTGAGGCATGGGGACCTTGATATTGCTGATCAGAGTGAGGCAAACAGAGGGCAGCCAATGTAGGCCTGTCTCTGGCAGGACCCCAGCGGAAATTCGTGGGGCCTGGCAGGCCGCCCTTGGGTGTATGGGGTGGTAAGAGGGAAGCCAAGACCCCTTTGCCCCATCCACACCCTCCCTGTGTCTCTCCCTGCCCTGTGTGAAATGCTACAGCTCCCCCAGGAATCACTGTAATTCATTTCTTCCGGGTCAGCTTAGCAAACAGGTTATGCCCTGAGAGCATTCACAGCCCAGAGAAGACATGTCAGACCCTGGCGTGGAGCTGGCAAGGTCAAATATGTGTATATACGCTTAAAAATGTGATCATGTGATCATTATAAGTATTTATGCATTTGTTTTGTAGTTTGTATATTTTTCAACTTAATACATTTTGAACACTATTCTATCAGTCACCCCGCAACATCATTCTTAAGGGCTGCATGTTGTTCCACTGGCTGGCTCCGTTAATGACAAGGATTTCCTTAGTGCAAGTTGAGAGGGATGGCATTCCTGGCGGATGGAAAGGCAACAGCAAAAGGCCCAGAGGTCAGAAAGAGCAAAGCATAGTCAGAGAACGGCAAAGAGACCAGCTGACTAGAGTGCAGAGACCAGAGGCAGGGTAGGAGATAAGGCCCAAGGAATGGCTGGGGCATGGCTAGGAGACAGCGAGGCACGGGGGAGCATTGGCTTGGACCACAGGGGCAACCTGGGCTCCACTCCCTGTTCTATCACAGTCTACCCGTATGACCAGGCAAGTCCCAGACCCTTTCTGAGTCTCAGATTTCTTCCCCCAGTGGCCACCCTGCCTGCCTCCTAGGGCTGCAGCGGAGTTTCTGAGGCTCCAGGCAAGGCCGGCCTTTGAAACCCAGTAGACACTGAGAGGTGTCAGGAATCATTATCATCCTATTCCCCTTCCCATAGCTTGGCTCAGGGCATTGTGGGGGAAGGCTATGTCTGTTGATTGATTTATTTTATTGATTGATTTTGGAGAGAGGGGAAAGAAACAGTGAGAGACAGAAACATGAATCTGTTCATGTATGTGCCCTGACCGGGGATTAAACTGTAACTTTTGCGTATCAGATGTCGATAGATGCTCAAACGTTAAG
The DNA here is from genome assembly GCF_036850765.1 of Saccopteryx bilineata. NCBI lineage: Eukaryota > Metazoa > Chordata > Mammalia > Chiroptera > Emballonuridae > Saccopteryx > Saccopteryx bilineata. The sequence continues at coordinate 276,725,072 of NC_089492.1, read as the reverse complement.
AAGCTAAATCTGTAATGCGGTAGTTTCTCTCCCACTCCCCCAAATTGTGGGTGCTTCAAAATATCTGCTTAAAACAGCCTCAATTAAGAAAATCAATCGTGCCTGACCTGTGGTGGCGCAGTGGATAAAGCGTCGACCTGGAATGCTGAGGTTGCCAATTTGAAATCCTGGGCTTGCCTGGTCAAGGCACATATGGGAGTTGATGCTTCCTGCTCCCCCTACTCCTCTTAAAATAAATAAATAAAATCTTAAAAAAAGAAAAAAGAAAACCAATAGTAAGTCACCTGCTCCAAAACATTCCCAAAGTTTGAAGAATATTATTAGACTCTCTTTCATGGGTTTTTTGATAAGTTCCAAGCACTGAGTTGGCCCTGGAGCTAAGAGTATTTGACCTATGAGTGGGCAACATGGTCTACTGACAAAGAGCCAACCAGTGCTTAGAAAGGTGGTGTCACCCGCCCAAGGTCACTCAGGTGGAAGTGGAAAAAGTGGGTGGAAATTCCCATTCTTCTCCACACTGCCTCAATTCAGGAAGAAAAGGCTTAAGGCACATGTGCCCCTAGGAGTGGAGCTGGCTCGGGATCTGGGATCTCGTGGTGGTAAGTGAAAATATGACCCCCCCTGCCCCACCCCAAAGCCTCTGGCTAAAGATTCCTCCCACTTTGGTTCACACGGAGAATGTGAAGTTGGGTTGGACTGTTTGGAATTTTCTCCCTTCCAGACAGTCTGGGCGAGCGAGGCACTGTCACTTCTCACAAAGGCTGGTGTGCTCGCCCCACAAACCCATGCGGTCACTGCTTGGGTTCCAGGCATTCCTATGACCTCATTCCAGTGAAAGGCGTGGGCTCAGAGTCCTGAGAGGCTGGTGGGTGACATCTGGGAAGGAGGACAGGATGGATTGCCTCTGTCTGTCAGGAATGTTGGCTGTAACTCTGCCTTTCGGAGGCTCCCTCCCTCTCCTCCTGCCTGCTGTCCACCCCCACCCTTGCACAAAGGTGGGGAACGTCCCATAAGCCAGCTACCTTCGGAGATACAGACTGTAGCGCTAGAATCAACTCCCTCTCTCTCACCACACTTCAAATAATAAAATTTTAAAACGTAATTTTTTTTTAAATGAGCCCATTCTCACCCAGAAGATAGGTAAACATTTTAATTCTGATCATGTCATGTCATTTGGTAGGTGTGTAGAGCAACAGGAATTGTCACCTCTCACTAAGAGAGTATAAAGTGGAAGAACCTTGTTAGCAAACAATTTGATTTTATCTCACAAAGTTAAATATGTAATATGACTACCTCATGACCCAGTAATTTCACTCCTAGGTGTGCATGACAGACACTCTCGGATGTGTCTCTCAGCAGTTGGCAGCAGGAACGGTCACTGTGGCACTGACTAATAGCAAGCAATGAGAAACCACCCAGTGGCCGTCAACAGCAGAAGGATGGGACCAGCACATTCCCACGACGAGGGGCTGCAGAGAAGCAGAACGAGGGAAGCCAGAGCTGCATGCATTCTCACAAACATAACACTGAGTGCCAAGGTCAGAAATATGCATGAAGAAACAAACTGTTTAGAGATCTAAATATATGTGGGAATAGCATAAAGAAACGCAAGGAAACGTTAAATATAAAATTACAGGCCCTGGCCGAGTAGCTCAGAACACATACAAGAGTCAACCATTGAATGCATAAATAAGTGGAACAACAAATCAATGTTTCTCTCTCTCTTGTCCTCTCCTTTAAAATAATTTTTTAAAAATTACAGGAAAAAACATGGATATATAACTATGGAGAGGTTTGAAAGGTATGATGATGTTTTTTTTTTTTGTTTTTTTTTTTAGTGAAAGAGAGCAGACAGAGAGACGAGAGAGGGACAGATAAGGACAGGCAGACAAAAAGGTAGAGAGATGAGAAGCATCAATTCTTCGTGTGGCACTTAGGTTGTTCATTGATTGCTTTCTCTTATGTGCCTTGGGTGGGGGGGGACTCCAGCAGAGCGAGGGACTCCAGCAGAGCAAGTGACCCCTTGCTCAAGCCAGCGACCTTGGAGTCATGTCTATGATCCCACACTCAAGCCAGCGACCCCTGGCTCAAGCTGGTGAGCCTGTGCTCAAGCCGGCGACCATGTGGTTTTGAACCTGGGTCCTCTGTGTCCTAGTCCAATGCTCTATCCACTGCACCACTACCTGGTCAGGCTGATGTTCTATTTTTTTTTTTTTTCTTTACAGAGACAGAGAGAGAGTCAGAGAGAGGGATAGACAGGGGCAGACAGACAGAAATGGAGAGATGAGAAGCATCAATCATCAGTTTTTTGTTGCACATTCCAACACCTTAGTTGTTCATTGATTGCTTTCTCATATGTGCCTTAACCGTGGGCCTTCAGCAGACTGAGTAACCCCTTGCTCGAGCCAGTGACCTTGGGTCCAAGCTGGTGAGCTTTTGCTCAAACCAGATGAGCCCACGCTCAAGCTGGCCACCTCGGGGTCTCGAACCTGGGTCCTCGGCATCCCAGTCCGACGCTCCATCCACTGCGCCACCGCCTGGTCAGGCTGATGTTCTATTTTTTAAGGTGGTGGAGGGTACATGGTTGTTTATTCTCCTTTAATCTGAACGTATATGTGTATATATATTCTTTTGTAAGGAATGATATATTTATTTTTCTTTTTGTACATTATTTAAAGAAAACCACCCTGCCTGCAATAACACTGATACATTTTGACCCATTAATACCTATTAATACATTTGAGTCTCAAATATGGGGACATTTGAGTCCCCTGCTGCCATTGACCAGCAGGGTAGCTGAGGGCAAGTCCCAAGTTCTCTTTGACCATCAGTTTCTTCCGTGGTAAAAGAGGAACATGAGCATGGCTATGCTGCCCCAAAGGGGCGTTTCGTAGTTCCAGTAAGATCAAGTATACCGTCAATTGAAGGGTCTAGAACAAATGTAACAGTGGTAACAGCGATGGAGGGCAGTGGCTGAGAGCAGGCTCAGGTCTCAATGTCTGTTGTTCCACTTTCTCTCTGTGGCCACTGGACAACTCACCAAAGCCCTCCAGGTGGAGATGCTAACCCATCCCTCACAGGAGTTGGGAAAGAACTGGTAGGCTCATGTATCCAAATGCCTAATGTTGTAAAAGAATACTTCTCTGGTTTCTCTGTGATGCGTCTAACCCTATTCAGGTCTCCAACATATTCTCTTCCCTTACCAGAAACAAGGTGTCACTGGACATTAGTGAGCAATGTCTGCCATTGTCAGGGCTATCTGCCAGACACACCAGGGAGCTTCTCCTCTGCACACCACCCTCCGGGAGCCATCAGCCCACCAGGAGCCATCATAGCAGCAGCGTGCAGTTTCCTCAGCCTCCCTCCAGCCCAGCAGTGTCCCCCCTGGGGACCAGATCACAAGAACTCTAGTCACATCATGTATCCCCCAGCTCTAGCTTCTCTGCAGAAGGATGAAGGGGTTAGGTTACCTCTCACCACAGCTAACTGGACCAGGATGGGTCTGTGACCCAAAATGAGCCAGGCAGATTTTCTCTTTAGAATCTGGAGTGGCGACTGTGAGCAGCTATGCAGACAGACGATGGAGGGGCAGCCACATGAAAGCTAAGGATCCCGAAGCCAGATCTGGGCCTCAGCCATGACCAAAGGCAGGGTGGGTTTTGGGGGAACAGAAAAGCCATAAATAAATGCCTGGCCTGTGGTGGCTCAGTGGATTGAGCATCAGTTTGCGGGGTTGAGGTGGCCAGTTTGAGACCCTGAGCTTATCCAGTCAAGGCACATATGACAAGCAAATCAATGAACAACTAAAGTGAAACAGCTGGGAGTTGATGCTTCTCGTTTCCCACACCCTTCTTCCTCTCTTTGTAAAATCAATAAATGAAATTTTACAAAAATAAATAAGTAGGCCCTGGCCGGTTGGCTCAGCGGTAGAGCGTCAGCCTGGTGTGCGGGGGACCCAGGTTTGATTCCCGGTCAGGGCACATAGGAGAAGCACCCATTTGCTTCTCCACCCCCCTCCCTCCTTCCTCTCTGTCTCTCTCTTCCCCTCCTGTAGCCAAGGCTCCATTGGAGCAAAGATGGCCCGGGCGCTGGGGATGGCTCCTTGGCCTCTGCCTTAGGCACTAGAGTGGCTCTGGTCGCGGCAGAGCGACGCCCCTGAGGGGCAGAGCATCGCCCCCTGGTGGGCAGAGCTTCGCCCCTGGTGGGCGTGCCGGGTGGATCCCGGTCAGGCGCATGCGGGAGTCTGTCTGACTGTCTCTCCCCGTTTCCAGCTTCAGAAAAATACAAAAATAAATAAATAAATAGCCTGACCAGGCACTGGTACAGTGGATAGAACATCGGTCTGGGATGCAGAGGACCCAGGTTCAAAACCCCGAGGTCGCCAGCTTGAGCACAGGCTCATCCAGCTTGAGTGCAGGGTCGCTGGCTTGACTGTAGGATTATAGACATGACCCCATGATCACTGGCTTGAGCCCAAAGGTTGAGGGTTTGAAACCCAAGGTTGCTGGCTTGAGCCCAAGGTCATTGGCTTGAGCAAGGGGTCACGGGCTCGGCTGGAGTCCCCCAGTCAAGGCACATATGAGAAAGCAATCAATGAACAACTAAGGTGCCACATTGAACAATTGATGCTTCTCGCCAGACAAGGTGGTGGCGCAATGGGTAGAGCATCAGACTGGGACATGGAGGACCCAGGTTTGAAACCTCGAGGTCACTGGTTTGAATGCGGGCTCATCTGGTTTGAGCGAGGCTCACCAGCTTGAGCCAAAGTTGCTGGCTTGAGCAAGGGCTCACTCACTCTGCTGTAGCCCCCCGGTCAAGGCACATATGAGAAAGCAATCAATGAACAACTAAGGTGCCACAATGAAGAACTGATGCTTCTCATCTCTCTCCCTTCCTGTCTGTCTGTCCCTATCTGTCCCTCTCTCTGACTCTCTCTGTGTCTCTGTGAAAAACAGAAAAAAAAAATTGATGCTTCTCATCTCTCTCTCTTCTGGCCTGTCTGTCCCTCTGTCTCTCTTGCTAAAAATATAAAATAAAAATAAATAAAATAAATAAAAAAGAAAAGCCATAAATAAGGAAAACAGATTTACAGAAAAAGGCAGGAGAATGGAGCAGACAGAGAGAGGAACAGAAAGAGAGAGAAACCACCTGCCTTAGGAAAGGAGAAGCCTTCCAGCCCCAGTGACATTCCTTCCAATCATCGGATATCCAAGAGGGACCTCTGTACCCAGGAAACCTCAATGGTCCCAACTCATACTTTTTCTAATTGAGCCCGTTCAAATGGACACAACAGGTTCTGAGAAACAGTAGTAAGATAGGATTCTCAGTTCCTTCCCACCCAGCAATCTCTATTTTGGCTTGTTGTTCCACTTATTTATGCATTCATCGATCAATTCTTACATGTGCCCTAACTGAGGATTGAACCCATGACCTTGGGGTATCAGGACAACTCTCTAACCAAGTGAGCTATTTGGCCAGGGCTCTATTTATCATTTTTTTTAAAAAATATTTTTTATTTATTGATTTTTTAGAGAGAGAGAGAGAGACAGAGAGAGAGAAGGGGGAGGAGCAGGGAGCATCAACTCCCATATGTGCCTTGACCAGGCAAGCCCAAGGTTTCAAACCTGCGACCTCAGTGTTTCAGGTCGACGCTTTATCCCACTGCGCCACCACAGGTCAGGCTATTTATCACTCTTAACTAAGGCTTCTTATCTAGGGAGATCATCACCTCCCCTTTCCAAAGAATCTTGATTTTTAACTGAGTCATAAAACTTTGCCAGAAACAAAGGGGTGTACGGCTTTTTTTTTTTTTTTTGTATTCCTCTGAAGCTGGAAACCGGGAGAGACAGTCAGACAGACTCCTGCATGCACCCGACCGGGATCCACTCGGCACGCCCACCAGGGGGCAACGCTCTGCCCACCAGGGGGCGATGCTCTGCCCCTCCGGGGGGCGTTGCTCTGTCGCGACCAGAGCCACTCTAGCACCTGGGGCAGAGGCCAAGGAGCCATCCCCAGCGCCCGGGCCATCTTTGCTCCAATGGAGCCTCAGCTGCGGGAGGGGAAGAGAGAGACAGAGAGGAAGGTGGGGGGGGGTGGAGAAGCAGATGGGCGCTTCTCCTGTGTGCCCTGGCCGGGAATCGAACCTGGGACTTCTGCACGCCAGGCCGACACCCTACCACTGAGCCAACCGGCCAGGGCCAGGGGTGTACAGCTTTAATGAATGCTTAGAAACCAGCTGCCTCCTTCTGGAGGGAAAAGACCAGGGCTCTGTGATAAAGATTTGTTGTAGTGGAATAATCCCCTCCAAGGAATTCATGTCTGTCTATTCTATCTCTGGAAGCTGTGTGGTATGAAAGAGCAAAAAGTGAACGAGGAAAAAATTCTCCAAACATCTACAGAGTGTTTCCTGTTATATGAAGTTCATCCACAGCTGGTATTCCATCTTTCTTTTTACTGTACAGCACCTCCCACAGCCTCTATTTTCTCCTCTGTAAAATCAGGGTATCAAGTCTACCTGCCAGGGGTGTCACAAGGGTGAAATAAAATAATATATGTGGCAAAAGCTCTGAAAAATTTTTGCATGGGTGTGTGTGTGTTATATATGTGCCTGTGTGTATGTATCCATCCATCTCTGTATCTGTATCTTAGTGCAAGTTTTGATATCTAATCAGTATCTCGAGCAAGTCAATCTTTCATCTTAGTTTCTCTAATTATAAAATCTGGAAAATGTATAAAATTCAAAGTAGAAGCCCTGGCTGGTTTGCTCAGTGGTAGAGCATCGGCCCAGTGTGTGGATGTCCCAGGTTTGATTCCCAGTCAGGGCACACAGGAGAAGCATCCATCTGCTTCTTTACCCCTCCCCTTCTCACTTCTCTCTCTCTCTCTCTCTCTCTCTCTCTCTCTCTCTCTTTCTCCTCCTGTAGCCATGGCTTGATTGGAGCAAGTTGGCCCCGGGCACTGAAGATAGCTCCATGGTCTCCACCTCAGGCACTAAGACCAGCTCGGTTGTTGAGCAACAGAGCAAGGGCCCCAGATGGGCAGAGCATTGCCTCTGAGCGGGCTTGCCGGGTGGATCCTGGTCGGGGTGCATGCAGGAGTCTGTCTCTGCCTCCCCTCCTCTCACTGAATTAAAAAAAAAAAAGTAGCCGAACCTTTGACCCCAAACTTCCACTCTCAGTTATAAAACTAACAAAAACATGTATGTCACTTAAATACTTGTGCAAGAGTTGCTAACAACAGCATTACTTAACAACTCCAAACTGAAGACCATCCAAACAGACATCAACAGAACAGATAAATCCACTGTGGGCCCTGGTCGGTTGGCTCAGTGGTAGAGCACTGGCCTGGCGTGCAGGAGTCCCGGGTTTGATTCCCGGCCAGGGCAACAGGAGAAGCGCCCATCTGCTTCTCCACCCTTCCCCCTCTCCTTCCTCTCTGTCTCTCTCTTCCCTGCCCGCAGCCGAGGCTCCACTGGAGCAAAGTTGGCCCGGGCGCTGAGGATGGCTCCATGGCCTCTGCCTCAGGCACTAGAATGGCTCTGGTAGCGGCAGAGCAATGCCCCAGATGGGCAGAGCATCGCCCCCTGGTGGGCATGCCAGGTGGATCCAAGTCGGGCGCATGCGGGAGTCTGTCTGACTGCCTCCCCGTTTCCAACTTCAGAAAGATACACACAAAAAAACAAAACAAGCCCTGGCCAGTTGGCTCAGTGGTAGAGCGTCGGCCTGGTGTGCAGGAGTCCCGGGTTCGATTCCCAGCCAGGGCACACAGGAGAAGCACCCATCTGCTTCTCCACCCTTCCCCCTCTCCTTCCTCTCTGTCTCTCTCTTCCCCTCCCGCAGCCAAGGCTCCATTGGAGCAAAGTTGGCCCGGGCACTGAGGATGGCTCTGTGGCCTCTGCCTCAGGTGCTAGAATGGCTCTGGTTACAACAGAGCAACGCCCCAGCCTGACCTGTGGTGGTGCAGTGGGTAAAGTGTCGACCTGGAAATGTTGAGGTCCCCGGTTCGAAACCCTGGGCTTGCCTGGTCAAGGCACATATGGGAGTTGATGCTTCCAGCTCCTCCCCCCTTCTCTCTCTCTATCTCTCCTCTCTCTCTCTCTCTCTCCCTCTCTCTCTCTCCCTCCCTCTCCTCTCTAAAATGAATAAATAAAAAATTAAAAAAAAAAAAGAGCAATGCCCCAGATGGGCAGAGCATCACCCCCTGGTGGGCGTGCCGGATGGATCCCGGTCAGGCGCATGCAGGAGTCTGTCTGACTGCCTCCCTGTTTCCAACTTCAGAAAAATACAAAAAAAATAAAATAAAATAAAACATTCTCATGTATTACAATCCAAAAAAAAAAAAAAATCCACTGTGGCATATTCGTTCAATAGAATTCTATACATCACTGAGAGTGGAGCCCAGCACCCCACAACCCACAGTCACATGGATGAAATCTCACAGACATAAAGTTGAGCAAAAGCAGCTCAGCATTGTGGCACCATAGTTGATCCAAACTTCGTAAAGTTCAAGAACAGGCAGAACTGACCTGTGCTGATAGAAATCATGCTAGCGTGATGCGTGTGCAGGGAGGGGATGAGATGACTAAGAAGCATGAGGGGAGCTTGTAGGTGAAAGGCATGTTCTGTTTCTTGAACTGGGTGTGCTCACTTTGTAAAAGTGCATCAGGCCCTGGCCGGTTGGCTCAGCGGTAGAGCGTCGGCCTAGCGTGCAGAGGACCCGGGTTCGATTCCCGGCCAGGGCACACAGGAGAAGCGCTCATTTGCTTCTCCACCCCTCCGCCGCGCTTTCCTCTCTGTCTCTCCCTTCCCCTCCCGCAGCCAAGGCTCCATTGGAGCAAAGATGGCCCGGGCGCTGGGGATGGCTCTGTGGCCTCTGCCTCAGGCGCTAGAGTGGCTCTGGTCGCAACATGGCGACGCCCAGGATGGGCAGAGCATCGCCCCCTGGTGGGCAGAGCGTCGCCCCTGGTGGGCGTGCCGGGTGGATCCCGGTCGGGCGCATGCGGGAGTCTGTCTGACTGTCTCTCCCTGTTTCCAGCTTCAGAAAAATGAAAAAAAAAAAAAAAAAGAAAAAAAAAAAAAGTGCATCAGGCTGCCCACTTGTATTTTGGGTACTTTTGTTTTTTGTAAAAAGTTTACCCTAGCCTGGCCTGTGGTGGTACAGTGGATAGAGTACCAATCTGGAAGGCTGAGGTCGCTGGTTCAAAACCCTGGGCTTGCCTGGTCAAGGCACATATGACAAGCAACCAATTAACAGCTAGCATGAAGCAACTACTTCTCATTTCATTCTCCCCCCTCTGTAAAATCAATAAAATCTTTAAAAAATAAGTTTACCCAAAAAAGTAATGGTTAAGTGCTTAACAATGTTACGCATCAGTTTTGTTGGTCAAAAGGAAACCCTCAACTTGTCATTTAACACTTTTTTTAAAATATGGCTATCTCTAAATTTTAATTTTTTAGAGAGAGTAGACACAGAAAAAAAAAGAGAGAGAGAGAAAAGTGGGGGAGGAACAGAAAGCATCAACTCCCATATGTGCCTTGACCAGGCAAGCCCAGAGTTCTGAACCGGCAACCTCAGCATTCCAGGTCGACACCTTTACCCACTGCGCCACCGCTGGTCAGGCTAAATTTTCTAAATCTAAAATTATATTAGTGGCGGCCCTGGCCAGGCAGCTCAGTTGGTTAGGGCATTGTCCCCACATACCACAGTTGCAGGTTCCATCCCCCGTCAGGGCACATACAAGAATCAACCAATGAATGAATAAATAAGTGGAACAATAACCTCTCTCTCTCCCCCCTTTCTCTCTCTCTCTCTAATCAATAAGTAAATAAAATTTAAAATTGTACTTGTGGTTTGCTTTACATTTGTTTTTGGATAGCGCTGCTCTAGAACTAGTGGTTCTCAAAAGGGGTGATATCGCCCCCTAGGGGTCACTTTGAGACATTATCAGGGAACTGTGCAATCCAGATATAGGGGTTGAGGAAGTACAGGGTGCTACACTGTCAGGGGCCGGAACACTAGTAATTATAGAGTAATGGCCACCATTATTAAAAGCTTATTATGTGCCAGAAACTGCTTTAAGCACTCCTTCTATATCAACTCCAGTACTTAAGTCTGACCAGAACCCTTTAAAGTCAGTCCTATTATTATCATTCTTCCCATTTCCCAGGGGAGAGGACCGAGGCTCAGAAAAATAGCTTGCCTAAGTCCTCAGAGCTAGGACTGCAACCTGGGTTTGCTCAGCTCCGTGCTCCTCCACTCACAAAAGGTGCTGAGTCAAGTCAGTTCCACTCCCTTCCTCATTCCACAAATATTTACCCCACGCATGCCTACACACATTCAAAAAATCCTTGCGGGCACCTGTGGCCTGCCAGGCCTGATCACTTCCACCTGAAAGGTCCTCTTTTCACTGATGGGAGGGTGCAAGGACATCTTCATTCGGCCCTCAGCACAGCCCAGAGAGAAGCAGGAATGTGGTCCGTGCTCCTCATACTGAGTGTGCACAAGCATTACCTGGGAATGTCATGGAAAATGCAGGTTCCGATTCTGTGGGTCCGGAGAAAGACCTGAAGGTCTGTATTTCTAACAAGCTCCCATGGAACACATGGAGTTAGGTGTACAAGGGATTGAATCTCAGAGTGTCAGGGCAGGAAGGACTCTTAGGAATCATCTGTATAGTTCTAATTCCTCATAGTGCTGACAGGGAGAGAGACCCAGGGAGGGTGACACTTGCCCCCAGTTACACAGTGAGTTCCGGGCAGAACCCAAGTCTTCGGATTCCCATCAGTGCTCCTTCCACTGCCTCCTTCCACTGCCTCCAGTTTGCAGCAGGAAGTTGAGATGAAGGACAGAAGTAAACAGAAACTCTAATGCCTGTTTCATACCGTATGCTTTTTGGCATTTTCAAATGCCCCCCTTCACACACACACACCTCCCACCTTGAGTTTCCACGTGAGGGGAACAATCCTGGGAGCAGGCTAGCAAGGCAGACCACACTCTCCAAGAAGCCTTTAGAACTGCATCCCAGACGCTGGAGCTCCTGCGCCTCCCCACCAGATGCTGCACATCTGAATCCCCAGAGAGCCCTTGAGCTGATGAGTTAAACCATTTCCAAGACAGAGGAGAGGCTGTCTTCTCCAGACTGGATAAACAAGGTACTAACAACAGGAATTCATTTCCTAGAAATTAAACCCAAATTTGTTAGTGTTTACAGGATCCAAACTCGCTATTCACCATCTGCTTCCCCTGCTGGGAGGCACAAGACAGCCGTGATTAGGCGCACAAGTTTTGGACTCAGGTAGACTGAATTCACTTCCCAGCTCTGCTGTTTACTAGTTCTGTGACCTTGGGCAAGTTTACCAACCTCTCTGAGCCTCTCCATTTCTCTTCTTTAAAAAAATTTTTTTAAATTATTTATTGATTTTAGAGAGGGAGAGAGGGAGAGAGAGAGAGAGACATCTGTCTGTTGTTCCACTTATTTATGCATTCACTGGTGATTTTTTTTTTTTTTACAGAGACAGAGAGAGGGATAGATAAGGACAGACAGACAGGAACGGAGAGAAATGAGAAGCATCAATCATCAGTTTTTCGTTGCGACACCTTAGTTGTTCATTGATTGCTTTCTCATATGTGCCTTGAGTGTGGGCCTTTAGCAGGCCGAGTAACCCCTTGCTGGAACCAGAGACCTTGGGTCTAAGCTGGTGAGCTTTGCTCAAACCAGATGAGCCTGCGCTCAAGCTGGTGACCTCGGGGGTCTCAAACCTGGGTCCTCCGCATCCCAGTCTGACGCTCTATCCACTGCGCCACCGCCTGATCAGGCCACTGATGATTCTTTTTTTTTTCCTGAGAAAAAAAGACCTTTATTTTGTGCCAGTTAATCCACATCAGATGTATTCAGATTAGGTGCTAAATTTTAGGGAGGCTGTTCATAAATTTACCTATATTCAGAGAAGAAAATCAACAAGGCCAAAAAAGTGACTTGAAATTATGCATATGAGGATACATTGAAAAAAGAGGGATTTTCAGCCTGAAATAGAATGAACAGGTATAAGAGAAAGGGATATATAGAGTATTTAGTTTTTAATTTGCTTTTTTGTTTATTTTTTGTTATTATATAAGTAATTTGCATTATTTTATACAAAACTTTCTAAAAATTTTGTTTATTGATTTGAGAGAAAGAGAGAGAGAAAACATTGAGTTGTTGTTTCACTTATTTATATGCATTCATTGGTTGATTCTTGTATGTGCCCTGACCAGGGATTGAACCCATAACACTGGCATATCAGGACAATGTTCTAACCACACTGTTGATTCTTGTATGTACCCTGACCAGGGGTCAAACCCTAACCTTGGGGTATCTGGACGACACACTAACCAACTGAGTTACCCAGCCAGAACTGAACCTCAACCATTTCAATAGCTATTTCCTCATCCATTCAATAACTATTTACTTAAAGCCACATGTTGGCATGAGCAACACAAATGTGGACCCTACTTCTAGGAAGATGTACATTGCCCTGGGGAAACCCTCCTGGAACCTGGGATCACATACATGATTGAGAAGGACACAGAAGTTTGAAGGGAGCCTTGGGCATTAGGAAGGACAGGTAACCTGACGCAACCTCGAGATCCCCCTCTGAATGTGGCTTTGAAGTGGAGCCCTGGCAGACAAATAGAAGCAGCAAGTGAAGAGGAATTGGGGACAAGGACACCTACTCCACAGGTCTGAAGCTTGGAGAACCCCTTCCCTCCATGTACCCCAAATCCTATTTCTTCATTTCCTATTGCTTACTTATTTAGAGACCGCACAGTCCAACCCCTCTGTCTCATCCTCCTGTTCAATGCTCTTCTAGGCAAAAGAGCCTACTTCCATCTTGGCTGAGACACTATGGTTCTCTCACTCCTCTGAGCCTTTGCACAGGCTATTCCCTCTACCTGGAATGACTGTTCTCTTTTCTCCTGCAACCATCTCAAGGTTCCTCTGGACCTTAAGAACAGTAGCGATCCCCTCCTCCTCCCCACTCCTCTGGTCTCCTTATCACGCATAACACTGGGTCTCCCCTCAGCTGGGCTCATTTGCTACCTACTTGTCTCCCTGTTTGACTTAATTTCCAGAAGGGAGGGAGGACAGGTGTTCTGTGTGTCATGAAGCCCAGTGCCCTCTGCGTAGAGAATCCTTCTCCCTCATCCACCTGTCCAGCTCTAACTTCAGCCTCAGGATCCAATTCAACTGTTCCTCTTGGCTGAAACATGTCCACACCTTCCACCCAAGTGTGGTCATCCCCTTTACTCAGTCCAACAAATGCCTCACGTGTATTGACATGCATGTCTCTCATCATCCTGCAGTCCAATACCACGAGGCTCTCTCTCCACAAGATGGTATATTCCTGAAGCAGAGACGTGGTTTTGTTCACAGCTGTACGTTTTGGGTTTAATACTTACAGTGGTTCAGTAAGAATTTACTCAAAAGAATGAATGAAAGAACACTGACAGTTTTACTTTGGACATCCTTCTCTGTATCTCTGGCCCCAAATGTCCTTTGGTCATTCCTCTTGGATGTCTTACAGGGGCTCCAACCTCCGTTGAACCTTCGTCTTTCTCATTCATACCCGTCCCTCCTATTTCCCCCTTGGTAGGCTTACTCACCCATCCCCAACTTTTAGAATCCTCACTCCTTCCTTCTCTTACTCAGCATTTAACCAATTATTTTCCTTTTATGAATGGGGAAGCTGAAGCTCAGAAACATAATGCGATCAGCTCAAGGTCACACAGCAAGTAAGTGGCCAACTCCAGGGCCTTGCTCGCTGAACAGCCTGGATGTCCTCCCTAGTCTGTCCTCATTCTCCTACAGGTTCTGTCTCCTTTCCCCTGACTTGTCTATACACATTTGGAGCATTTGTGCCTTAGTTCAAACTGACAGATTGTCTTCTGCCTGCAAGAGCATCCTCTCCCATTCCCCTTCATATGTTTCTATCATAATTTGCTCTCTGTTCTCCAAGGCCTTCTCAAAAGCCACTTCCTCCAGAAGGCCTCCCATGGTCACCAAGATGGAAAACCTCCCTCTTTTAAACCCTCTCCTGATTCCAGGTTTGCTTGTGCCTGTGCCTGGGAGCTCCTCAAAGAGCTGCCCCCCCCCGCCCCCACCCGCTCCAGTGTCTGAGTACAGTAGGCTGCGATCGATACAGAGCAACCACTCTCCTAGGGCTCAAAGGAGCCCTGAAGAAATGACAGCATTCTCTCTCTCCTGTCTGAAACTGTCCAGTGGTTCCCATTTCTGAATAAAATTCAAAATCTCACCATGACCCACAAGGCCCTACATTAGCTGTGTCCCCATCCCCCAGTCAGCCACCTCTCTGACCTCATTTCCTGCCATCTGCTCCCCTTAAATATCACTTCTTAGGCAAAGCTTTGACCAGCCAACATAAAGTAGCTGTCATCCTCTGTTATATCATCCCTGCTTCATGCTCATTTTAGCACTTCACCCTATTTGCCACCAACTTGAGGAGAGTTCTGGGCTGGAGACCCATACATTTATGAGGTCATGTGCATTGAGGTGGCAACTCAAGCCAATGGGGTGGATGAGACCACGCAGGGAGAGTGTCTACTAGGAGAGGAGAGGCGGGCTTGGGAGAGCAGAAGTGCTAATGGCTGTAGAAAGGAGGATGAACCTGCAAAAACAGAGAGGCAGTTGGCAAAATAGACAGTATTAAGTTGCAGGAGCCAGAAGAGAATGTTCTCAAAAGAAAGGAGTGGTCAGCAGTGTCAGCAGCTACTGAGAAAGTTAAAGGCTGGACAGTGATTACTGAATTCAGCTTCCCAGAGGGACAGTGGTGACCCAGGCAGACCCATGTGGGCCTCAGACAGAAGCCCTCTGTGCAATGAGAGGAACCTCTTAGGTCCTGGGAGCCCTCAGCTCTGAGATTCCATCCTTCTGCACATATTCACATCCCAGTTGGCAAAAAGAGCAGTCATCCATCTGCAGCCTAGGAGAGAAGGGATGACCTAGTATGCCCACCCTCACTATTTACCTACCAGGCAACTGATGAACTCTAAGGAAGCACCTCTACGTTTCTGGCCCTGAACTGGGCACCATGGGAGGAGAGAGGCCCTAGGCCCTACCAGTCATATCCAGCTAGCTAGTCAGCTCCCTTTCTCTTCTACAACCTTCTAGGTCCTGGCTTCCCTGGACGCTTCCATGAAAAAGACCACCCATTTCTCTCCACCAGCTGGAGAGGACCAAAGACTGGAGAAGGCCCAGCTGCCCAAGTAGCCTTGCCTGCTGCTGTCGATAAAGGGTCCCTCGATGTCCTTGGAAGAAGAGCTGAAACCCTGGCCAGTGGCTCTGCAGTCCAGGGGAGAGGACAGACCCACAACATGTACTTGGTTAGAAAATACTGGAGGCGGAGCCCAGGGAAGAGACTGAGAGGTTGCTCCTGACACCCAGAGCAATGAGGGCCATGGATGACTGAGCTGTTATTTCTGCACAGGCACTGTGCTGAGCAATGACCCCATTTGATTTGCACAGCAATCCTAGGAGGCCAACTCTCTTATCCCCATTTCATATGGAAGGAAACCAAGGCTCAGAGAGGTAAAGGGCTTTCCCAAGGTCACACAGTGAGTAAATAGCCAAGCCTGGTTTGTAATGCAGCCAGTCTGACTGACAGCCCTTGCTCTTAACCCTTGAATTTCCCCAGAGCTGGTAAGGGACTCACCATGAGTTTATATTCTCTTACAGGCAGTGTGTCCTTGAGCAAGATTTATTCCTACTCCCCCCATCTGCAATAAAGCAGATTTCTTAGCACCCTTTCAGTTTTGACATTATGTGATTAGCTAGGATTTGTCCACAATTTTACAGTTTACAAAAAGGCACCCATTCGGCATCTCATTTATTCCCCCCGATCCCGCAGGGTGGGAGAAATATCCCCTCCATTTGATAGATGTGCAAACTGAGGTTCGAAGAGATGCAGTGTCCTGCTCAAGGTCATAAAACCACTCAGCGCCCACCGGGCTTCTGGCGTGCAAGCCTAGGTTCCACACTGAAATGCTCCCTCAACTCCCCTCCAGAAAGGGGCGGCTCTGCGCTGCGCTGCACCCCAACCTGGCCGACAGGGGGCAGAGCCCCGCTTCCCTCAGCCGCAGGGGCCAAGTGGGGGCGTCGCAGCCGTCTGCTCTGGGGGCGCACCACCTGCCGCACGAGATCAGGCTTCCACGCAGGGCGCCCCGAATGCGCGCTCGGGACCCTGCACGTGCCCCGGTGCGCAACCTCGGCCCACCCTCCATCCTGGAGCTCCGGACCGCACGCCCGGACGCTCCCCTCGCGCTGCGCCGGTCCTCCGGGACCCTCTTCTCCCCGCGCCTCCCGAGATCCGAGCCAGGACGCCCTCTTCCCACCCCAGCTCCTTCGGGATGGCCGCAGCGGCCAGACTTGGAGCCGCACGGGGCCCCGGCGCGCACCGCCTAGGGCGGCACTCGACTCCGACTACTTACCCGCTCCGGCCACGCAGGTGCTGGCTGGCCCCCGGATCGCCCTCTGCCGTTGTCTCTTCTCACCACTGGCGGCCGTCACCCAAGCTGAGCTTCAGGCGACGCCCGCCCACTGCCCTGGGGCCCTTCCCCGGCCCGCGCCCTCGCGCGCCCGCACTCCCTTCGCCCCTCCCAGCGCCCTGCGGCTCCTTCTCCCGCTCCCTTCCCGTGCCTGCCACTCCTCCTCGCTCCCCTCCCCAGCGCCTCCCCAGCCAGGCTTCCTCCCCACTCGGCTCCCCACCCGTTTGAATCGAGGCTCGGCCCCTTCCAGTCTTGGCCCTGCGGGTACTCCCGAGTCCCCACCTCCTCCCTGGCTGCCGCCCCCGCCCTGGGGCTCCCCGGCCTCCACCTCAGGAGAGCTGGTGGCCTGGGTCCGGAGTAGGGGGTGGTGAGAGATGGGCTGGGCCCAGAGAGCCTTGGTGAAAGCCTCGCCTCCCCCATCCGTCCCCGTCCGGTGTTCATCCCTAGGGGATTTCCCCCCCTTCATATAACAAGTATTTCCACTGTATATCAGGCATGTGGTCGGCACTGGGGGTACAGCAGAGAAAAAAAACTGAAGTGGACCCAGCGAAGCTTCCATGAATGTAATAAGTGAAACTTACGAGCCGTTTATAGAAGGAAATGGTATGAAGGGGTGGGGGGAGCAGAGGAAGGAGACAGAGTGAGGTGGGGGCCCTGAACGGAAAGGTCGGGGAGGTCTCACTGAGAAAGTGGCATCCAAGCAAAGACAGAAGGTGAGGGAGTGGGCCCGGCAGAACAGCTTCCAAGGGAGGAAAAGCCCGCAAAGACCCCGAGGGGTCAGTGACCAGTGGGTCCCTGAGCGAATGAGCGGGCTCGTGAATGGGCCGGAGCCGGAGGTCAGAGAGGCAGAGAAAGGGGCAGCTCCCTCCCTCGTTCAAACAGCAGATTCCAGGGAGGCAGAGGCAACCCCCCGGGTTCCGGAAGGTGTTGGGGGTCCTGGGACGAATCTACCTAGTTCCGGAGAACCGGGATTGAGAGACTTGGGCGCAAAGAGGAACAATGAGAAATGCTCGCTGAAGAGGCACCACATTGGGCACGTCTTGCGTTCCGATGTCACGTGGCCTAGGTGGAGGTGTCCTCTAACCTAACCGGCTTTCTGTCAACTTCTTCATGTTTTCAAAGCACTGCTGTTAGGTTCATCTGCCATTTGTATTATGAGCTCTTAATGAATCGATCCTTTTATCACTGTGAAGTGACTCTGTTCCTGGCAATAGTTCTTGTGAAATCTCCTTAGCTGGGTGGAGGAGAGGCCGGCAGCACCTAGGGCCACTGGTTTATTTGCATCCCACGCAGCTGTTTGATATCTGGCACAGCAAAAACTCAGCAGCCCCTCCTGACTTTTAGTGTCCTGCTCCACAAAGTCCCTGCCTACCTGGGCCTCGCCTCCCGCACCTCACCCTCCTGGTTTACCAGCTGATGATTGTTCTGGATGGAGCCTTTATCTCTCTCATCCTTTCTCTTTTTGGAGAGGCTGTGATGGATGACCATTAATAATGCAAAAGTTCTTTTTGTCTTAGTGCAAATCCCAGGCAGATCAATCACTGGCAAATAGATGAGAATTATTGGCAACCACAACTCCGCCTTCTTCACTCTACTCAGGCCCTGGGCTCTATTCCCAAATAGGAAATAGGAAAGATTGAACGATGCCAAATGGAGGCATTTCCCAAAATAGGTACTGCTGCTGATACCCTAAGGAGAACAGTCCTAGAGGAGGAAGGGGACCTATCTATACAACCTGAGCATTTGCAGCTGCTGCCAGTGTCCCAGCCTGAGTTCCTGCAGTATAAAAATCCACATGGCAAAGTAAATACACACCAGGGTCTGTGTCCTCACTGTAAAGATCCAATATTCCCAGAAGCTGCCCTGACCAGGGATGAGAAACAGAAAGGATAGGAGAAAAGGCAAACCTTGTGCACCATCTCAGCACACTGTAACAAAGCTTGCATCTTTTTTTTTTTATAATTTTATTTTTTTAATGGGGTGACATCAATAAATCAGGATACATATATTCAAAGATAACAAGTCCAGATTATCTTGTCGTTCAATTATGTTGCATACCCACCACCCAAAGTCAGATTATCCTCCGTCACCCTCTATCTTGTTCTCTCTGTGCCCCTCCCCCTCCCCCTTTCCCTCCACCATTCCCCCCTCCCCCCCGTAACCACCACACTCTTATCAATGTCTCTTAGTTTCACTATTATGTCCCACCTACGTATGGAATAATACAGTTCCTGTTTTTTTCTGATTTACTTATTTCGCTTCGTATCATGTTATCGAGATCCCACCATTTTGCTGTAAATGTTCCGATGTCATCATTTCTTATGGCTGAGTAGTATTCCATAGTGTATATGTGCCACATCTTCTTTATCCAGTCATCTATTGATGGGCTTTTTGGTTGTTTCCATGTCCTGGCCACTGTGAACAATGCTGCAATAAACATGGGGCTGCATGTGTCTTTACGTATCAATGTTTCTGAGTTTTGGGGATATATACCCAGTAGAGGAATTGCTGGGTCATAAGGTAGTTCTATTTTCAGTTTTTTGAGGAACCACCATACTTTCTTCCATAATGGTTGTACTACTTTACATTCCCACCAACAGTGGATGAGGGTTCCTTTTTCTCCACAGCCTCTCCAACATTTGCTATTACCTGACTTGCTAATAACAGCTAATCGAACAGGTGTGAGGTGGTATCTCATTGCCGTTTTGATTTGCATTTCTCTAATAGCTAAAGAAGATGAGCATCTTTTCATATATCTGTTGGCCATTTGTATTTCTTCCTGGGAGAAGTGTCTATTCATATCCTCTTCCCATTTTTTTATTGGATTGTTTGTTTGTTTGTTGTTGAGTTTTATGAGTTCTTTGTATATTTTGGATATTAAGCCCTTATCTGAGCTGTTGTTTGAAAATATCATTTCCCATTTAGTTGGCTTTCTGTTTATTTTGTTATCAGTTTCTCTTGCTGAGCAAAAACTTCTTAGTCTGATGTAGTCCCATTCATTAATTTTTGCCTTCACTTCTCTTGCCATTGGAAAGCTCGCATCTTTTGACAACAGCAGCAGTTCAAGATGGTAAATGCCACTGGAAAATTGGTTTAAGCAAAAAGCTGGGTCTTCTGGAGAAGATTCACTTCAGCCTCCCAGCCCTCACCCTGGAACAGCAAATGTGCTAAGCATAGTGCCTGCTCTCAGGAAACTCACACAGTTCAGGAGAAAAAACCCCACATGTAGCCAAGCACAGCCCAGTGTGGGAGAAAGGACAGAGGTAGCAGGACCTAAAGGGGCTAGAAGAAGAGCATGTCCCACCTGGAAGGTGGGCAAGGGCAACCCCTGCACTGAGCCTTGAAGGGTGGATAGGAGTCATCTGAGCAAAGAAGGGGAAAGCAAATCAGAAAAGTTTCCTGGTGGAAGGAAGAGCATGTGCAAAGACACAGAGGCTAAAAAAAAGAATTTGGCCTGCAGATATTGCCAGAATAGGAGAAAGTGGTCAAGATGAGGCTGGAGGGCAGGAATGGGCCAGCTCCTCCAGCTCATGAAGAGCCTTGAATGCCAGATGAAGGGCCTGGGGCTTTATCCTGAGAGCTACGAGAGCCACGGAAGGGCTTTGAATAAGTGAGTGGCATGATGGGACAGGGCAGGTTTGCACTCTCTGGTACTCTGAACTCTGACGTCAGCATGGGCATCATCAGCAATTCCATCACCATCTCCATCCCTGCTACCACAATTGAAAGACCTTGGGGCAAGTCTCTGACCAGCCTCCTGCCCCCTCCAAACCATCCTCCATGCTTCACTAGGGCAAGCTTCCTAAAGCACGTGGATCCCCTGCCCAGGCATCTCAAGTCCCTCCCCACCCTTTCCTGAAACGGTCCCAGCTCCCTCATCCTGGCATTCCTGGCTCTTCCCCAGCTGTTCCCACTCTGTATGCCCTGCCTTCTCAAACCTGGCTCATGCTTTTCCTTCTGTTTAGAAAGTTCTGACCCTCATTTCCATTGGCCAGAGTCCCCCTCATTTCCTCTGTCATACCTCGTTGGTCTACCATGAGTCATCCCTCAAGGCTTAGCTCTGAAATTCCTGCTCTAAGGGGTCCCCCTCATTCCTCCTGAAGGGAAGTGGTCCTCCCCTCCTTGAAGGTTGAAAGTGTTGATGCAACAATCAGACTGAATTTGAATCCTGATTTTTCAGTAACTGTGCAACCTTGGACAAGTTATTTTAAATTCTGTGAGCCTCTGTTGGCTCATGTGTAAAATGATCACAATGATAGTATTTTACTTCATGGGGTTATGATGAGGGCTAACATAAAATCATTCATCTAAATTACGTAGCACTATGCCTGGCACACAGTAAGCCCTCCATGAGTATTCTCTGTCACTATAACTATAGTTGGGATGCCACACCTTTCATAATTATTTTGTGTCCATCTCTCCCAACATTACAAGTTTGGGAAGGGTAAAGGTTATTCTTCATCTAGGTATGCCCCGTGCCTAGCACATGGTAGGCATTCAAACAAAGAGGGACAGATGGATGGTTGGATGGTTGGTTGGTTGGATGGATGGATGAATAGATGGATGGATGAATAGATGGATGGATAAATGAATGAAGAAGCCACCAAGCCACTCCTGCTCCCCTAGAGTCCCTTTTGCTTGCAGGGTGGGAGCCAGGTTAATCTTTTTCTGAACATGGTTGAATGAATTGTGTCTAGTGTCTAGAGCACGCTTTGTCATCAGACAGTCTGTGGTTGGCGATTTCTTCTGGGGAGAGCTGTCTAGACAGAGGGACATCTGTGGCTGGGAGGAACAGGGACTGCATGGGAATCAGAATCCAGGGAGGGCTTTCCAAAGAACCTGTTTTCTTCCTTCATCACAGACCTGGCCGAGCAAGTTAGCTGCCTGCCCCCAGCAGTAGAAATTAGTTCCCACCTTCCACTTGTGGACAACAAAGAAGGATACAGCATGGCCTTCACCAGCCAGTGACAAGGGGAAAGGGAAGGATGGAGAATCCATCAAGGAAAGGAACTAATATTTACTGAGCAGTTTTTAATGTGCCAAGTACTATGATAAATGCTTAAAATATATTATCCTCTCCATAACCCTTCGAGGAAAGTAATCTTGTGTATTGTCACTAGATGAAGAAACAGACACAGAAGTTCAGTGACTTTCTCTTGCAAGGGTAGTTACAGGATGGAACCTCAGTTATAGCTAACTCCCAACCCTGTGCTCTTACCCATGAATCACACATCTAGTCAACAAATATTTTGAGCACAGTGTCAACAAATATTTGCACAGTGCCTGTGGTAAGTGATGCAAGGCTAGCAAGGATAATAAAGATGTGATTTCTACTCACAAAGAGTTTATAATCTAAGGACAGCGGTGAAGCCTTACTTAGCTTTGTATTCCCAGCCCAGAGCCTGACAATAGAGTGAATGTTGAATAAAGCACAGATTGTCAGACCTGGAAGGGTCCTTGGAGTTCAAGTATACCAATCCTGTTTGTTTATAGATGGGGAAACTGAGACTTAGAAAGAGGAACTAACTGGAGGATATGGTTAGGATCTTGGGCTCTGGAGCCAGACTACTTGGTTTGAAGCTCAGCTTTATAGCACTTACCAGCTGCGTGCTTTTGAGTTGGTCAATTAACCTCTCTGAACCTCAGCTTCTCTGAGAAAAGAAAAAGGATGAATTTGTGAGAATTAAATAAGATCATCTATGTTTAGCATTAACACTTTAACATGCAATCCCACAACACAGTTTATTCTGTTTACGATTAACCAATCACACAGTGAGTTAGTAACAGATTGGACTAGACCTTGAGTTTCCTGACTCGAAGTTCAGTGCTCTTTCCAGCTCCCCATAGCTCCTTGTGTTCATTAGACTGTGATCAGGGGAGAATGGAAGTCACTTAGGGAGGGGAGGCGCATGTGATCTGGTGTCTGCTCTCCTTGGAGACAAGTACTCACATGGTCTTGTTGCCTGCTGCCACCCCAACTCCGGTTCTTTGAAATCCCCCCTCCCTCCTCCTCCCTCCTCCACGGGAACCCAGAGGCTCACTCCTAACTCAAACACACCAACATTCCTGATAACATCCTCATACCCATCTCCCATCACAATTTCCTCTGCTCCAGACAGGGTGGATCTGAGCCAAGGAAGGCGCAACAGGAAATTCCCTGGGAGCAGCAAGGGGTGGATGTATCGAGGGCGTCTGCAATACTATCTCCAGCTTCAAGTCTCCCAGCAAGCGGGGAAGAAACAGGTCCCGCAGGAGAGGTTTTTCTGTTTGTTTTCCTCAAGCTTCACTTCTAACAAGAGAATTTAATTAAAAGCTCAATTGCTTCGCCCAGGGAATAGAAATCCGAGGGGACAGCTGGGCTGAGGCTGGTGCCCGCCTGGAAGGGAGGGAGGGGCTCTCTAGACACTATTGACATGTGATGGGTTTAAGCTACAGCAGAGAAGTTCAGCTCACAGGGAACATTTGGTCTAATCCCAAGACAAGAATCTCTGCCTACAGGAATGGGGAACTTTTCGATTCTGTGGTACTAATTTTAAAAAGTTTAAACCAGCCAAGGCAATAGGCAAAGTTTGATATTTTCAATTGTCCCCACTCATAGCACTCCAGCTGTCTTCCCCAGGGTCTGTTGGTGTGTAGGGGCAAGCCAGAGGGCCTGAGTTCAAATTCTGACATTGCACGTCCCTCAGCCTTGGTAACATCATCTGTAAAATGGGACAATTCCACCAGTGCAGTCAGATAACATCTTTCATGAGGGTGGGGGAAAGATAAATGAGCTGGGAGCTGGAAAACAGAAGGGAGATAACATGTGACAGAGACAAGAGCGTGGACTTGAGAGTTAGACGGGCCTGCTGCTCACTGTGTGAACTTGAGCTAGAGGGCACTTCTCTGAGCCACAGTTTCCTCATCTGTAAAATGGGGATGTTAGTGCCTACTTCACTGGATTATTATGACAATTAAATAAATGAAGCAAGATATGGAAATACCTACTACTGGGGCTGGCTACTCATTAAATGTTTGAACCACCCCTCATGACTCTCCATTGTCACCAACAGCTCCCCAGGATTTGTCATGGAGAGGAGTTTTTTTTTTTTTTAAATTAAGTGAGAGGAGGGGAGGCAGAGAGATAGACTCCTGCATGTACCCTGACTGGGATCCAGCTGGCAAGCCCCCTATGGGGCAATACTCTGCCTATCTGGAGCCATTGCTCTGTTGCTTGGCAACCAAACTATTTTTAGTGCCTGAGGCAGAGGCCAGGACTCATCCTCAGCTCCCCAGGACAACTCACTTGAGCTCATCAAACCATGGCTGTAAGGGGGGGAGAGAGAGGGAGGGAGAAGGGGAGGGGGAGAGGTGAGAATCAAATGGTCACTTCTTCTGTATGCCCTGACCAAAAATCGAACCCAGGACATCTGCACACCTGGCCAAAGTGCTGCCACTGAGGCAACCAGCCAGGGCCTTATTTTAATTTTTTTTGTATTTTTCTAAAGTTGGAAACAGGAAGGCAGTCAGACAGACTCCTGCATGTGCCCAACCGGGACCCAACCGGCATGCCCACCAGGGGGCGATGCTCTGCCCATCTGGGGTGTCGCTCTGCCGCAATCAGAACCATTCTAGTGCCTGAGGCAGAGGCCACAGAGCCATCCTCAGCGCCCGGGCAAACTTTGCTCCAATGGAGCCTTGGCTGCGGGAGGGGAAGAGAGAGACAGAGAGGAAGGAGAGGGGAGGGGTGGAGAAGCAGATGGGCGCTTCTCCTGTGTGCCCTGGCCGGGAATTGAACCCGGGACTCCCGCACGCCAGGCCGACGCTCTGTCACTGAGCTAACCGGCCAGGGTCTTGTTTTTGTTTTAATTTTTTTTTATTGATTGAGTTGAGAGAGAGAAAGAGAGAAATGTCAATCTGTTGTTTCACTTATTTATGCATTCATTGATCTTGTATGTGCCCTGATCAGGGATAGAACCGCAACTTTGGTGTATTGAGGCAATGTTCTTTTTTCTTTTTTTTAAGATTTTATTTATTCATTTTTGAGAGGGGAGAGAGAGAGAAGAGGGAGGAGCAGAAAGCATCAACTCCCAAAACTACCTTGACCAGGCAAGCCCAGGGTTTTGAACTGGCAACCTCAGCATTCCAGGTCAGTGCTTTATCCACTGTGTCACCACAGGTCAGGCTAATGCTTTTTTTTTTTTTAAGATTTTATTTATTGACCTTAGAGAGAGGGGAGAGAAAAAGAGAGAGAGAGAGAGAGAGAGAGAGAGAGAGAGAGAGAGAGAGAGAGAGAGAAAGGCCGGGTTGGAGGGAGTGGGAAGCAACAACTCATAGTAGTTGCTTCTCGTATGCGCCTTGACCAGGCAAACTTGGGGTTTTGAACCAGCAACCTCAGCTTTCTAGGTCACAGGTCAAAACTTTATCAACTGCGCCATCACAGGTCAGGCTGGGACAATGCTCTAACCAGCTGAGCTACCTAGTCAGGGCCTAGAACAAGTTTTTGAGGAGGGGTTGTTTGTGGCTTGACACTTTCTACCTCTCTGCACTCTGAGACTTCTTGGAGCTAGGCTGGAGGTTAGTAATTTGTCAAGAAGACACATTTTCTTTGACTTCCAACTTCTAGCAGGACTGACATAGACTGGGGATGGGGCCAGATTAGTCATTTTAACAAAATCCACGCATCAGTTCTGTTTCTTTTCTTTTCTTTTCTTTTCTTTTTTAAAGGCAATATTTCATTTAGTCTAACTAGTCATTTCAGACAAAAGAGCTGAGGTGGTTTGTGAGTTGAAGTACCTGCCCCCAGCAGAGCTCATGTTCTGGTGTCTTGGTTTAACTCATGACAAAGCCATTTGAGAATGACTTTGACATGTCTCTGCCCCCAGAGAGTCAGGAGGAAGCCTCGACATCAACATCTCAGCTCCTTGCAGTCTTAGGAATCTCAGGAAGGATGGAGGCTGCAAGAGACAGGAAAAAGAACAGGGCCCTGGGTCTGAGTCCCCATTCAACAGGCCGTTATTTCTTGCCAGGTGACCTCAGCCAGACCCATCACATCTCCAAATGCTGTTTCCTTTTTCTTTTTTTAAAAAAATTTTTGTTTATTTACTTATTCTTTTTTTTTTTTTTTGTATTTTTCTGAAGTTGGAAATGGGGAGAGACAGTCAGACAGACTCCCGCATGCGCCCGACAGGGATCCACCCGGCAGGCCCACCAGGGGCGATGCTCTGCCCACCAGGGGGTGATGCTCTGCCCCTCCAGGGCGTTACTCTGTTGCAACCAGAGCCACTCTAGCGCCTGGGGCAGAGGCCAAGGAGCCATCCCCAGCGCCCGGGCCATCTTTGCTCCAATGAAGCCTTGGCTGCGGGAGGGGAAGAGAGAGACAGAGAGGAAGGAGGGGGGGTGGAGAAGCAAATGGGCGCCTCTCCTATGTGCCCTGGCTGGGAATCGAACCTGGGTCCCCCGCACGCCAGGCCGACGCTCTGCTGCTGAGCCAACCGGCCAGGGCCAATTTACTTATTCATTTTAGAGAGAAGATAGAGATAGAAAGCGGGAGGAGCAGGAAGCATCAACTCCCATATGTGCCTTGACCAGGCAAGCCCAGGGTTTTGAACCTGCGAACTCAGTGTTCCAGGTCGACGCTTTATCCACTGTGCCACCACAGGTCTGTTTCCTCTCTGCCTGACTTCATTCGCTTTTCCTCTCTGCTGTCTCCTCCTCAGGAAGGCCTTTCCCCATACCCTCCTCTTTGTCATGCTCTGTCTCCTTATCCTAGTGTAGTATGCTTCTCTTAGCACTTTACTGACATTATATTTTTATTCTGTTTACCATCCACCTCCTCCACTGTTGCCTATTCTGTTTGCCCCTCCCATCCTGGGACCTACATAGATTGATGCCTGCACATGCTAGAGACACAGCAGGTATTTCTTGAGTGAATAAAATACTATAAAACCTTGCAGGACCGTGGTGACCTCTACTTACCAGCTATGTGACCTTAGGAGACTTACTTCCCTGCTCATCTGTAAAGTGCGCACCATAAGAGGATCTACCTGTGTTGCAAGGAGCAGATGAAATGGTGCCTATTCAGTCTCTAGCACAGGGCCGGGTGCAGAAGTCGTGCTCAGTAACAACCAGGCCCTTGAACAGACCAGTAGTTGAACTGAATGGTTCGTTACACCTTTGTTTTATGTGAAAAAAAACTCCAGAACTAGGGTGTCAGATGGATGAAGGTAACGGTCTGCCATGGGGAGGACCAGGCAGGAAGTGTGGGGCCTGACTCTGGGCAGTGGCTGTGGAGAAGGTGGGGGAAGAAAAATCAAGACTATTTCTGAGAAGTCCATGGTTCTTACAGGACCATGGCTAGACTCAGACACAGAGTGTCCTCAATTAACCCTGCTGCCCTTCACAGTCTTGTTTTTTTTTGTTTTTTTCTTTTCTTCTTTTTTTCCAAGTGAGAGGAGGAGAAATAGAGAGACAGACTCCTGCATGTACCCCAACAAGGATCCATCTGGCAACCCCTGTTTGGGGCCGATGCTCTGCCCATCTGGGGCCATGCTCAACCAAGCTATTTCTAGCCCCTGAGGTAGAGGCTCCACAGAGCCATCCTCAGTGCCACACACTCAAACCAGTCAAGCCATGGCTTCAGGAGGGGGAGAGAAAGAGAGAAAGGGAAAGATGGAGAAGCAGAAGGGCGCTTTTCCTATGTGCCCTGACTGGGGATCGAACCCAGGACATCCACAAGCCAGCCTGATGCTCTACCACTGAGCCAACCGGCCGAGGCCTCCACAGTCTTTAATTCCCATCCTTGTTGCTGGGGAACAGAGCGTCCAGGATAGCCTTCCTCTGACCACATCAAACAATGAGAAAAGGCTGAGGCCAGAAGAACAGATGAGTCCAGGAGGGTGACAAGGCACCAGGCACAGCACTTAAATAATCTTCACTACAGCCACTGAGGAGGGGAGGAGCAATCTGAGGCTGAGAACTAAATAAGTCCCCAGGGCTCCCTGGGAAGAGCTGGGAGAAAACAAAAACCCACAGCTGACAGCTTACTGCCCTGTTCTGAGGAGCACTCTCCACTCAGGCTCCCAAGTGATCTATGAGGTCTGTACTTTATTATGCCCATTTTACAGATGAGGGAACACAGAGAGGGCAGTCACTTGCCCAAGGTCTCACAGCTTCTAAAGTTGAGAGAGCCAGGATTCCAGCATAGGCAGCTAGCTGGCTCAGGGGCCCACACCACTCAGCCCGAGTCTATTTCTCCAACTACAAAGCAGGACTCGGAACGTCAACTCTCACAGGATGGAGGCAAGCAAACGAGATCATGATTCACAGGGAAGCATGACAAAAAGTAAAAAGTAGAAAATGAGAGATTGCTTTTCCAGAACTGAGATTAAAGGAGACGACAGGAGAGTAGCCCACAGTGTTTCTGGCCCCGTGACAGTTCCGCAAAGTTGCTTCCCTGCCCCTCCACACACACCCCTCCGTGTGTCCCTGTAACTCGTGAAGCCTTGCTTCCCGAGAGTTCTGCCACTTTATATAACTAGTAACAGAGAGAAATCTGCTAAGTGGCATGTTCTTTCTGAATGTTGAATTGAGCAGAGAGAAATGGGGCTGGTGCTGTGAACCCACACATCTACCAGTTTTATGGCTTGGCAGTCCATCACACCATTCCCACTGGGACCCTACTAAGCTGAAAGGCAGGATGTAATTCTAAAAAGTCGCTTGGAAAAAAAAATAACACGTGAATGTGGCTTCCAAATTTAAACTGCAGGTATTGTGGAAGTAGCAGCTCTCATCTCTCCACAGACAAGACATTTGACAGTTGCTGAAATTCAAGGTAACTTCCTGGAGTGAAGAATTAATTGGCAGCTACATTTGAGAGTCCTGAGCATCCTTTAAACGTCTCAGGGGTTCCCTCCCAAACATAAAGAAATTCCAAATTTCTCCCTGGCCGGGTGATTCAGTTGATAAAGTGTCATCCTGGCGCACCAAGGTCACGGGTTCAATTCCTGGTCAGAGCACATAGGAGAAGCAATCAGTGAGCACACAACTAAATGGGACAACTAAGTGGAACAACGAGTTGATGCTTCTCCCCCCCCTTCTCTAAAAGTCAATAAACAAAATCTTTTAAAAAAATAATAAGCTCTCTGGGTGAAAAAAACACATTATAGAACCATATGTAATCCCATTTGTGCGCCCCAAACGGCATCTGTGTATATATACACAACTATATAAACGCACATAAATGCTAGAAAAGTAAGCTGAAAGGAATCCCACCAAGCTGCTAACAGTGGTTTAGTGAGGAGGGGGGCAGGCAAGTTCCAGGGACGGTCACCTTCTATTCTCTTACATGCAACATATGTTGGCATTTATTTATACAAGCATGGAACTTATGTGATTATATATAAAGAGAAAAAATTAATTTTGAAGTTGTTGTTGTTGTTGTTTGTTTGTTTTTGTGTGAGAGAGAGGAAGGGAGAGAGAGACAGGAACATCCCTCTGTTCCTGTGTGTGCCCCGACTGGGAAATTGAACTGGCAACCTCTGCGCTCCAGGACGGTGCTCCAACCATCCGAGCTACCCGGCCAGGGCTTGACTTTTTTATTGATTTTTAGAAAGACAGAGAGAAGAAGGGAGAGAGAGGGGACAGGGAAGAGAGGCATTTGTCTTTCCACTCAGTTGTGCATTTTTTGGTTGCTTCCTGTGACTGCCCTGACCAAGGATCAAACCTGCAACCTTGTTGCTTCAGGACCATGCTCTTAACCAACTGAACTAACAGGGCCAGGGCCTAATTATGAAGGTTTTGAGCGAGTTATTTTACATCAGCAAACTTTATGCTCTATATTATATTAATAGGAGAAGTTACTAAGGTAACTTCTAGCTCTAAAATTTTACAAACAGCAAATAAATAAATAAATAAATAAATAAATAAATAAATAAATAAAAGAATAATTCTAAACCAAAGATTTCACAGCCTGGCTTGAGTCAGGATCAACCCCCCCCCCCCCCTTCCAGTGACATATGTTAAGCGTCTCCAGGGATACTAAATTTGTACAGCTCCTTAAAGTCACAGAACACAGTCTGTCCAGTGGTGGTGCAGTGGATAAAGCGTCAACCTTGAAAGCTGAGGTCGTCAGTTTGAAACCCTGGGCTTACCTGGTCAAGGCATATATGGGAGTTGATGCTTCCTGCTTCTCCCCTCATTCTCTCTCTCCTCTCTAAAATGAATAAATAAAGTCTTAAAAAAGAAAAAAGTCACAAAGCACAAAGGCCACTTCCCCCACGTCCCATGCCTCCTCCCCTCTTGCTCAGCTCCAGGTTTCTCTTTCTTCCTCCTTAGTACCCCCTGCCCCCCGATTGGACCAGCTGTAAGCAAAGCAGAATTAAATCTCAAACATTTGAGAGAGTCCAAAGACATTTTTCCCTCATGGAGAAGGAAGAGCACATCCTTTGAAGAAGGTGCTAAATTGCCTTAATCATGTTTCTTTGGAAGGCACAAGTGCCCATCTGCTTCCATGGTAGGGGGTGTGTGGATGCATGCTAAGCACAAATATAAGTCAACTCAAATACAAACACAATTAGCAGGTCTGTGGAGCCCTGTAATCTAGAGAAAGAGCGAGACGGTGCCCATGCAGTGGGCAGCAGGTCGGCTCAGTGCCAGGGCTCCTCTGTTAACTGGGTTCCAGTTGGAGAAGGCAGCTGGCACCAACTCTTGACAATGGGGGGGTGCATGCAGGTATAGGGGTGTAGAGGGCACAGTGAGGCACCAGGAGAGGCTGCAGGAGTGGGGACCCCCAGCTGAGATAGTGTGGCCTCCACGCAAGAGCAAGAGTGTAAAATCACAGCGCCATTGGACTTTGATAAACGTGAGAAGCAGAAGGGGCTTTGGGATGTCATCGTGGAAAGAGCACGCGTGCAGGATCAGACAGCTCTACATTCAAACCCTGGCCCTGCCACTTATCAGCAATGTGACCTTGGACAAGATATGCAGCCTTGCCCTGGCCGGTTGGCTCAGTGGTAGAGCATCGGCCTGGCGTGCAGAAGTCCCGGGTTCGATTCCCGGCCAGGGCACACAGGAGAAGCGCCCATCTGCTTCTCCATCCCTCCCCCTCTCCTTCCTCTCTGTCTCTCTCTTCCCCTCCCGCAGCCGAGGCTCCATTGGAGCAAAGATGGCCCAGGTGCTGGGGATGGCTCCTTGGCCTCTGTCCCAGGCGCTAGAGTGGCTCTGGTCGCGACAGAGCAATGCCCCGGAGGGGCAGAGCATCACCCCCTGGTGGGTAGAGCGTCGCCCCTGGTGGGTGTGCTGGGTGGATCCCAGTCGGGCGCATGCGGGAGTCTGTCTGACTGTCTCTCCCCGTTTCCAGCTTCAGAAAAATACAAAAAAAAAAAAAAAAAAAAGATATGCAGCTTTGAGTGAGGCTTCCTCTTCTGTAAGATGGGAATAGTAATACCTCCTCAGAGTGAAGTGAGCAGGAGTGAGGTTATGTGTGTGCAGCTCTCGATACAAGGGCTGGCATGGTTAAGTGCTTGCGCGTTGGCTCTTATATTATTTTTCAGTTATCCACCCCTCCTTTTCTGAAACACCTAGGGTGAACCCTCTCATTCTCCTTCTCAGGCAGGAAGAAATGAAATAAATCCTAGAAAGGACATTCAATCCATGTCCCTGAGGGAAATCCTCACAACCTTGAGTAAATCCCTTAACCCCTTTGAGACTCAGTTTTCCTATTTATAACACAAGGTCTGCTACGGCTCTGTCTAGTATTTTGTGCGTAATGACAGTACCAGGCTGCCTCCAGAGATTATCCTGAGGGGAAAAGCAGAATTGGGGAGAAATCCCCAAACACCTGCTCATCACTTAGAAAAGTGTGACTGGGCCTGACCTGTGGTCGCACAGTGGACAAAGCGTTGACCTGAAATGCTGAGGTTGCTGGTTCGAGACCCTGGGCTTGCCTGGTTGGGGCACATATGAGAAGCGAGCTGATGCCTCCTGTTCCTCTCTCAACACAATCCTTTCTCTCTCTCTCTCTCTCTCTCTCTCTCTTTCTTTCCTCATCTAAAATCAATCATTAAAAAAATCTTTAAGAAGAGTGTGACTGGGACCCTTAAGGGGTGGGCTGAGGATGAAGGGGTTCTCTGGCAAAGGCAGACAGGCTTGGGCATGTGCTAGACTGCGTCCAACTTTCTTTCACGCAGGGGCTGATGGGACTGTTGATGATGATAGCAGATTCTATTTTTTGAAACCTACTCTGCGTCAGGCACTACATGAGGCATTTTACATAGACTTGTTCATCCTTGTGACACTGTTAGACTGAAATGACCCCCTTTTAAAGACAAAGGAACAGATTATGAAGCTAAGATCAAACAGCCAATAAAACAGCAGAAATGGCATTTGAACCCAGGAAGGTCTGGTGTCAAATCCTTGTGTTTTTGTGCTGCACCAGCTGGGAATTGCTTGAAATGAAGAAAGGGGAGTAAACATGTGCGATTTCCTCTTCTTTGTGAAGAAGGAGGCTGGACACTATTCTTCACTTAACTGTTACAGGAATCTTGTACTATCGGTATTAATGTTCCTGTTTTATAGATAGGCAGACTGAGACTCATTGAGGCTAAGAACTGAATTCAGGGTATAACGACATAGAAGGGCTGGCTTAGGGATGCCTAACCTGTTTTTATGCTGTGACCCCTTTGGCAATCTGTTGAAACCTATGGACTTCACCTCAGAACATGTTTTTTTGGGGGTTTTTTTGGTATTTTTCTGAAGCTGGAAACGGGGAGAGACAGTCAGACAGACCGCATGCGCCCAACCGGGATCCACCCGGCACGCCCACCAGGGGCGACGCTCTGCCCACCAGGGGGCGATGCTCTGCCCCTCCGGGGCGTCGCTCTGCCGCGACCAGAGCCACTCTAGCGCCTGGGGCAGAGGCCAAGGAGCCATCCCCAGCGCCTGGGCCATCTTTGCTCCAATGGAGCCTTGGCTGCGGGAGGGGAAGAGAGAGACAGAGAGGAAGGAAGGGGGGGTGGAGAAGCAAATGGGCGCTTCTCCTATGTGCCCTGGCCGGGAATTGAACCCGAGTCCCCCTCACGCGAGGCCAACACTCTACCGCTGAGCCAACCGGCCAGGGCCTCAGAACATGTTTTTAAATACATAAAATACAGAGGATTGGCAAGGAAATGAATTATAATGAAATACATTTGTCAAACATATTTTTTTTTAATATTTTTTTTAATTTTTTTTTTAATTTTTATTTATTTATTCATTTTAGAGAGGAGAGGGAGAGACAGAGAGAGAGAGAGGAGAGATAGAGAGAGAGAAGGGGGAGGAGCTGGAAGCATCAACTCCCATATGTGCCTTGACCAGGCAAGCCCAGGGTTTCGAACCGGCGACCTCAGCATTTCCAGGTCGACGCTTTATCCACTGCGCCACCACAGGTCAGGCTCAAACATATTTTTAAAAAATCTATGATATTATAATAATAGTCTTTCTTTCTATTTTTCTTTCTTTATTTTTTCAGTGTGCTTCTTTTGTTAACACATTTAATAGCTAGATTTAGGCTCTGGCTGGGTAGCTCAGATGGTTGCAATGTTGTCCCGACATGCCAAGGTTGCAGGTTCAGTCCCCGGTCAAGGCACATGCAAGAGTCACCCAGTGACAGTGTGAATAGGTGGAACAGTAAATCGATGTTTCTCTCTCACTCTGTCTCTCTCCCTGCCTCTCTCTAAAAATCAATTTAAAAAAACCCAAAATACAAAACAAGATTTGACCTAGTAACGACTCTAATTTCAAAGTTATAAACATAAACAATATTTCCAGATATCTATAATAACCATAATATGATACCAAAACATCTATGACCTTTATTGAAGCCAAAACCACAGGATTTGTTAGTAGTGTATAACTGAAGTGATACTAAGTTTCAGGTAGAAGATAGTGACAACTTCGATGTAACTTCTTCCTAAGTCCATAACGTGTCTAAATTCTGACCATGGAACTCTTGGGGGTCCATGGACCCAGGTTAATACCCTCTGTCTAGGCTGTAACTATGGTCACCAGGTTGAGCTGTATTAGAAATCAGACATAGTGGTGCTTTGGAAACCTATCAGTGGCTTGTTTCATTGAAGACCAAATGTATGACCCGGTGTGTGATGGTCTCCAACTCCTTTTGCACAGCTGTGGGAAAAGCTTTTGTGAGCCATTCAAGGGAACAAGACCACCCAGAGGTGCATGATACTGACACAGGGTGGTTCCACCTAGGCAGACTAGTCCTTTTGGGTTCTTGATGGCCTCAATGGGTGGCTTGAAGACATAAAAATACCCAGATTTTCATAGGATCTCAGACTTCTTATCTTAGTCTTGGCTCTGTTTCTAAACAGACAAGGTTTCTTTTCTCTTACTTGGAGGACTTCATTGAATATTGATTAAGATCGATTGTATGCCAAGGAGTGTAGCAAATACTGAGAATGTATTTATTCATTCAATTTATACTTGTTGAGGCTATTATTAGTCATGACGTTTAAAAAATATATAGATAGAGAGAGAGAGACAGGAAGGGAAAGAGATGAGAAGCATCAACTCATAGTTGTGTCACTTTAGTTGTTCATTGATTGCTTCTTATATGTGCCTTGACTGGGGAACTTAAGTTGAGCCAGTGACCTTGGGCTCAAGCCATGACCTTGGGCTCAAGCCAGTGACCTTGGGATCATTTCAACGATCCCACACTGAAGCCAGCAACCTCGGGGTTTTGTTTGTTTGTTTGTTTGTTTCTTTTTGTATTTTTCTGAAGCTGGAAACGGGGAGAGACAGTCAGACAGACTCCCGCATGCGCCCGACTGGGATCCACCTGGCACACCCACAGAGGCGATGCTCTGCCCACCAGGGGCGATGCTCTGCTCACCGGGGGGCGATGTTCTGCCCCTCCAGGGCGTCACTGTGCAGCGACCAGAGCCACTCTAGTGCCTGGGGCAGAGGCCAAGGAGCCATCCCCAGCGCCCGGGCCATCTTTGCTCCAATGGAGCCTTGGCTGCGGGAGGGGAAGAGAGAGACAGAGAGGAAGGAGGGGGTGGGGGTGGGGGTGGAGAAGCAAATGAGCGCTTCTCCTATGTGCCCTGGCCGGGAATCGAACCCGGGTCCCCCGCACGCCAGGCCGACGCTCTACCGCTGAGCCAACCGGCCAGGGCCAACCTTGGGGTTTTGAAGCTGGGACCTCAACTCTATTTACTGCGCCACCACAGATCAGGCATTAGTCAAGATTTTTGAGCTAAGAAAGAAAAAATCAAATAACTGAAAAAATCTAAAAATAGCACCACTTCAGGTATAGCTGAATCAGGCTCTATTTTCTACTGTATCAGCTGCATTCTCAGGGAGCCTTCCCATGAATGTCACAAAGCAGCAGCCAGTAACTTCAGGTGACTTGTCCTACCTGCTTGGCTACCTCCTCCTCCTCCTCCTCCTCCTCATCATCATCATAGTCATCATCATTATCATCATCGTCATCATCACCATCACCTGGAGGTGGGGAGTCCTTTGAAACAAAGTATGGAAAGGTTTGATGCGTTGCTCAACTTCTGATTTTTTTTCTCTTTCACATTAGAATAGCTAAGCATCTGGCAAGCAACCAAAATTAGCATTTGCATTGGAACGACACTATCTAAATTAAAAATGTTTCTCTTTTAAAATAAAAATATATTTATTTTCCTTAAAATAATTATCATGCTGGACAGATTTGACCGCACAAAAAAATAAATGTTTTTCTCTCTGGCACATAACACTCTAAACAAAGTCAAAATAACCAATCAGGTGGGATATATTTCCACCTAAAATAATATCCCCCCCAAAAGATCCTAAGAACTAAATAAGAAGACAAAGAATCTACCAGAAAAATGGGCTAAGGACACAGACAACTCACAGAAGTTGATTTCAAGCAGCCAAAACACTTATGGAAAGATGTTTGACCTCACTGAGAAGTCAGGGAAAGGCAGATTTAGAACCAGGAGATGCTATTTTTTCTCTCATCAGATTGGCAAACATTTTAACGATTAATAAAATGTGGGGAAGTGTTGGTGAGCCACAAATTGCTACAACCTTTGGGAAAAAAATCTGGGACTTTTTATTAAAATTTAAAGCATGCATACCTTTTGACCCAGCCCTTCCACTTCTAGGAATCTGTTGGATAGAAATAAAAGCTTGAGAACCTAGAGAGAGGTGTACAAGCGATTCATTGACATCCTCTTTGTAACAGCAAAGAGCAAACACCTGGGGAAGCAAGTTAAAGGTCCATCAGTGGGAGGGGGAGAAGGTAGCCTGCATACCTAGCATAGAATATTAGTAACCACTAAAAAGAGTAAAGTGTTGCATATGGATGTGAATGACCTCTAGACATGGTATTAAGTGAAAAATAAAACAAAACAAGGAACAAAGAGTATGTAAAATTGGAGGGATAGCCCTGGCCGGTTGGCACAGTGGTAGAACGTTGACCAGGTGTGTGGAAGTCCCATGTTCGATTCCTGGTCAGCACACACAAGAAAAGTGACCATCTGCTTCTCCTTCTTCCCTCTGTCCTTCTCTCTCCCTCTCTCTCTCTTCTCCCACAGCCATGGCTCAATTGATTCGAGTTCCGGGTGCTGAGGATGGCTCTGTGGAGCCTTCGCTTCAGGTGCTAAAAATAGCTCGGTTCCAAGCATTGGCCCCAGATGGGCAGAGCATTGGCCCCAGATTGGGTTTGTGGGTGGATCCTGGTTGGGGCACATGCAGGAGTCCGTCTATCTTCCATCCTCCTACTTAAATTTAAAAATATTGGGGGGACAATGTATGTGCACATTTGCTTGTCCATGATTAACACAGCTCTGGAAGGATACACAAGGAAGGGAATGCTGGTTGCTTCTGGGGAGCCAATCTGGTGCCTGGAGGGGAGGGGTGAGAGGCAACACATCCTTGAATATTTATGGCATTTTGAACCATGTGAATGTATTACTTATTAAAACTTTAGATCAATTAAAAACAACAGACACTTCTAAATACATTAGAAAGGTGTCCACAAAATATTGTTAAATGAAAAAAGTATGTTCCAGAACAATAAATAATTTTTGTATATAAAAAAAGAAAGCAGAAGAAACAAAAGCCCTAACACTCTACACACATACATGCACATGTATTTGTTTATACACACACAAAAAAGAAACTTATTTTAAAAATGCCCATGCATAACTTTTTTAATTAAAAATAATAGCCTCCCCGGCCAGTTAGCTCCGTAAGTTTAGAGCATCATCCTGAAACATCAAGGTTGTGGGTTTGATCCCTGGTCAGGGTACATACGGCAAGCAACCAGTGAATGCACAACTAAGTGAAACAACAAATAAATGCTTCTATCTCTTTCTCTCTCGGTGTCTCTTTTACTCTCCCTTCCCCTCTTTGTCTAAAATTAGTCAATAAAAATGAATAAATAAATTGCCATTGCTTTGGGGTTTTTGTTTGTTTTGTTATGACGCTTAATTATTTGTGAGCTGAGGATTCTCATCTGGAAGATTTTCACGCAAACTCTTGGTGTCTCATTCAGACAGGAAGAGCTTCTCTTGGCGGGGCGATGCTGCTTTCTTTGTCCTCTGGGGTGTTAACCCAAAAGGCGTGGCCCTCCAAGCACCTCCTTCGCCCAGCACAAGAGAAACGGGCAATGCAGGCTGTCCGGTCTGTTAATGGGGTTTGAGGGGCGTGTGTCAGGAAACAGAATATGGGGGCACAAGCTGGGTAAGGAGCGTAGGCCCCTGGGGCCCAGTGCCAGCCTCTGTCCTCAAGGAGGCTGGCTGGACAGAGGCTCTTCCAGATGCCCAGGGCTACCCCGGTGCATGGTCCCCAGACAGCTGCGTGGGGCCCTGAGCCATATTTTCATTATATTTGGAGGACGAGGTAGCTGGTGGCTTTGTTCCCCAGTGACATCCCTGCGTCTCTTCGCCCTCACAGAGTGTGAAGGCCTGGACTGAATCTCAATCAATGGTTAGTCCCAGTAGAATTTCTAGCCAGCTTGGTTTCTGTTGGCCGCTGGCTCTTCCTGATTAATTCACTGGAGAAGAGCTCCAGGGTCCAACAGACTTGGCCTCTAAATCCATGTTTGCCATAAACTATCTACTGGACTCTGGGCAGATGACTTACCCTCACTAAACCTGTGTCCCCATCTAGCAAACGGGGGCCAGGGTGATAACTCTCCTGGCCATGAAGACGTTGTAAGAGGAAATGACACTGCTCGGAGGAGCCTGGCACATGGGAGATGTGACCTCTGACCGCTGGTCTCCGGCACTGTGGGGTGACAGCTTGCCTCTGGCTCTAACTACTGTGGTCCCTGGTGTGCCCTCACGGGTGTTTCTGGGCAGGGGCAGCACACAAGTGCTGTGTGTGGGACCGCGCGTGCCTGAGTGTGCGGGAAAACATGTCTGGAGTCGTCTCTGCCGGGATGACGCGTCTGGCCGGTTCAGTGAGAAGCAGGCAGACTGTCTCTCATCTTGAAGCCCGCACAGCAGGAAAGGAGAAGCCATCTCAGCCAAGGCTCTGAGGCCCAGTCTATAAAAATAACCCTCAAGTCCCTCATGGGGCAGAGGCAGCGATGTCCCCCCTCCCCCTCCCCTGCTCTTCACACCTCAAGTGAGATTAGACAAGCACAGTCATTAATTATTTCAGAAATAACCAAGGCAGCATTTGCCACCCCAACAGCTCAAGCTGCAAATGCCCAGTTGGTTTGAATTGTTTTTCAGGGAAATGGTTGCATCCATCAATTACAGACCCATTCTGCCGAATGCTCAGTGGTAGGTTGGGCTGGGGGAGGGGAGGTTACCTTGTTCAGACCCTGGCAGTGGGTGGGGAGGCTCTCAGGGGAGCATGGAAGGGCAGGGAGAAGGTGGTATGTGATGGGAAACCATCAGAGAGCAAGCTGGTCCCTGCCCTGGGGCACTGGGGGCGTGGGAAGGAGTAGAACAGGTGGGGAGGGGAGCACAGGTTTGCATCCCGGCCCCTCACCTCTTAGCCAGGAGTAAGGTGATACACCTTGCCTCTCTTTCCTGTTCTAGGCTATTGATCAGGTATTTGGAAACATCATACTGTGGAAGCAGTGAGAATAGCCAGAAGAAACCGAGGCCCAGGGGGGTACAATTTCTGCCTGAGGCCACTCAGTGTTCACTGATGAGCAGGATCCTCAAAAGTCCTAATGCAGGGATGTCACCCCCATGCCCTCTTTCTTAGGGTCTCCTATAGTTCTCTGTTTTTCCAGGACCATTTCTAAGGGCCACACATGCCTGGGGGCTGCTCTCCTCTTGCAGTTCTGGACACACGCCCGGCTCAGGCCAGCTCACCTGGGCGTCCCACAGGACCTCCTCCCCTCCAGCACCTTAGGTTTGTTAAATCCTCTTCGCTTTTCAGCACTGTCAGAGCAAGCCCAAATGCTGGCTCAACTGAAAAAGGAGGTAAGACTAGATGAACCCCAAAACTGGGGAATGGATGGGGTTCTTTTTCCCTCTGGATCCTGGGGAGGTCTGTTCTGAATTCTGGCTACTCCTGCTACTCCCAAAGTAGAACATTTTCAAATTCCTGACCAACTGCCTCTGTCCTGAACTGGTTCAAGTAGCTGTTTACACAGCCTGACTGGCAGCAGACAGTGGCCTGGTAGTTGGCTCTGGAACCTCACTGCCTGGTTTCAAATCCCTGCTCCACCACTCCCTAGTAGTGCTGTTGTAAGGTACCAAAAAGCTGCAAAATTAATATTGATATTCTAGAAGGAAAAGGTCAAGCTTTCCTGTCAGGCTTTCCTGTCCCATCCCTCCTTTGGAGAGGGAAGGGAGAAGAATGTAGAAGTTTCTAGCTTGCAAAAACAATGGGTCATACAGTTTTAAATCTAAAATAGAGGTTGCCTGACCAGGCGGTGGCGCAGTGGATAGAGCGTCGGACTGGGATGCTTAGGACCCAGGTTCAAGATCCTGAGGTCGCCAGCTTGAGCGTGGGCTCATCTGGTTTGAGCAAAAGTTCACCAGCTTGGACCCAAGGTCGCTGGCTCAAGCAAGGGTTACTCGGTCTGCTGAAGGCCCATGGTCAAAGCACATATGAGAAAGCAATCAATGAACAACTAAGGGTGTCACAATGCGCAACGAAAAACTAATGATTGATGCTTCTCATCTCTCCGTTCCTGTCTGTCTGTCCCTGTCTATCCCTCACTCTTACTCTCTCTCTGTCTCTGTAAAAAAAATAATAATAAATTAAATTAAAATAAAGGTTAACCGAGAAACTTTTTCTCTTTCAATAGGAGGCAGAATTTACATACCACCTTGCATTGATTGTAGTTCCTCCCCCTTCCTGGAATCTTGAGAGTAAAATACCTCTAGGCTAGTGAGGGAAGACGAACCCTAAAGGATTTGTAAACATCTTTGCTTGTGTTACCTTGAAAGTCTTAATGTTTCTGTGTGTCGCCTAAACAAATGTCAGCCTGACCAGGCGGTGGCACAGTGGATAGAGCGTCGGACTGGGATGCAGAGGACCCAGGTTCAAGACCCCGAGGCCGCCAGCTTGAGCGTGGGCTCATCTGGTTTGAGCAAAAGCCCATCAGCTTGAACCCAAGGTTGCTGGCCCCAGCAAGGGGCTACTCGGTCTGCTGAAGGCCCACGGTCAAGGCACATATGAGAAAGCAATCAATGAACAACTAAGGTGTTGCAATGCGCAATGAAAAAACTAATGATTGATGCTTCTCATCTCTTTCCATTCCTGTCTGTCCCTCTCTCTGACTCACTCTCTGTCTCTGTAAAAAATAAAAATAAATAAATAAACAAATAAAATAAAAAAATAAATGTTGTCAGCTTGTGCCATCATGCTCTTCCCCACCCGTGTGTGATCAAGGGTATATAAACCAGCCCCTGAGATAATATTGAGGACCGCACAATTTGGGTCTGCTGCCCCGTGTCAGCCATATGCGGCCAGCATATTTAATAAATCTCCTCCTTTAATAAAACTCTTCAAAATTCATCTGGACTGGGTGTCTCTACATAAACCCAATGAAAGTGAGGTACAGTGCCTTTCAGAATCTGGGGTGCAGTACTTTATAACAGTGCAACCTTGACCAAGTTGCTTCATCAACCTGTGACTCAGTTTCCCCATAAAACATGGGAAGAATGATAGTACCGACAGGATGGGTTTGTTGTGAGGTTTAAATAAATACCCGTCGGTGATGAGTCCTATGTCAGGCCCATCATGAGGGCTCGATAACTGTTAGCTAATGGCAGAACTACAGTAGGTCATCAACACATACTTGTCTCCCTTTACTTTGAGAGCAAGCACGTCTAGGACAAAGATCATGTCTGTTTTTTATGCCTTTCACATAATGAACACTACAAAAAAAAAAAATTAAAGATGCTGAATTCAGAGAGCATGTGAATTGGAGTTCTGGGACTCATGTTCTGAACCAATGACATTCCAGTACTTTAATTTAAGCTCATATTTCTATTTCGCTGGACTTGTCCTTGTTAGGACTTTCCACACCTATAATACCACTATGCAATTTTTCACTGACTATGTGCCTCCCTCCCAAGATTATAAAACCCATGAAGAAAGGAACTCCGCTGACTGTATCCACAGGCTGAGCACAGGGTCCAGCAAACGTTAGACACTTAATAAGCATTTGTCAACTGGCTAATGACTCATCTGGTGACTCAAAAGCTTATCAGAGGTGTGGTTAGTGAATAGAGAAAACCTGCTTTTTAGAAAGACCAGTGAAAAGCTAGAAGAATGTTATTTTCTATATAATAATCTATTTTATTAAACTACTTATTATTATTGCAAAAATTAGTTTATTATAAGTAGCCAGATATCATTAATTCTTAACTATTATTGATTACTGCTGAGCTTAACCTTGACTTAGGATTGGCTAGAATGGAAATTTTTTTTTTTTTTTTTTTTGCATTTTTCTGAAGCTGGAAACAGGGAGAGACAGTCAGACAGACTCCCGCATGCGCCCGACCGGGATCCACCCGGCACGCCCACCATGGGGCGATGCTCTGCCCACCAGGGGGCAATGCTCTGCCCATCCTGGGCGTCGCCATGTTGTGACCAGAGCCACTCTAGCGCCTGGGGCAGAGGCCACAGAGCCATCCCCAGCGCCCAGGCCATCTTTGCTCCAATGGAGCCTTGGCTGCGGGAGGGGAAGAGAGAGACAGAGAGGAAGGCGCGGCGGAGGGGTGGAGAAGCAAATGGGCGCTTCTCCTGTGTGCCCTGGCCGGGAATCGAACCCGGGTCCTCCACACGCTAGGCCGACGCTCTACCGCTGAGCCAACCGGCCAGGGCTGAAATTTTTTTTTTTTAAGAGAGAATCTTTTTTTTTTTTTTTTTTTTTTTTACAGAGACAGAGAGTGAGTCAGAGAGAGGGATAGACAGGGACAGACAGACAGGAACGGAGAGAGATGAGAAGCATCAATCATTAGTTTTTCATTGCATGTTGCAACACCTTAGTTGTTCATTGATTGCTTTCTCATATGTGCCTTGACTGCAGGCCTTCAGCAGACTGAGTAACCCCTTGCTGGAGCCAGCGACCTTGGGTTCACACTGGTGAGCTTTTTTGCTCAAACTAGATGAGCCCGTGCTCAAGCTGGTGACCTCGGGGTCTCGAACCTGGGTCTTCCGCATCCCAGCCCGCCACTTTATCCACTGCGCCACCGCCTGGTCAGGCTAGAATGGAAAATATTTTTAATTCACTCCTCATCTCTTAAGAGTCTGAAACATTCTGGGATGTATATCTAAACACCTTAATGTCAAAAGCCCATTTATGTGGCTTTTCTAACTGGCCAATGATGTCCTTACAGCCGGAAAGACTATATACTTTTAGATGGGAGTGCTAATTACCCTTATTGTTTTCCCTTCTTTTTTTTATTCTTCTAATTTTTTTTAAATTAAAAAAAATTTTTTGTTTGGTCTGACCTGTGGTGGCACAGTGGATAGAGCATTGTCCTGGAATGCTGAGGTCACCAGTTCAAAATCCCAGGCTTGCCCGGTCAAGGCACATATGGGAGTTGATGCTTCCTATTCTTCCCCCCTCTTCTCTCTCTCTCTCTTTCCTCTCTTTATTTTATTTTATTTTTGAAAGATTTTATTTATTGACTTTGCAAGTGAGAAGAGAGAGATGGGAGAGTGAGTGAGAAGTATGAACTAATAGTTGCTTCACTTTAGTTGCTTTAGTTGTTCATTGCTTGCTTCTCGCATGTGCCTTGACCAGGCAAGCCCAGGGTTTTGAACCATCGACCTCAGCATTTCAGGTTGATCCTTTATCTGTTGTGCCACCACAGGTCAGGCCTCTCTCACCTCTCTTTAAAAATGAATAAATAAAATTAAAAAAAATATATATATATATTTTTTTTTTTTAGGTGAGAGGAGGGGAGATAGTGAGGCAGACAGATTCCTGCATGCACCCTGACCAGGATCCACCCAGCAACCCTGTCTGGGGCCGATGCTCGAGTACCAAGCTATTTTTAGTGGCTGTCGGAGGGGATGATAGAGAGAGAGGGAGGAGCAGATGGTCACTTCTCCTGTGTGCCCTGACTGGGGATCAAACCCATGACGTCCATATGCCGGGCAGACACTCTAGCCACTGAGCGACTGGTCAGACCCT
The DNA here is from genome assembly GCF_036850765.1 of Saccopteryx bilineata. Lineage (NCBI taxonomy): Eukaryota > Metazoa > Chordata > Mammalia > Chiroptera > Emballonuridae > Saccopteryx > Saccopteryx bilineata. Next base: position 276,681,940 of record NC_089492.1, on the reverse strand, counting down.
TTCTTTTTTTTTTTTTTTACAGAGAGAGAGAATCAGAGAGAGGGATAGACAGGGACAGACAGACAGGAATGGAGACGAGAAGCATCAATTATTAGTTTTTCATTGCGACAACTTAGTTGTTCATTGATTGCTTTCTCATATGTGCCTTGACCGCAGGCCTTCAGCAGACCGAGTAACCCCTAGCTCGAGCCAGCAACCTTGGTTCCAAGCTGGTGAGCTTTACTCAAACCAGATGAGCCCACGCTCAAGCTGGCGACCTCAGGATCTCAAACCTGGGTCCTCCGCATCCCAGTCCCACGCTCTATCCATTGCGCCACCGCCTGGTCAGGCCAGACCCTTTCTTTACTCTTCTTTCTCCCACCCTGCCCACCTATCTCCTACAATAGAAAGAAAAACAAGAAAAGAACACTCCAAGTCCTGCAGTCTCTGCCCTCAGCAGAACCATGACCTTCTTTTTAAACTGTCTTTAAGCAGAAAAACAACTTCTCATCATCTATCAGCCTTTCCCTAGTAATTTTTTCTCTTTCTTTTTGGAGAAAATTGCTTCTAGCTTTCCCCCTTCCCTCCTGACCAATAACTTAGCTGAGTGTACTGTAAAATCAAGTTTACATTCAGTTGTTACCATGGTAACCTCGCACCAGCTCTCTGGTTCTGAAGCAATCATATGCCCTTTTCAGTTACAAATTCAAGATTGCCAAAAAGTAACTTTTCTTGAAAGTACAGGGCAGAAACTAATGAAGTTTGTAAAAAGAGAGAAAGTGCTTGCAGGAGAGAGCGGTCTGTTGATGAGAGCATGAGACGATTTTCTGAAAACAAGCCCCCGCAAATCCTAGCTGTTTACACTGTGTGAAAGCCATCTGAAGTCTGCACAAGAAAGCGTGCTGAATTATAAATACCAGGGAGAGCTCTCATTTCTGGAGCACCAGCCGCTCCGTGCTAGACATTGGACGAGGCACTTTGCATACATGAATTGCTTGGTTTAATTAAATGCTCGTTGCATCCTGCTGAAATTTTAGACCAGATTGGAATTGAAGCATTCATATCTCCTAATAAGAATAACAGCAGGTACTTACTGTGCCACATTCACTGCGAGGGGACCTGGCCACACCCTCTCAGTTAGTCATTAGAATAAGCTAAGGAAGCCCTGACCGGTTTGCTTAGTGGTAGAACATCGCCTGGCGTGTGGATGTCTGCCCCCTGTCCCCCAACCCCAGGTTCAATTGCCAGTCAGGGCACACAGGAGAAGCGCCCATCTGCTTCTCCACCCCTCCCCCCCTCTCACTCCCCTCTCTCTCTCTGTTTTACCCTCTCGCAGCCATGGCTTGATTGGAGTGAGTTGGCCTTGGGCACTGAGGATGGCTCCATGGCCTCCACTTCAGGAGCTAAAAGAGTGGCTCTAGTTGCAACGGAGCAACAGATGGGCAGAACATTGCCCCCTAGCGGGCTTGCTGAGTAGATTCCGGTACACACATGTGGGAGTCTCTGTGCCTCCCCTCTTCTCACTAAACTAAAACAACAAACAACAACAAGAACAACAAAAAAAACAAGCTTAGGCCCTGGCCAGTTGGCTCAGCGGTAGAGCGTCAGCCTGGTGTGCGGGGGACCCGGGTTCGATTCCCAGCCAGGGCACATAGGAGAAGCGCCCATTTGCTTCTCCACCCCCCCCTCCTTCCTCTCTGTCTCTCTCTTCCCCTCCCGCAGCCAAGGCACTGGGGATGGCTCCTTGGCCTCTGCCCCAGGCGCTAGAGTGGCTCTGGTCTCGGCAGAGCGACGCCCCGGAGGGGCAGAGCATCGCCCCCTGGTGGGCAGAGCGTCGCCCCTGGTGGGCGTGCCGGGTGGATCCTGGTCAGGCGCATGCGGGAGTCTGTCTGACTGTCTCTCCCCGTTTCCAGCTTCAGAAAAAATACAAAAAAACAAAAACAAAAACAAAAACAAAAAACAAGCTTAGGAGGTAGTATTATCTCTCTATTATAAAAGGGGAAACTGGCCCTGGCCGGTTGGCTCAGTGGTAGAGCGTCGGCCTGGCGTGCAGAAGTCCCGGGTTCGATTCCCGGCCAGAGCACACAGGAGAAGTGCCCATCTGCTTCTCCACCCCTCACCCTCTCCTTCCTCTCTGTCTCTCTCTTCCCCTCCCGCAGCCGAGGATCCATTGGAGCGAAGATAGCCCGGGCGCTGGGGATGGCTCCTTGGCCTCTGCCCCAGGCGCTGGAGTGGCTCTGGTCACAACAGAGTGACGCCCGGAGGGGCAGAGCGTCGCCCCCCTGGTGGGCATGCCGGGTGGATCCCGGTCCGGCTCATGTGGGAGTCTGTCTGACTGTCTCTCCCTGTTTCCAGCTTCAGAAAAATACAAAAAAAAAAAAAATTATTTATAAAAGGGAAAACTGAGATTTGGGGAAGGAAAGTGACTTGCCTACACAGCTAGAAAGTTAATAGTCGGGATGTGAACCCAGGTGGGTTCAGTCCCAAAGTACGTACTTTTGTCACTCTGCCTCCCGGAAATGCTTGCAGCCAATTCGAGGGGAACCACAGCATTCCTTAGGCAGCGGATCATCCTGGGCAGGTGCTGCACTTGGGGGGCGGGTGGTAACTCTGGGGCATGGGCGGTGGGAGGAGGAAGATGAAGTAGTCACTCCGCCCTGGCTCCTTAAAATTGCTGAGCTTCAGTTGGTTCCCATCAACTGAAATGCTGTCTTCCTCCTTTCTCCTCCTCAACTTTTCCACCTGCTCGTCTCCCACTCACCCTCCAAGCCTCGATTACAAGCTGCTGCTTCTGTGAAGCCTCCCTGACTTCTCAGGCAGATTTGTCTGACAGATCTGGCTCAGCTGCTTAAGAGCGGTGGGTCCTTGGTCCTGGCTGGTGTCAGGGCACACAGGAGAAGTGACCATTAGCTTCTCCTTTACTTCCCCTCTGCCTTCTCTTGCTATTTCTTTTTTCCCTCTCCCGCAGCCATGGCTCCATTGGTGCAAGTTGCCCCGGGGCACTGAAGATGGCTACATGGCCTCACCAAGGGACTAAAATAGCTCAGTTGCCAACCAATCCCCAGATGAGCTGAGCATCTCCCCCTAGTGGGCATGCCAGGTGGATCCCTGTCGGGGCACATGCAGAAGTCTGTCTCTCTGCCTCCGCCTCCCTACATTTTTTTTTTTATATAGAGACAGAGAGAGAGTCATAGAGAGGGATAGACAGGGACAGACAGACAGGAACGAAGAGATGAGAAGCATCAATCATTAGTTTTTCATTGCGCATTGCGACACCTTAGTTGTTCATTGATTGCTTTCTTATATGTGCCTTGACCATGGGGCTACAGCAGACCAAGTAACCCCTTGCTTGAGCCAGAGACCTTGGGTCCAAGCTGGTGAGCTTTGCTCAAACCAGATGAGTCCGTGCTCAAGCTGGCAATCTCGGGGTCTCAAACTTGGGTCCTTGGCAACCCAGTCCGACGCTCTGTCCACTGAGCCACCGCCTGGTCAGGCCTTGCAGACTTCTTTACGTCTCTGAGCCTCAATCTGCTTATCTGTAGAATGGGGGTCTCACAGGGTCATCATGAGGTTTCAGAGTAATAATGTATAATAAGGCACAGAGCAGAGCTCCTGACCACAGTAAATGCTCAGTAAATGTCAGCACCTACCAGTGGCCTCCTCCTACAGTACTTTGTTCCTGTTTCCATTATTGCAATTATCTTTATTATTATTTTTTATTTTTTTTATTTTTTTACAGAAACAGAGAGAGTCAGAGAGAGGGATAGACAGACAGGAACGGAGAGAGATGAGAAGCATCAATCATCAGTTTTTCGTTGTGACACCTTAGTTGTTCATTGATTGCTTTCTCATATGTGCCTTTTCAGCAGACCGAGTAACCCCTTGCTCGAGCCAGCAACCTTGGGTCCAAGGTGGTGAGCTTTTGCTCAAACCAGATGAGCCCGAGCTCAAGCTGGCAACCTCTGGGTCTGAAACCTGGGTCCTCCGCATCCCAGGCTGACACTCTATCCACTGCGCCACCGCCTGCTCAGGCTATTGCAATTATCTTATTTGTAATTTGTGTATCTCCCAACTGTTGGTGAGGCCTCGAGGGCAGGATCCTTATTTTCTCTCCTATATCCCCGGCCCTGGCACCAGTGAACCTTTATTGACTGAATGTAGGAAAGGCCATCTGGGACTCCCTCCCAGGACACCAGGCCCCAGGGAACCATGGCCTGGAAAAAGTAGGGTGCTGGGGCTTCCCACGCTTTTCAAATGCAAACACCCTTGAGAAAGGTCATTGACCAGTTACCCCTCAGCCAGGCTTAAGTGACATGCAGGTGGGAAGGGCCACGATCTAGGCACCTGGGGTAGGAAGCACTATATCCTGCAGACAGAAAAATGGAACCATAACTTTGCTCAGTGCCAGCCTAGGCTAGGTCACACTGAACAACCTTACGGTGCTTTAAATCTATTTTTTGAGAGAAAAAAAAAATCAGAGAACATACAAATAAATAACAGAAAGAGTCTCATGGGCCGTACAAGTCATCAGTGTTCCTGGTTCTTCCTTTATTGATATTATATGTTTATAAGCTCCAAGACTGGTGCATCAAGGCAAAAAACAAACAAACAAACAGACAAAAACCAAAAACCAGGGCTGCAGCCTGCAGGCGAATGTGTGTGCGAGGTGTAGGGGGTGGGCGGGGGGGGGTGGGGGTGGGAGCTGCGGAAGTGCTGGATCCCAAGGCTCATGGCCTCCCTGCCAGGCTGCACGCCCTTTCTGACCCAGCCTCCTCCTCCTGTTACTCATCACTGTGGCCACCAGAGGAAATGGAAGAAAGGGCCTCTCCCGGGCTGGTCAGCCTCTGATCTGCTCAGACTCATGACAGATTTCAGAGGAAGCTCCTCAGAGAGCATCCAAGGTGGGTGGGTGATACTGACAAGAGAAAACAGAGGAGGCGGAGCTGTTCCTTGGGGAGGACTGAGATCACAGAGGAAAGGCCCAGCTGCGCTCCTGAACAGACCAGGCTCCGAGTCTGGATGTGCTCAGTTCACTGTTCATTTCGCTGTAGCTCCTGCCTGGCTTCTCCTGCTCCAAATTGTCACTGACACAAAATTGGAAAATATGGAAAGAACTTGGAAATCACCAGGTTCTGGTCAACATTTCCTCCCGTGCCTACTGTGTGCCAGACCCTGAGGACACACAGACTGTTAATAATAATAACCAGTATTAACATCACCTCATGCCAGGTGCTGTTCTAAGCACTTTATAGATAATAGCTCATTTAATGATCACAATCACATTAGATGATGGGTGCTATTATTATTATTCCCATTTTACTAATGAGAAAACTGAGGCACAGAAATAGTAAGTTGCTCAAAGCACTTGGATAGTAAATGGCAGAGTGTAGCTTTGACACCAGGCAGTCAGGCTCCCGGCACTTGGCCACCGTGGTTGTCCTTGTAATGTCCATAGTCTGGTGAGTTTATGTGGCTGGTAGACATGGAAGGAGGCCGTTTCAGGAACACAGGGCTGCTAGCCCTGCTCTGGGAGCTGAGCAAAGGCTCACTGGAGGGACATGTAAGCTGAGATTTGAGATAAGAAGAGAGGGTGGAAAGGAGATCCCTGTAGAAAGCATAGCACGAGCAAAGCCGGGCTCAGAGAAGGGCAGTATCTTGCTCAGGGTTGCACGGAGAGCCCACGGCACAGCCAGGCCTAGGACCCTGCTTCAGACCCTATACCTTCACCGCGCCGTTAAAACTGGCCACAGCACGGCCCTGGCCAGTTGGCTCAGCGGTAGAGTGTCGGCCTGGCGTGCGGGGGACCCGGGTTCGATTCCCAGCCAGGGCACATAGAAGAAGCGCCCATTTGCTTCTCCACCACCCCTCCTTCCTCTCTGTCTCTCTCTTCCCCTCCCGCAGCCAAGGCTCCAATGGAGCAAAGATGGCCCAGGCGCTGGGGATGGCTCCTTGGCCTCTGCCCCAGGCGCTAGAGTGGCTCTGGTCAAGGCAGAGCGACGCCCCGGAGGGGCAGAGCATCGCCCCTCCTGAGCGTGCCGGGTGGATCCCGGTCGGGTGCATGTGGGAGTCTGTCTGACTGTCTCTCCTGGTTTCCAGCTTCAGAAAAATACAAAAAAAAAAAAAAAAAAACAAAAAAAAACTGGCCACAGCAGGAAGCCAAACCAGCAAGCTGTAAAACTGCTGCTATGCTCTGTGGGACCTTGGAACAGAATATGGACGCTTCACCTGGGAGTGTTGCACAGATTTGTACGGACTCGCTAAGGAACCCGACGAGGCAGTCGGGGCCAATTATGAGACATTTCACACAGGGTGGGCTCTCTCTCCCTTTCATGGCATCTCTCCCCCTTTCTCACCTTCATCTGTTTTTTTCATCACTCCCTTTACCCTGTGTTAGGTTGAAAAATGCCCCCCCCCCCAGAACCTGTGAATTATTATTTCAAAAAAGGGGTCTTTGCAGATGTAAAGTTTAGGATTTTGAGAGTGAGAAGATTATGCTGGATTATCCCAGTGGGCCCTAAATGCAATCACAAGTGACCTTATAAGAGAAAGGCTTCTGCTAGCTGCCTTATTTACATAGCTAAAATGTGGAAGCAACCCAGGTGTTCACCCACAATGAATGGAAAAGTAAAATGTGGAATATCCATACAATGAAATATTATTCAGCTTTAAAAAGGAAGGAAATTCTGTTATATGCTACAACATGGAGGAAACTTAAGACATTATCCTAAGTGAAATAAACCAGTCACAAAAAAGCAAATGCTGTAGGATCTAATGCCTCACTTCTGTGAAGCACTTAGAGTAGTAGAGTCATAAAGACAGAAGGTAGAATGGTGTTTGCTAGGGGCTGGGAGAGGGGGGATGTGGAGTTATTTATTGGGTACAGAGTTTATTTTTACAAGATGAAAAGAGTTCTAGAGATGGATGGTGATGATGGCTGCATAACATTATGGATGTATTTAATGCCACTAAACAGTATACTTAAAAATGGTTATATAAGCCCTGGCCAGTTGGCTCAGCGGTAGGGCATCGGCCCAGTTTGTGGAAGTCCTGGGTTCGATTCCCAGTCAGAGCACACAGAAGAAGCAGCCATCTGTTTCTCTAACCCTCCCCCTTCCCTTATGTCTCTTTCTCTCTCTCTTCTCCCACAGCCATGGCTTGAATGGTTTGAGCAAGTTGACCCAGGGCACTGAGGATGGCTCCATGGCCTCGCCTTAGGTGCTAAAAATAGCTCAGTTGCCAGGAAACAGAGCAATGCCCCAGATGGGCAGAGCATCGCCCCATTGAGGGCTTGCTGGGTGGATCCTAGTTGGGGCACGTATGGGAGTCTGTCTTTCTACCTCCCCACCTCCCTTAATAATAAAAAAATGGTTAAGTAGTAAATTTTATGTTATGTGTACTTTAACCACAATTTTTAAAAACTGAAAAAAAAAACTGTTCATCAGCAAAATATATAGCAATAGAATTAACAATAAAGTCATAAATCACCAGTAAAAAATAGATAGAAAAGAAGACAGAGGGAGATTAGACAGATACACAAATGAGAAGGCAATGTGACATGGAGCAGATCAAGATGCAGCCACAAGCCAAGGAATGCTGACAGCCTCCTGAAGATGGAGGCAGTGGGGGAACATGTTCTCCCCTAGAGCCTCCTGAGAGAGTACTGCCCTGCTGACACCTTGATTTAGGACTGCTGGCCTCTGGAATTGTGAGAGAATAAGTTTCTGTTGTCTTAAACCTTCAAGTCTGTGGTAATTGGCTATAGCAGTCACAGGAAATGAATGCATTTCCCATCATTGCTTTTCCTGGTCTTTCTCCTCTGAGAACGCGGGAGGAGACTGGGATAAGGACAGTGGTGGGATTCAGCCAGTTCTCAATGGTTTAGCAGAACTGATACCTAATTTTTTGTTGAGTTCAGTGAACTGGTTGTTAAAGTGGCTCTTGTAATCAGAGTTCTCTCTAAAGAGGGTGCCTAGGAAGCTATCCAATGTGGAAATCACAAATTTACATTCCTTACCCTTCTTTAACATTCATCTGTGCAACAGTGTATTCTAAGTGCCCTCAGTAATGTTTATTCCGTCCATAGGTGAAAAAATTGCAAGTGAGGACGCCAATCAAGAAGCAATATGGAAATACCTTAAATAACAGTTTTATTGTTTTTGTCAGATATTATTTAATATTTTTTCATTAATATTTTAAAACTCTTATAATCTAGTTTTATGTGTCTCTTTTATTGTTCTTATTTAAGTATTAAGTGCATGAAATAATAAACTATCTTTCGATCTATCATTTTTTTAATACTTAAAATGGTCATTAGGGCAGAGAACCGATGTTAAGTTATTTGAATCCCACCACTGGATAAGGAGCTTCGCTGATTTGAGCTCTATGACGTCTCCACGCTGAAGGTCTCCCATCCTCCTTGGGTGTCAGGAGCAGCTGGATCCTTAAGAGACCCCTCTTGCTCTTTGCCAGACCCTCACATTCTTATCCCACATCACCTGCCCAGGCTGTAACCAAGACAACACTCAACCTTTCATTTCCAGGTGGGACTCTGGAGCCCAGACAAGGGCCAGGACTTGCCTGGGGTCACATAGTGAAGTCATGACAGCTCCAGTGCAGACAGGAGTGTCCTGCCCGACAGTACTTCCACACCTCCTCTCCTCCTCTCTGCACCCTCAGCTGCTCCAGCACAGAGCCTGGCACACAGTGACCCTCTGGGAACTTACTTCAGAGGCAACAAGAGGCAATGGTAAAAGGCACGGGCTCTGAACACATGTAAACCCAGGATTGAATCCTGTCTCTGTCACTTACAGCCTTAGGCAAGTCACTTCATCTCTCTGAGCACCAATTTCTTTTTCTTTTTAAAATTTATTGATTGATTTTTAGAGAGAGAAGGAAGGAGAGATAGAGAGAGAGAGAGAGAGACATCAATTTGTTGTTCCACTTATTTATGCATTCACTGGTGATTCCTGTGTGTGCCCTGACCAGGGATCAAACCTGCAACCTTGGTGTATTGGGACAATGCTCTAAACCAGGGTCCCCAACCCCCGGGCCGCGGACTGGTACTGGTCCGTGGGCCATTTGGTACCGGTCTGCAGAGAAAGAATAAATAACTTATTTCCGTTTCATTTATATTTAAGTCTGAAGATGTTTTATTTTTAAAAAATGACCAGATTTCCTCTGTTACATCCATCTAAGACTCACTCTTGACGCTTGTCTCGGTCACGTCATACATTTATCCATCCCACCCTAAAGGTCGGTCCGTGAAAATATTTTCTGACATTAAACCGGTCTGTGACCCAAAAAAGTTGGGGACCACTGCTCTAAACAACTTAGCTACCTAGCCAGGGGTGCCTCCATTTCTTCACCCATAAAGTGGAACTAGTAACAATGTCTCCTTCAGACTATCCTGAAAGACAGTAGGGTATCAGCATGGCCTCCTGGGCAGAGGCAGATTAAGGTCGGTTGAGGCCCCGGGCACAGAAGAAAAAGTTGGGCTCCTTCTAAAAAAAAAGAGACAGGGAAAATAAAAATACATATTAAACATATTTTTAAATCAATAAAAATATTATGTACTATTAATATTAAAATTGCACATAGGAAACTGAACTAGGTGTCATTAGAAAAAAGTGTAAAGTTGGGGCTTTGCGGGCCCTTCAGAAGTCGGGGCCCAGGGTACATGCTCGGTGCGGCTGCCGTTAAATCCGCTTCTGCTCCAGGGCCAGACTGCTGGGTTCAGATCCCAGCTCCGACGCATATGAACTGTTTCACTTGGTCACCTGTGTCTTGGTTTTTTTCATCTGTAATCTGGCGATAATAACAGTACCTATCTATCTGATGGAACTGTGAGGACAAAATGAGATTTACATCAAATGCTTAAGACAGGGCCTGGCAGCCCTGGCCTAATAGTTCGGTTGGTTAGAACATCGTCCCGAAGCACAGAGGCTGCCAGCTCGGTCCCTGGTCAGGGCACATACAGGAGCAGCTCAGTGTTCCTGTCTGTCTCTCTCCCCACCCCCTCCTCTCTCACTAAAATCAATAAATTTAAAAAAAAAATTTTTTTAAAGAGCCTGGGACACATCCAATTCTCAATAAATGAGATTCATCATTACATATTACTATAAGGTTGTCAGGAGTGCCACATGAGACTACGCCCAGAGCAGTCAGCACAGTGCACGGGGCACAGTGAGCGTCCTGCAAGTGGCACATGTTGTCTCTGCTGTCACTTCTGGCTGAGGGGCCGTGGAGGACGGGGCCACCCCTCGCAGTTTCCCCCGGCCAGGCCAACATGCTCACACCACCTGGAGGCCCCTCGCTTCACTCCCTGAAAGCCCAGCTTTCTAGTGCCTCATCTGACACCCACGGTGACTTCGTTCTTCTAATTCTCCCCAAGCGCATTCACCAGTTGTCAGCCACTTATCAGCAATTAAGCTTCCAGTTTAGATGTCAAGACAGAAATACATTTTGCTGCTGAGTGGGGAGGCATTCAGACAGGCTGTCAGACTGAAGTTGTTAATGTGCTTTTCGGTCTGGTGAAGACTTTCATAGGCTTATATGTATACTGTTAAAAGCAGAAGGATCCTTTGCCCTGGCCGGTTGACTCAGTGGTAGAGCGTCGGCCTGGCATGCAGAAGTCCCGGGTTCGATTCCAGGCCAGGGCACACAGGAGAAGCGCCCATCTGCTTCTCCACCCCTCCCCCTCTCCTTCCTCTCTGTCTCTCTCTTCCCCTCCCGCAGCCGAGGCTCCATTGGAGCAAAGATGGCCCGGGCGCTGGGGATGGCTCCTTGGCCTCTGCCCCAGGTGCTAGAGTGGCTCTGGTTGCAACAGAGCGACGCCCCGGAGGGGCAGAGCATCACCCCCTGGTGGGCAGAACGTCGCCCCCTGGTGGGCGTGCCGGGTGGATCCCGGTCCGGCGCATGCAGGAGTCTGTCTGACTGTCTCCCCGTTTCCAACTTCAGAAAAATACAAAAAAAAAAAAAGGCGGAAGGATCCTGGAGAGGCCTATTTGAGTTCTGGGGAAACTGAGGCCCAGCAGAATATGGGGAACCAAGGGCAGAGTCTAGGGAGAACCATGCTGCATGCAGTTGTTTTTCAAGATTAAACAAAAATTATAAAACATTCCCTGTGCACAAGGGGTGTGTATATAGTGTTTTCTTACTGTTTAAAGAATCATAATATCGCCTGACCTGTGGTGGCGCAGTGGATAAAGTGTTAATCTGGAATACTGAGGTTGCCGGTTTGAATCCCCAGGCTTGTAGGGTCAATGCACATACAAGAAGCAACTATGAGTCGATGCTTCCTGCTCCTCCCCACAACCCCACCTTTCTCTCTCTTCTCTCCTCTCTCTAAAATCAATAAATAAAATCTTTAAAAGAAGAATCATTGCCTAACCAGGCAGTGGCACAGTGGATAGAGCATTGGACTCGGATGTGGAGGACCCAGGTTCGAGACCCCGAGGTCGCCATTTTGAGCACGGGCTCATCTGGTTTGAGCAAAACTCACCAGCTTGGGTCAAGGTCTCTGGCTCGAGTAAGGGGTTACTCGTCTGCTGTAGCCCCACAATCAAGGCACATATGAGAAAGCAATCAATGAACAACTAAGGTGCCACAACAAAAAACTGATGATTGATGCTTCTCATCTCTCTCCGTTACTGTCTGACTGTCCCTGTCTATCCCTCTCTCTGACTCTCTCTCTGTCTCTGTAAAAAAAAAAAAAAAAAAAAGAATCCCTGAAACTGCCATCTGATTTCAGAAATAGAATTAATACCAATACCTGTGAAGCTACATCTATTTAAACCGGGGGTCTGCAGCTGAAGCAACTGTCCTTTGCACACTGAGGGGTCCATCAAAAGAGGGGCTCCTCCTGGTGAGACACTTGTGATGGTAGTTCTGGTCCTCTGTCCTCTGCAATTCTCTGTGGTGGGGCCCAGACTATAAACTGAAGATCCCAGCATCATTTTCTTAAATATATTTTTTAAATTTTATTTATTGGTTTTAGAAAAAGAGAAGAAAGGGGGAGAGAGAAAAAGAGAGAGAGGGAGAGAGAATCATCAGTTTGTTGTTCCACTTACTTATACATTCTTTGGTTGACTTCTGCATGTGCCCTGACTGGGGATCGAACCCACAACCTTGGCATATCGGGTCGATGCTTTAACCAACTGAGATATCCAGCCTGGGCCTTGTGAACATACTGTTAGAGCCTCTCCCAGATCTTTGGAAGGAGCTAGTGCACATAATGAGACCACAGCTTCATTAGCAACTCCATAAGCCCATCAGTGCCTCCGTGAATACATGGTTTTCAAGAAAGAGCTCTCCAACCCATAATGTCAGCAGTGCATCTGCTGAGACACCTTGCGCTGGACTGAAGAAACCTGAAGAAAGATGTTGGCGAACATTCCTTCCTGGACCAGTCATTGAGGGCCCCCAAACAGCATTTTATACCCAACTTTCACATCCATTATCTCTCTTGGGCCTGGGAAGACAGTAGGGGAAGCAGAGAATAGATTGTTCAGCTTTCAGAATTATAAATGTGACCTGAGCAACAAAGAGAGGGTGTCCCCCACAGACGTGCCCATGCTCCCTAACACTCCTTCTCTCTCCTGGCTCTCTTTGGGCCATCCCTGTCCAGGGCGAAGGGGGAGCCCTGGCTTCATGGAGGGAGAAAAGAGTTGTGGGTGCTTCCATTACAGGGTGAAGCTCTTGTCTGATAAATATCTGAAAGCAAATGCGCCTCCTCCATGAGCATTGGTTTCCTCCGGGCGATCACACCTTTCTAATCTGAATGAGAAATCGGCATTCTCCAGGCGCTCTCTGGGTTTCCTCCTATCTGCTGTGCAAAAGTATCTCTGCTCTTGCCCTCATTATACCAAAGGTGACTTTCCCTCTCCTTGCCCTGAATTGCATTACAAAATTCCCTAGAATTAGCAAACATTAAAAGGTGCCCTGACTCAAGGTTCTTCCCTCACCAGAGGAGGAAAGGGAAAATAATTCAGTTCATTTTGCTAAGGCTGCCTTATTCCTTTCCTGCACTTGTCTCCCCAAGCGCGACACTGTAACAAAGTTTTTCTTTTCTTCTTTGCTGGCCTTAGGACGAATGAAGCATGGACTCCCAAAAGACTGTTTGGGGGAAAATCTATGCTGGGCCAGAGTTCAAGGATGCCCCCTACCCCAACCCGTCTTTCTGCAGGAGGTGGCCAAGGCGTGTCAGAAACACAAAAAGCCACCCCCCAGCGCGCTTCCTTGAGGGCAGGAAAACATGTGTCAGACTGGTAACACCTCTCAGACTTCCACCAGCAGGTGAAAATTAACCTCAATTCCCAGCCTCTGCCAAAGCCACAGTCAAGATAGAAATGATTTTGAAGGACAGCAGAATACCCCGCCCCAAAATATTCTGTTTTGACATATTGATTATTTTGAAGTTATTTAAAAAACAGCCAGTACAAGGACACCCTGGAAGCAGGAGGGAAATCTCCCCTGAGAAAGGTGCCCTGTCTGTACCAGGGAGGTAGAAGCCACCGTTATCACTAGAGATAGGGAAATTAGGGCTGAGAAGGCTGTATAAACAAACCATGTTACTTTTTCTTTACGAGAGAGAGGGAAGGAGAGAGAAAAACATTGATATGTTGTTCTACTTATATATGCATTTATTGGTTGATTCTTGTATATGCCCTGACCAGGGATTAAACATGCAACCTTAGCCTATCGGGATGATGCTCTAACCAATTTGAGCTATTTGGCCAGGGCCAAACTTTGTTACTTTTTTCACTAATTTATTACCCGAAGCCCAAACTTCTTTGTTTTGTCAATTCTTCACAAGTGTATTGTTTTTTTTGTCTAAAACAGTGGTAGTCAACCTGGTCCCTACCGCCCACTAGTGGGTGTTCTAGCTTTCATGGTGGGTGGTAGCGGAGCAACCAAAGTATAAATAAAAAGATAGATTTAACTATAGTAAGTTGTTTTATAAAGATTTATTTTGCCAAACTTAGCAAAAATCTGACATAAAGTACTTGGTAAGTAATTATTATTATATGTTTTAACTTGCTGTAACTCTGCTTTATAAATTTTATAAAGTAAAGTTACTTCCCTACTTTATAAATCACCATTACTGTGGAACCGGTGGGCGGTTAGCAAATTTTATTACTAACAGAGATACAAAAGTGGGCGGTAGGTATAACAAGGTTGACTACCCCCTGCTCTAAAAGATATAAAAATCTGTCTGCTTTGGTCACTTCTTTGGGCCTCATATTTTTACAGAGCTCCCGTATGTATAAAATTTGTTTTACTCCTATTAAACTATCTTTTGTCAATTTAATTATTAGACCAGCTAAAAAACCTGGAGGACTGAGGAAGGAAAACCTTCCCATTCCTACCGTGCACTCGGCACAGTTAAGTGGTTACTGTGATACCGCCGTGACCCACAAGTTGGGAGTTGCCCAGGTAGGGAGCTATCCAGATAACTTAATCTTTTTTTTAACTCCAATTGTGATACAACACAGAATATAAAATTGACCTCTTAACCATTTTTAAGTGTTCATTCATAATATTGGTATTAAATACATCAATCATGTTGTGTGACCATCACCACCATCCATCTGTATGTCTTTTCGTCTTGTAAAGCTGAAACTCAGTACCTGCTGAACACTAACTCCCCATTCTCCCTCCCCCAGCGTCTGGCAACCACTTTGCTACTCTCACACTGTATGAATTGACAATTCTTCCTTACATAAGTGGAATTATACAGTATTTGTCTTTTTAGGTCTGGCTTATTATTTTTTTAAAGATTTTATTTATTTATTTTATAATGACCAGGCGGTGGTGCAGTGGATAGAGCATCAGATTGGGATGCTGAGGACCCAGGTTTGAGACCACAAGGTCTCCAGTTTGAGCGCGGGCTCATCTGGTTTGAGCAAAGCTCACCAGCTTGGACCCAAGGTCACTGGCTTGAGTCAGGGGTCATTTGGTCTGCTGTAGTCCCCCCCCCCCCCCAGGCACATATAAGAAAGCAATCAATGAACAACTAAGGTAGGCCCTTGCTGGTTGGCTCAGCAGTAGAGCGTCGTCCTGGCATGTGGAAGTCCCAGGTTCGATTCCCGGCCAGGGTACACAGGAGAAGTGCCCAATTGCTTCTCCACTCTTCCCTCTCTCCTTTCTTTCTATCTCTATCTTCCTCTCCCGCAGCCAAGGCTCTATTGGAGCAATGTTGGCCCAGGTGTTGAGGATGGCTCCATGGCCTCTGTCTCAGGTGCTAGAATGGCTCCAGTTGCAACAGAGCAATGGCCCAGATGGGCTGAGCATCACCCCTTGGTGGGCATGCCGGGTGGATCCTGGTCAGATGCATGCGGGAGTCTGCCTCTCTGCCTTCCTGCTTCTCACTTCAGAAAAATACAAAAAAGAAAAAGGAAAAAAAGAACAGGTGCCACAATGAAGAATTGATGCTTCTCATCTCTCTCCCTTCCTGTCTGTCCCTCTCTCTGTCTCTCTCTGTCACACACACAAAAATAATATTTATTGATTTTATAGAGGGGGTGGGGAGCAAGGAGTATCAATGCACAGTTGCTTTACTTTAGTTGTTCATTGCTTGCTTGTCATATGTGCCTTGGCCAGGCAAGCCCAGAGTGTTGAACCAGTGACCTCAGCATTCCAGGTTGATACTCTGTCCACTGGGCCACCACAGGCCAGGCAGGTCTGGCTTATTTAACTTAGCATAATGTTCTCAAGCTGTAGAATCTGTCAGAATTTCCTTCCTCTTTAAGGCTGAATAATATTCCATTATATGTATATAACACACTTTGCTTATCAAGTCATTCATGGATGGACACTTTGATTGCTTCCATGCAGATAAATTTAAATTCTTTAAAACAATTTCCATTTTAGATAGAAATATTTCAAAAAAGGTGACATATCCCCGCTTGACTGAAGAAGCTGAGCATAGAGTGGAAAGCTCTAGACTTTCAGGCTTTGAGCTAAAAATCAAAAGTCCCAAATTCAAGTCCTAGTTTTGTTATTAAGACAATGCAATCTTGGCCCTGGCTGGATAGCTCAGTTGGTTAGAGCACTGTCCCAATACACAGAAGTTGCCGGTTCGATCCTCAATCAGGGCACATACAGAAACAGATTGATGTTTCTCTCTTTCTTTCTCTCTCTTCTTCTCTACCTCTCTCTCTCAAATTAATCAATAAATAAAAATAAAAAAGAATGCAATTTTAATCTTTCTAGGCCTCAAGTTTTCTCATTTGCAAACTGAGTGAGATTAAAAGTAATTATATCATAATTTATATGTTCACATTTTATTCTACCCACCCACACACACACACCCACCATGGGGTAGGCACCATCATAATTCTGAAACCGATTTGAAATTAAGTCCTATTCTTATCACTTATACGACACATCCCTTTCCCCAAACCTCTTTTTCTTTTTTTAAATTTTTTAAAAATTTTCTTTAAAAAGAATTTTTTATTGAAACAAACCTCTTTTTCTTCTGTCTCTTTATTTGCCAAATGGGCTCAAAGAATGAAAATGAGATGATGAGCGAGACCAAGAACACACGTAAGCAATGATCACAATCGTACTGGGTATAGTTCCGTGGACGAAAAAGCAGGGGTTCGACGGAAAGGAACCTCGCAGGGTAATCCGATCATAAATTCCTAGCTGGGCAGGTCATGGTGGGTGGTCATGGCCCCGGTCTATACTGTCTCCAACTGAAGGTTGTAAGCCAGCCCTGTCCACCCTGCTTGTGCATCTAGGTTAACACACCTCTGAAATGCCAGAAGTAATGCCCCTCAAAGGGGGTATTAACCCTCAAGAGAGCACAGAATTTTATTTTATTTTTTCAGTTTATTGATTTTAGAGGAAGAGAGAGAGAGACATCAATTTGTTGTTCTACTTATTTATGCATTCACTGTTTGACTCTTGTTGTTGCCCTGACTGGGGATCGAACCCACAATCTTGGTGTACTGGGACAGAGCTCTAACCCAGTGTTTTTCTTTTTAAGATTATATTTATTGATTTTACCTTTTTTTTTTTGTATTTTTCTGAAGCTGGAAACGGGGAGAGACAGTCAGACAGACTCCTGCATGCGCCCGACTGGGATCCACCCGGCACGCCCACCAGGGGGCGACGTTCTGCCCACCAGGGGGTGATGCTCTGCCCCTCCGGGGCGTCGCTCTGTTGCGACCAGAGCCACTCTAGCACCTGGGGCAGAGGCCAAGGAGCCATCCCCACCACCTGGGGCAGAGGCCAAGGAGCCATCCCCAGCACCCGGGCCATCTTTGCTCCAATGGAGCCTCGGCTGCGGGAGGGGAAGAAAGAGACAGAGAGGAAGGAGAGGGGGAGGGGTGGAGAAGCAGATGGGCGCTTCTCCTGTGTGCCCTGGCCTGGAATCGAACCCGGGACTTCTGCATGCCAGGCCGACACTCTACCACTGAACCAACCGGCTAGGGTTGTATTTACTGATTTTAGAAAGAAGAGAGAAAGAGAGAAAAAGGTGGTGGGGGAGAAGCAGGAAGCATCAAGTAATAGTAGTTGCTTCTCGTATGTGCCCTGATCAGGCAAGTCCAAGGCTTCAAACCAGCAACCTCAGCATTTCAAGTCGATGCTTTACCCACTATGCCATCACAGGTCAGGCTCTAACCCAATGGTTTTCAACTGCTGGTCGCAGACCAGTCTGCCAGAAATTTCATGCTAATCCATGAGAGAGTTAACCTTCCTGATGTTGTATGAAGATCATAGATCCAGCCTGACCTGTGGTGGCGCAGTGGATAAAGCGTTCGAAACCCTGTGCTTGCCTGGTCAAGGCACATATGGGAGTTGATGCTTCCAGCTCCTCCCCCCTTCTCTCTCTCTCTGTCTCTCCTCTATCTATCTCTCTCTCTCTCTCTCTTCTCCAAAATGAATAAATAAAAATTGAAAAAAAAAAGTTAAAAAAAAAAAAGATCATAGATCCAATGGTCTTAGTCAAGTCTGCTCAGGGAGGCCTTCTTCAGATGTCCCAATACAGGATGTTTACTTACATTTCACAAATGTCAGGCAGTAGTCTAGTTCCACCCTACTGGCTTTTTTCCCTTTCACTGGGCCCCTTCTCTGGGCCAGATGTTGTGTTAGGCCAGGGTTATCCCAACCCATGCATGAACACTTTGGGTATAATACTTCCTTGTTGTTGGGACTGTCCTATGCATAATGGAATGTTTACCAGCATCCCTGGCCTCAGAAACCAGTAGCACCTCCCAGTCTTGACAAGCAAAAATGTTTCCAGACATTGCCAAATGTCCCCTTGGGTCAAAATTGGCCCCCTGTTCAGAGCCACAGAACAAGGCATTGAAGCTGTGATGAGCAGAAGCAGACAGTCTCAGCTTTCATGGAGCTTGCAGTCCAGTTGGGGAAGCAGATATTAAACAATCACAGGAGACAATGTAAAGTTACAAGGGTAATAAGCGCTACATAGGAGAGGTACGGTGTAATACTGTAACATATCATGGGGTAACTGACCTCCTTGGACTCAGAGAGGTCAGTGAAGAGCTAAAACCTAAAGAAGAAGTAGGGATTAATGAGGTAAAGAACCAGGGACTGTAATGGGAGAGAGGAAAAGCATTTCAGGCAGAAAAAATAGCATGTGCAAATGCCCTGGGGTTTGGGGAACCCAGGCTTGAGAAAAGGCCAGAATAGTTAAAATACAGAAAAAAGAATATAATGAAGGGGAAGGGAAGGGCCATGCCAGGCAGGACTTCATAAATCTAAATAAGAATTTTTGCCTTTGACCTAAACAGCAATGGCAAACCACTGCTGTGCTTGAAGCAGAACATGTGGTTTATTTGCGATATGCCCAATGTCAAAGACTTCTCCTTCAAATGTCAATGGTCTAGGAGCGCTTCAGTTTGGCTACAGTGGCAGAGATCCAAAAGGGATCAAGACCATCCAGAACAACTTCCTTTCACAGCTTTGAAAACAAAGACCCAGGCGGGGGCCCCACTGCATTGGGATTCATGAGTCTTGAAGCATATATAATTTGGAGGATCCTATTCAAGTAAAGAATGCAAAATTACAATCACAGAATTAGGTACAGGGCCTTAAGCAATCTGTGCACACAAGGGCCAGGAAGCTAAAGTTTCTCTACTTTTGGGGAATCCACCTCTGGGAGGGGCACTGACTTGCCTAAAGCTACCCAGCAAGTAGGTGGCAGAACTCGGGTTCCTGTCCCATTAGTCAGCCCGTAGAGTCCTGGCTGCTGTAAGGTTGCCTTTCTTTGTTTCCTTTATTCCTTCAATTGACCATGACAACCATGAGCAAGGCATGAGGGCATGTGTGAGTATGGGTGGGACCACAGCATTTAGGATCAACCCCTGCTCTCTAGGAAAAATCCTGCTCCTTCTTTTAAACCTTTCTGGCCATGCAAATAAAGCTAGATGGGGGGGGGCAGAGCAAGGACGTGGAGAAGGGGGACTGTAGACCACCACAGTGCTTTGGGACAGGATAATTGTAATGTAAATTAGATTTCAGCTCTATTAATGCCTGTCATTCTTTTGGCTGGTGTGCTCAAGGTTAAACCCACTGAAGAGAACTCTGGCTGCTAGTAACCTAATTAGCTTAAGCTAAAAACAGCAATATTGGGGTCACTTCCCCGCTGTGGGAAGGACAGGGGTAGGTGAGCTGGTCCTGAGCCCCAAGTGCCACCAGGACTCTTATAATTCTGCCTTTTGTTGCTGTTGCTTGACATTTTGGCTTTATTCTATCCTACCCTATAATGACTTTTTCCACGTGTTGGGAAATATGGCCACAAGCAACCCCAACTTTATGCTTCTACTTTAGTACCCAGGAGTTAAGAAAACTTCTCTTGCAAGCTTTAGCTTGAAGAAGTCTGCAGAGGAGTGTTGATGGCCCAGCGATGTCATAATGAGTGGCCGGCCTGGCTTGGGTTACAAACTTGTCCTTATAATGGGGGAGGGGATGAGATCCATTTTTGGAAAAAAGGAGCATTGCAGGCAAGGAGACATGTGACACGAGGATGCCTTTCTTCTGATTTATATCTACCATAAGGGAGACCAAAGAGAGGAACATAAAACTGGGACCGTTTCTAAAGCCCACATGGATCAGAAAGCTTCTGTGTGGTACAGAAGGATTCAGACTGTAGGACAGCTCAGGGGCTCAGGGGGGTCAATGACAAAGTAGAAAAGCAAGTGATCAGAATCTGAATGGAATCCAGAGGTCACCTGTCCAAACTCCCGTAGATCACGCAAAGCCCATCTCCAGCATTATTCAAACTCAGCCAATCTCTGCATGAAAGATCTCTGTGTGTGATAGGGAATGCATTATTTCCTGTCAGTGCCACCTATTGTGCAACACCTTCGGGTATTTGAAAGTCTTTCCCTGAATCAAACCCCAGTCTGCCTGCAACTTCCACCATCCAGGGTTAGGTGGGACTTTGTGGGGGCAGTGAGCTAGCTCCCTTTCCCCAGGGTAAAACTTCATCAATAAATGATGTTCTGTAGTAGAAGCACATGCTTCGTGGGAATGGGGTGAGGACTAAATGAGTATCTGCTTCATAGTAAGGGCTTGGAAATGTGAGCAATGATTACTGTTATCACTGGAAAACAGCACTCATCAACCTTAACAACTTGCCACTCACACTGATAACATTTATCAAAGGCTTGCCATGTGAGAGGACACAGACAAAGCAGTTTCCTTTTTGTAGTTCTCATCACAATTCTGTAAGTAACTGATATTATGCCCTTTACAGGAGGCGTGGGATCAGAGAAAATGTCACTTGTCTAATGGTTGCAGGAGGGGAAGAGAGAGAGAGAGAGAAAGAGAGAGAGAGAGAGAAGAGAGAGAGAGAGAGAGAGAGAGAGAAGTAAGAGGGGGAGGGGTGGAGAAGCAGATGGGCGCTTCTCCTGTGTGCCCTGGCCTGGAATCAAACCTGGGACTTCCACATGCGGGCCAACACTCTACTGCTGAGCCAACCGGCCAGGGCCACATCCTGACTTCATGATTGGCCATCACTCCATGCACTGCCCCCACCCACAGCTCGAGAGCTGAAACGACTGAGTGGAGCCCTAGCAGTATTTTTCTTTCTTTTTGTCTAATGAGAATACACCCACCCTCACCCCCTAGACAGAAACTGCTCTGATGACTGAGTGAGTAGCTGTGTTATTTCTCTTGCTATTTTAACACACTTCATGCTGGGTTTTTTGTCACTGAAATTTGCCCAAAGTGATTTTCTTAACCAATTATTCCTACCTTTCGGTAACCTAAACTATATTCTACCCTTTCACTTTGGACCCTACTTGGAGACTATGGTTCTTGTAAAATTGTTTCCAAGGCAAATGGCTGGCCAGAAATCAGGGACAATTTGAGCAATAAAATAATGAATGATATTGATGGATTATAAACCATTGAATAAAATAAGAATCTTTGAGTCCACATAAATGAATAGGGAGAAGAAAAAGTTCTTCCTTACAGTAGATTAGTAACCAATAAATATAGAAGAAATGATGCTACCCTGGCCGGATAACTCAGTTGGGTAAGAGCGTCGTCTGGAAGCACAAAGGTCGCCAGTTCAAACCCCAGTCGTGGCATATACTAGAACAGATTGATGTTCCTGTCTCTCTCCCTCCCCCTGCCTCTCACTAAAATCAATAAATAAAATCTTCTTTATTTATTTTTTTAAGCTAGAGAGACAGAGACAGAGAGATGGACAGATAAGGACAGACAGACAAGAAGGGAGAGAGATGAAAAGCATCAATTCTTCGTTGCAGCACCTTAGCTGTTATTGCTTTCTCATATGTGCCTTGACTGTGGGGCAAGCGACCCCTTGTTCAAGCCAGTGACCTTGGGCTCAGGCCAGCAACCATGGGGTCATGTCTATAATCTCATGCTCAAGCCAGTGACCCTACGCTCAAGCCAGCGACCTCGGGGTTTCGAACATGGGTCCTCTATGTCTCAGGCCGATGCTTTATCCACTGTGTCACCGCTTGGTTAGGCAAGAAATAAAATCTTTAAAAAAAAAAAAAGATACACTGTAAAAATTTATGGTTATGGGGACATAATGTCTAAAATTAACTCTCAAGTTTTAGAAGCACACATACACAGAGGGAATGAGAAAGCAAATGGGAAAAGATGTAAACCACTGAAACATCTGGATTGTGAAGAAGCTCAGACTTGAAAGAAGGGAGCTTTGCAGATATCCATGGAAAGAACTATCTAGGCAGAAGGAACAGCCAGTGTAAAGGCCCTGAGGTAGAAGCTGCCCAGTTTTAAGGAGCAGCAAGGAAGCCACCGTGGCTGCAGAGGAGTGAGAAAGTCGTATTTCTGCTTAAAATCCCCCACTGGCTTCCCACTGCTCTCAAAAATCCTTGCAGGCCTCGAAGGTCCTGTAGACCTGATCCTTGTTATCCCTCTGATTCCATCTCCTCCTCCTCTAAAAGTATTCATAAATACTTTTCTTTTTAATTATATTGGAACAAAAGTATCTTTTTAAAAAATGCATTATCATCTTCTCAAATGTAGGAATCACATTTTTTTTTAACTGCAGGCTAATAATTATACTGTACTATAATGACACTAAGTCACAGCCTATCCTGAGTACTGACTGTAGATTAAAATGCTGGGGACTGCCTGACCTGTGGTGGCACAGTGATTAAAGCGTCAACCTGGAACACTGAGCTCGCCAGTTGGAACCCCAGGCTTGCCTGGGCAAGGCACATATGGGAAGCAACTACAAGTTGATGTTTCCGTCCCCTCTCCTCTCTCTTAAATGAATATTTAAAAATAAAATAAAGGCCCTGGCCGGTTGGCTCAGTGGTAGAGCGTCAGCCTGGCATGCGGAAGTCCCGGGTTCGATTCCCAGCCAGGGCACACAGGAGAAGCGCCCATCTGCTTCTCCACCCCTCCCCTTCTCCTTCCTCTCTGTCTCTCTCTTCCCCTCCTGCAGCCAAGGCTCCATTGGAGCAAAGATGGCCCAGGCGCTGGGGATGGCTCCATGGCCTCTGCCTCAGGCGCTAGAGTGGCTCTGATTGCGATAGAGCAACGCCCCAGATGGGCAGAGCATCGCCCCCTGGTGGGCGTGCCGGGTGGATCCCGGTCGGGCGCATGCGGGAGTCTGTCTGACTGCCTCCCCGTTTCTAGCTTCAGAAAAATACAAAAAGAAAAAAAAAATAATAATAAAATAAAATGTTAGGGACTGTCAAAGTATAATGCACCAATGTGTGAATTATACGAAAGACACAGAAACCTGGGATTTTATGGACAGACTTTCCCCCTCATGGTTGGTTTTATAGGGTCCCCCCAAATGTGCAGGCATTGTCTGTTTCAGAGAATCAGTTTGTTTCAGAGAATCATCAAATTTTAATGACTCCAAGGTTTCTTTCACCTCTAGACTGAAATGATGTTCCAATTTCAAAAAGAGAAAATTGCCTGACCAGGCAGTGGTGCAGAGGATAGAGTGTTAGACTGGGATGCAGAGGACCCAGGTTCGAGACCCCGAGGTCGCCAACTTGAGCGCAGGCTCATCTGGCTTGAGCAGAAAAAGAAAAAGCTCACCAGTTTGGACCCAAGGTCAATGGCTCGAGCAAGGGTTTACTCGGTCTACTGAAGGCCTGCAGTCAAGGCACACATGAGAAAGCAATCAATGAACAATTAAGGTGTCCAACAAAAACTGATGATTGATGCTTCTCATCTCTCTCCGTTCCTGTCTGTCTGTCCCTCTCTCTGACTCTCTCTGTCCCTGTAAGAAAAAAAAAAAGAGAGAGAAAATTGTAGTCCAGAAAGAAAAGATAACTTGTCTAAGGGAGACATACCAGGAAATTGGGGAGTCTATCTTGGCCACCTGAAGCCACCTACTCTCAACCCCTGGCAGCCCCATCACTGTCTCCCTGAGCAGTGGTCCCCAACCTTTTTTGGGCCACAGACCGGTTTAATGTCAGAAGATATTTTTTACAGACCGGTCTTTAGGGTGGGACAGATAAATGTATCACGTGACCGAGACAAGCGGCAAGAGTGAGTCTTAGACGGATGTAACAGAAGAAATCTGGTCATTTTTTAAAAATAAAATATCGTTCAGACTTAAATATAAATAAAACAGAAATAATGTAAATTATTTATTCTTTCTCTGCAGACCGGTACCAAATGGCCCACGGACCAGTACCGGTCCACGGCCCGGGGGTTGGAGACCACTGCCCTAGAGGACAAAAAGCACAGAAGTTCCCTCATCTAAGAATAAAACGTTTTACCTTATTATTCCCCAGGGACAATTATAGAATGTTTCAGGTTGTGTCACTGATTACTTGCTATCATTTTGCAACTCCAAATACCTTTGGGTTCCCATAGCAACACACTCCGCTCTGGAAACTAGCATTGTTCCCTAATCCATGTGGGAAGGAACAAGAGCCTCTCCCAGAAAACTCACAGCAAGGGAAAAAGACAAGTGAGGGAGCGTGGAGCGTGAGGATGGTTATTAAGGACTCTGTCCAGCTAAAGATCACGAGCCTGCCATGGTCACCACTGAATGACTAGCTAGCCAATCCTTGACCACCCTATGGGCCGCAAGGAGGGAAGTTGGCCAACACATCAGTCTTCCTGTTACAAGAAGCATTATGATGCTGGGCAGGACCAAGGCAAGAAATTAAGATGTGAAGTTTCCTCAAGTGAAAGAAACTTCCACTAAATTTCACTAAAAGTACACAGTATTTTTTTTAACTTTTTTTTAAAAATATTTTATTTATTGATTTTTAGAGAAAGGGGAGAGAGAGAGAGTGATAGAGAGAGAGAGATTGAAAGGGGAGGAGCAGGAAGCATCAACTCCCATATGTGCCTTGACCAGGCAAGCCCAGGGTTTCGAACCGGCAACCTCAGTGTTCCAGGTTGACGCTTTATCCCACTGCGCCACCACAGGTCAGGCGTACACAGTATTTTTTTTTATCAAAAAGATGTAATCCCAAAACATTTATGTGGGTAGATAGACCAAAAGGCTTATCACATGCTGAACTATTTGGAAGATGTGTACGAACATCGGCAAGTTATACTTTGAAGTGGATCACGGAAGTACGATTGACAGAAAATGGGTAGATGTACTCTAAAATAATGTAAAATAATCAGAGAACCTGGGTGGTTTGTATCAGCATAGTTACTGTATACTGTGGCTTCTTTCAACTTTTCCCTAAGTTTAAATTTTTTGGGAAAAAATGGTGGAATAAACTCAAAGGCCTATCACATTGTGAGAGAACAGAGAAGGGGAAAAATAAGTGTAAGAAAAAAGGTGCTAGGGAAAGATAAAAAGGGAAAAGAATATTTTTAGTGTCCTTCCTAAATTAATTTCATTTCTTTTTCATCTCTGTCCTTGAAAGCTGTTTAAAGCAGAAGATTTTGACTGACCTGGGTTGAAACTATTGACTGTATCTTGGTGTCAAAAGAAACTCAAAGGAATTTTTTGAAAATACCGAATTGCTAATGTCACTTGACACTTTGGAATTGTCTGTTGTTATCCTAACAGGTGTTTATGTAAAATAAAACAAGCATCTAAAAAGGGCGGGGTAGAGCCTGACCAGGCGGTGGCGCAGTGGATAGAGCATTGGAATGGGATGTGGAAGACCCAGGTTCGAGACCCCAAGGTCGCCAGCTTGAGTGTGGGCTCATCTGGTTTGAGCAAGGCTCACCAGCTTGAGCCCAAGGTCGCTGGCTTGAGCAAGGGGTCACTCAGTCTGCTGTAGCCCCCCCCCCCGCCCCCGGTCAAGGCACATATGAGAAAGTAATCAATGAACAACTAAGGAACTGCAATGAAAAACTGATGCTTCTCCTCTCTCTCTCTTCCTGTCTGTCTGTCCCTACATATCCCTCTCTCTGACTCTGTCTCTGCCAATAAAATAAAATAAAATAAAATAAAATAAAATAAAATAAAATAAAATAAAATAAAATAAAAAATAAAAAGGGCAGAACTGAACACATGTCTTTTCAGCAAGGAAGTCCAATCAATACCCTGAAAATGGAAGCTAAACCTTTTGAATGTTGGGGTGTATCACTCAAGTCCTGGGACTAGTGTCATATGTAGTTTGAAAACTTAAAGGTGTGAATGTCAAGGTAAAAACAAAACTTTTAAAATAACTTTGGAATTTGAAGACAGTTTCTGTGAGCTACTTACTCAGTTTCATAAACATACAGTGGCCGTGTCTCTAGTCTAGCCGGCAACCAAAACCTGTGGCAATAGCGTCACCTGGTGGTCTGAGCTAGGAATTAGCCTAACAATGTCTTTCCTACCATCTCGTTTTCTTCTCATTTGGGAAAGAGTCCTTTATTCCCCCCCCCCCCACACACACACACACACTATTCTTAGTTAGAGTATTCAATAAGCATTTATAAGGAACCTTCGCAATACTAGAAAGAGCACAGTACTTGGAGCCAGAAGAATTTGTCGTCATACTTCTATTTTCTTAATCTCCCTTGTGTTCCTAGTATTAGTTATAAACCTAAATTCTCGTGAGGACTTGCTCGTTCATTCATTATTGAAAGGCCCAGGAAATGGTAAATACATGACATGATGAAGGTAATAATTTTGACAATATATTGTAGTCATTTTGCTCATGTCACAGGAAATAGCACCTTTAATTTTTTTATGTTTATTTTATTGATTTTAGAGACAGAAGAAGGGAGAGACAGAAACATCAATCTGTTTCTTTTCTTTTTTTTTATTTCTCTGAAGTGTGAAGCAAGGAGGCAGAGAGACAGACTCCCACATGCGCCCCACCGAGATCTACCCGGCATGCCCACTAGGAAGCGATGCTCTGCCCATCTGGGGCGTTGCTCCATAGCAACTGGAGCCATCCTCAGTGCCTGGGTCAACTTTGCTCCAATGGAGCCTTGACTGTCGGTGGGGAAGAGAGAGATAGAGAGGAAGGGAGAGGGGGAAGGGTGTAGAAGCAGATGGGTGCCTCTCCCGTGTGCTCTGAACAGAAATTGAACAGGGGACATCCACAAGCCGGGCCGACGCTCTACCACTGAGCAAACCGGCCAGGGCCTCAATCTGTTTCTATATATTTCCTGACCGGAGATGGAACCAGCAACTTCTGTGCTTTCGGATGATGATGCTACCAACCCAGCTACCCGCCCCGGGGAAGAAATATCACCTTTAAACAATTCCTTTCTTAGGGTAAAATTTTCTGTTCTTAGTTTTCTAATTATAATAGAATGCCCACAAAAAAAAGATGATACTTTAAATTGTTAAAATTTTATTTATTAATACCATAGAAAGAACGAGCGAGAGAAACATCGATTTTTGTTTCACATATCTATGGATTGGTTGATTCTTGCATGTGCCCTGATGAGGGATGAACCCACAACCCCCATAAATCAGGATGATGCTCTAACCAACTGAGCAACCCAGCCAGGGCAAGGGGTGATAGTCTGAATAAAAACGATTGGGTTCTGCCTGACCAGGCAGTGGTGCAGTGGATAGAGCATCGGACTGGGATGCAGAAGACCCAGGTTCGAGACCCCGAGGTCACCAGCTTGAGCACGGGCTCATCTGGTTTGAGCAAAAAGCCCACCAGCTTGAAACCAAGGTCACTGGCTCCAGCAAGGGGTTACTTGGTCTGCTGAAGGCCCGCGGTCAAGGCACATGAGAAAGCAATCAATAAACAACTAAGGTGTTGCAACGCGCAATGAAAAACTAATGATTGATGCTTCTCATCTCTCTCCGTTCCTGTCTATCCCTCTCTCTGACTCACTCTCTGTCTCTGTAAAAAAACAAAAAACAAAAAACAAACAAACAAAAAAACGATTGGGTTCTGATATCTGCTGTCAGTTTACTAATTATGAGATTTGAAGAAATCACTCCCTTTGAGTTGGCTTTATTTCTATGTCACCTGCCTAACCTACTTCATAAAGTTGTTGGATCTTAAAATTTCATATCTTCTAAAAAACACTCATCTCTGGGGTCAGTAATCCAGGCCTAAGACTCTTTTCCCTTCTTCCCTGGGCAGAGAGGCCTCTACTTTAAATCCCTTAGGTCAGGGGTCGGGAACCTTTTTGGGGTCGGGAACCTTTTTGGCTGAGAGAGCCATGCACGCCACATATTTTAAAATGTAATTCAGTGAGAGACATACAATATGTTTAACACTAAATACAAGTAAATGTGTGCATTTTATGTAAGACCAACACTTTTTTTTTTTTTTACAGGGACAGAAAGTCAGAGATAGGAACAGACAGACAGGAATGGAGAGAGAGATGAGAAGCATCAATCATCAGTTTTTCATTGTGACACATTAGTTGTTCATTGATTGCTTTCTCATATGTGCCTTGTCCGGGGGCCTTCAGCAGACCGAGTAACTCCTTGCTGGAGCCAGCGACCTTGGGTCCAAGCTGGTGAGCTTTTGATCAAACCAGATGAGCCCGTGCACAAGCTGGCGACCTCAGGGTTTCGAACCTGGGTCCTTCTGCATCCAAGTCCGACGCTCTATCCACTGCGCCACCGCCTGGTCAGGCTGTAAGACCAACACTTTTAAAGTACAATAAGTGTTGAATTCTTTTTAATAACATTGTTATGCTATTGTTAACCAATGATGAATAAAGTACTTCTTACCATTAATGTGACTTCTGGTGCTGCATGGTTTTGCTGATGGCTTTGTAGTCTGGTTGATACATGGTGAGGTTAAGCTTCATGCAGGTGTTGAGACTTCCATTCATTAAACGTGATCATAGGTTGGTCTTAACGTTCTTTAGATGTGAGAAAGACTGCTCACATGCACATGTAGAGCCAAACATTGTCAGTACAGCAATACTCACATACTGCAGTGTGTGGTATGTGACGGGAAGCGCGTTCCATGTTTTGACAATCAGCTGGTCCACGG
Source organism: Saccopteryx bilineata (assembly GCF_036850765.1). Lineage (NCBI taxonomy): Eukaryota > Metazoa > Chordata > Mammalia > Chiroptera > Emballonuridae > Saccopteryx > Saccopteryx bilineata. Next base: position 276,653,135 of record NC_089492.1, on the reverse strand, counting down.
GTTGAAGTTTTTTCATTTCTCCCCACTTGTGTTTGCTCGCCAACTCTGCTTGCTGTCGTGCAAGTCTTTACAAATCTTCATTCGGTGACTTGAACTTATTCACCCACATGTCTGAGGCCTTCAGGTCAGCAGCTTGTAGCTCAAAATCTCTGATGGAGACACTGGGGATGTAACTCAGGTCAGGTGCTGTACACTGCACACTCGTGTGGATGGGTGATGAACTTAAAAAGACGGTGCGCTCACGAAATTCTCCAAAGCACGCTTTGAATGACTGCAGGAGATTAGATGTGAAGCCTGCTAGCTGCTGGAGATCAAGATGTTGAGCAGGGTCACTTGTTGTACATGCATCTTTAAACTCTCCCAGTTTTTCAAAGTGTAGTAAACGACCTGCTTCAATGTCAATGATGAAGAGTTCCAGCTTGTTTTCAAATGCAAACACTGCTTGTTGAAGGGATAAGACTGTATTTCCAACGCCTTGCATTTTCACATTGACCTGGTTCAGATGTTCAGTCATGTCTACGAGATAGAACTCCAGGAGCCACTCAGTGTTAGCTAACTCACGATGCTCGGCATTTTTCATTTCAAGAAAGGTCCAGATTTCACTCAGACAAGCCGTGAAACGGCTGAGCACCTTCCTTCTTGACAACCAACGCACATTGCTGTGCAGAAGCAGACCAGGATAATTATTCCCAACTTCATCCAGCAGTGTTTTAAACTGGCGATCATTTAAAGCTCTGGCAACAATAAAGTTGACCACCCGAATGACCAGCGACATATCACCTCACCAAGCTGCTCGCCACACATCTGAGCACAAAGCACCTCCTGATGTAGAATGCAGTGAGAACTTAGGATGCGTCTCTTTTCATGTTCATGAAGAAGCGCTACAAATCTTCTGTTTTTCCCCACCATGCATGGAGCACCATCAGTACACACCGAAATAAGTTTACCCATCGGTAGATTTTTTTCTTTAGTGAACTCAGTGAAAGACTTGAAGAAATCCTCCCCTCTTGTTTTCTTTTTCATAGGCAAAACAGCAAGACTTTCCTCATGTAGTGTGTCACCGACAGCATACCTTGCAATCATGCTGAACTGGAATAAATGGCTTACGTCTGTTGACTCATCCAAAGCGAGAAAAAAGAATGGTGCTGCATTTATATCCTTCACTTGTGTTGCCTCAATTTGATTTACCATCATGATGGTACGATCGTGAACAGTTCTTGCCAACAGAGGCATGTCTTTTATTTGTTTGATTATCTTGTCTTTATCCGAAAAGTCGTCAAAAAGTTCATTGGCAACATCAAGCATGAATGTTTTGGCAAACTCCCCATCTGTGAATGGCTTTCCATTTCTCACAATTGCTAAAGCACCAGCAAAGCTAGCCAAATTCCAGTCACCTTGTTGGGTCCAAACACGGAGTTGATGCTGACTAGCTTGCACTCTGCACAGTAGGTCTTGACATGCTTTCTTCCTGCTGTCCCCCCTGGATATTTCGATGTAAATGTAGTATGGCATGTGTTGAAGTGCCACTTTATATTTGACCGTTTCATCAATGCAATTTTATCATTGCATACTAGACACACTGCAGAACCTGCTCTCTCCACAAAAGCAAATTCCTCTGTCCATTCCTGCTGAAAAGTACGATACTCCTCATCTTTTTTTCTTTTAGCCATCTTCTTTGTCAAAATGGTTTCTGCAATTAGCAAGCTGACTACTTGATTAAAAAGAGGAAAGTTTACTTCCTGACCTCACAACAACCTGGTACGTTACACATTATCCAATAAAAATTTGGTGTTGTCTCAGAGGACAGCTGTGATTGGCTCCAGCCACCCGCAACCATGAACATGACCGGTAGGAAATGAATGGATTGTAATACATGAGAATGTTTTATATTTTTAATGTTATTATTTTTATTAAAGATTTGTCTGCGAGCCAGATGCAGCCATCAAAAGAGCCACATCTGCTCGCGAGCCATAGGTTCCCGACCCCTGCCTTAGGGATGCAGCAGTAGCTATAACAGCAGGAACATTCTTCTAAAAGCTGATGAAAATGAAAACTGGTTTCCTGTGGCCATGCAGTGGGTGAAGCGTTGACCTGGAGCACTCTGGTCGCCAGTTCCAGGCCCCAGGCTTGCCTGGTCAAGGCACAGATGAGAAGCAATTACTGTAAGTTGATGCTTCCTGTTTCCCCCCTTCTCTCTCTCTCTTTCTCCTCTCTCTAAAAATTAATAAATAAAATTTTTATTAAAAAAATGAAAGCAGGTAAAGTAAAACTGGCTTAAAATAGTTTTAAAAGTTATTAAAATAGTAGCACTTGTGGGGTTTTTTTTTTTTTTGTATTTTTCTGAAGCTGGAAACAGGGAGAGACAGTCAGACAGACTCCCACATGCGCCCAACCAGGATCCACCCAGTACGCCCACCAGGGGGCAATGCTCTGCCCATCCGGGTCGTCGCTCTGTCATGACCAGAGCCACTGTAGCGCCTGGGGCAGAGGCCAAGGAGCCATCCCCAGCGCCCAGGCCATCTTTGCTCCAATGGAGCCTCTGCTGCGGGAGGGGAAGAGAGAGACAGAGCGGAAGGAAAGGGGGAGGGGTGGAGAAGCAGATGGGCGCTTCTCCTGTGTGCCCTGGCCAGGAATCGAACCCAGGACTTCTGCACGCCAGGCCGACGCTCTACCACTGAGCCAACCGGCCAGGGCCAGCACTTGTGTTTTTGTTTAATTTGTGGGCAAAGGCTACACACAGGTGGGAAAAATAAATCTTTTCTTACAACCCAGAACTCATTATTCTGTATGAGCTATTTTTTTTTTTTAACAGAGAGAGTCAGATAGATAGGGACAGACAGACAGGAACGAAGAGAGATGAGAAGCATCAATCATCAGTTTTTCATTGCGACACCTTAGTTCATTGATTGCTTTCTCATATGTGCCTTGACCCGTGGCCCTTCAGCAGATCGAGTTAACCCATTGCTCGAATCAGCGACCTTGGGCTCAAGCTGGTGAGCTTTTTGCTCAAACCAGATGAGCCCGTGCACAAGCCGGCGACCTTGGGGTTTCGAACCTGGATTCTCTGCATCCCAGTCCGACGCTATATCCACTGCGCCACCGCCTGGTCAGGCTGAATTTTGATACATATAAGAATACATATAGCCTGACCTGTGGTGGCGCAGTGGATAAAGCGTCGACCTGGAAATGCTGAGGTCGCCAGTTCGAAACCCTGGGCTTGCCTGGTCAAGGCACATATGGGAGTTGATGCTTCCAGCTCCTCCCCCTTCTCTCTCTCTGTCTCTCCCTCTCCTCTGTAAGATGAATAGATAAAAAAATTTTTTTTTAAAAGCCAAAAAAAAAAATACATATAAAGGCCCTGGCCGGATGGATCAGTGGTACAGTGTCGGCCTGGCGTGCAGAAGTCCCAGGTTCAATTTCCAGCCAGGGCACACAGGAGAAGCACCCATCTGCTTCTCCACCCCTCCCCCTCTCCTTCCTCTCTGTCTCTCTCTTCCCCACCCGCAGCCAAGGCTCCATTGGAGCAAAGTTGGCCCAGGTGCTGAGGATGGCTCTGTGGCCTCTGCCTCAGGCACTAGAATGCCTCTGGTTGCAACAGAGCAACGCCCCAGATGGGAAGAGCATCGCCCCCTGGTGGGCATGCTGGGTGGGTCCCATTTGGGCAGGAGTCTGTCTGACTGCCTCCCCGTTTCCAATTTCAGAGAAGTGCAAAAAAGAAAAAAAGGAGAAAAAAAATACATATAAAGATGTTTTCTTGGAACATATGTACCCTGATTTATCAATGTCACTGCATTAAAATTACTAAAAAGTAAGATTAAAAAAAAAAGAATATATATAAGAAGTTTTGATTTTTAGGCCCTGGCCGGTTGGTTCAACAGTAGAGCATCCACCAGGCATGTGGAAGTCCCAGGTTCGATTCCTGGTCAGGGCACACAGGAGAAATGGCTATCTGCTTCTCTCCACCTCCTCCTACCCTTCCTCCTCTTCTTTTCCTGCAGCTATGTCTTGATTGGTCCCAGCACATCAGCCCCAGGCACTGAAGATGACTCTGTGAAGGCCCCCCTCACCTGCCTAAGGTGCTAAAAATACCTTGGTTGCCTGTGGCCCCAGATGGGCAGAGCATTGGCCCCAGATGGGGGCTGATGGGTGGATCCCACTTTGGATTCATGCAGGAGTCTGTCTCTGTATCTCCCCTACTCTCACTTAAAAAAAAGTTTTGATTTTAAAAAAAAAGTTATTAAAATTGTTGAACTCAATGTGTTATTATAAATTTTATAGTCAAAGAAGTAAAAGTAAATTTAGTGAGTTGGTCATTAAGTGAATAGGTTGTGTGTTTGTGTGTGTGTGTGTGTGTGTGACAGGGACAGAGAGAGACACAGATGGTCAGGAAGGGAGAGAGATGAGAAGTATCAATTCTTCATTGTGACACCTTAGTTGTTCATTGATTGCTTTCTCATATGTGCCTTGGCCGGGGAGCTATAGCAGACAGAGTGACTCCTTGCTCAAGCCAGCAACCTTGGGCTCAAGCTGGTGAGCCTTGCTCAGATCAGATGAGCCTGCGCTCAAGCTGGTGACTGAGGGGTTTCTAAACTGGGTCCTCTGTGTCCCAGTCCAACATTCAATCCACTGTGCCACTGCCTGGTCAGGCTAGGTTCATTTCTTGACACAGCCTCCCTGAGCCTTTGATTGCTTTATAAAAAATAGAAAAATAGTAGCATCAACCTAATAGGAATAAGGATTAAATTAGGTCATTTATTTAAAGCACTTGGCACAATGCCAGTACATGGAAAGATGCTACTGTAATGTACATATTATCAGTACCGTTTGGCACTATGGTAGGTTACCTTAATAACCCTTATAATACTGCAGGGATGTTAATTATTTTGCTCAAGATCACAAAATTATTAAGTTTAGACACAGATCTGTTTCCGAAGCCATGTTGTTTTTTAAACCCTTTTTGACTGTGAAACATAACACTATATAGACAAATGCATCAGAGATGAATAAATACTTAGAAAGCAAATACCCCTGGAATCACCACACAGATCAAAAAAACAGAATTCTACAGGACTTCTATGCCTCCTCCATAACATTCTTGTATATGTATCCTGATGCATTTTTCTAGCCAGAGACCCCACATTCAAGCCAAGGAGCCCATGCTCAACCCAGCGACCTCAGCATTCTGGATTGATGCTCTGTCCACTGCACCACCAACAGTCAAGCCAGACTTTCATTTTTTCCAGCATTGATCTGAGTGCGGTTTTTATATACATTTGCCTGATTACAAATGAAGTCTAGCACTTTTTCATGTTTAGTGATCACTGGGATAGGCAGTCCCTGGGTTACAAACAAGATAGGTTCTGTAGGTTTGTTCTTAAGTTGAATTCGTATGTAAGTTGAAATAGGTACATTTACCTATTAAATGTAACTTATTTTTTTTAATTTATTTTTATTTTTTTACAGAGACAGAGAGTCAGAGAGAGGGATAGACAGGGACAGACAGACAGGAACGCAGAGATGAGGAGCATTAATCATTAGTTTTTCATTGCGTGTTGCAACACCTTAGTTGTTCATTGATTGCTTTTTCATATATGCCTTGACCGTGGGCCTTCAGCAGACTGAGTGACCCCTTGCTCAAGCCAGCGACCTTGGGTCCAAGCTGGTGGGCTTTGTTCAAACCAGATGAGCCCACGCTCAAGCTGGCAACCTCGGGGTCTCGAACCTGGGTTCTCTGCATCCCAGTCCGACGCTCTATCCACTGTGCCACCACCTGGTCAGGCTAAATGTAACTTATTAAATATTTGTCTTAACATGGTATTTATTTTTACCTTTCTGTGAATATAAATACTCTAACATTTTCAAACCTACTAAGTCTATATCATTCCTAACCCAGGGACTGCCTGCATGTTATTTTATGATTCAGGTCAGGTCTGCCCAGTTTCCTACTGAGTTATCACACACCCTGCACCTCATGAGGGATTCTAGCTATGGCCCCAACAACACGAAGCAGAGGAAGGACAAGCCTCAGGCTTTTTCTTTGCTGGTAATACACACAGTGCTAGACAGAGCTGGCCAGGGTAGGGCTTAATAAATACACAGATTGGCTGGCAATCCCCAAACCCAAAGAGTTATAAAAAGCAAAAGAATTTTTTTGGTACAAAAACTCACTTGGTAGAAAAAGCTGAACAATGGAGCTACTCATATTTTTTTATCATGTTTTTCATGCAGAAATATTAATGTGCTTGACTATGGATGCTGCCTGGGACCTTTCTGGGGGATAACATAATATACAGTGTAAGTGCCTATGCCCCAGAGTACCTTCCTAAAAACCTGAAAATTTCTGAATTCTTGAACCCTTCTGGTCACAAAGATATCAAATACAGGATTCTAAACCTACGATTTATTGAATTCTTACAGTGTTTCTAAGCACTATGAAAAAGTGTTTTACACACATAACAGACCGGTTGTGAAGATTAAGTATCAGTTAGCCCTTTCACATTTTACACAAGAGAAAGCAGAGGCTCAGACAGATTATTTGCTAGTCACACAACAGGGCTGAGACTCACGCTTCTTAAAATTAGTGTATCTTCCAAAATGCAGATGTGACATACCTAATACTATAGAGTAATTTAAAGGTATTGTTGAAACATACTTAAAAGTAATTAGTGAGCCAAATTGAAGCCTACAGTGTATTCCCTGAGAAATGTGATGTAGGTGGATTAATCAGCAACAAGGAGCTAGACAGAAACTCAAAGAGCACCTAGTGCGTTGTTTTTACGAAGTGAGACCCGTGAGGTCCAGACGGGTGACAGGTTGTGCCCAAGGCCTCGCAGCTAATCAGTCTGATGAAAGTCAAGATAATACTTTTAGTCTTCTGAACTGTAACCTGGCTTCCTGGCACGAGTTTCCAGCAGTCAATATTGCATTCCTCTGTGGACATTTAAGACAAAGTGAAACTGTTACTCCTGAAAACTTCAATATTTAAAGGAAACAAGTTTCAAATCAGGTAAACTCTCAAATCTACCCTTCCCAGCTGGCAAACTTATATATTCTTACGCAGGGATCCCCAAACTTTTTAAACAGGGGGCCAGTTCACTGTCCCTCAGACCACACAGGGGGCCAGTTCACTGTCCTTCAGACCGTTGGAGGGCCGGACTATAAAAAAACTATGAACAAATCCCTATGCACACTGCACATATCTTATTTTAAAGTAAAAAAAACAAAACAGAAACAAATACAATATTTAAAATAAAGAACAAGGCCTGACCAGGCGGTGGCGCAGTGAATAGAGCGTCGGACTGGGATGCAGAGGACCCAGGTTCAAGACCCCAAGGTCGCCAGCTTGAGAGTGGGCTCATCTGGTTAGAGCAAAAGAAAAAAAGCTCACCAGCTTGAACCCAAGGTCGCTGGCTCCAGCAAGGGGTTACTCTGTCTGCTGAAGGCCCGCAGTCTAGGCACATATGAGAAAGCAATCAATGAACAACTAAGGTGTCGCAATGTGCAACGAAAAACTAATGATTGATGCTTCTCATCTCTCTCCGTTCCTGTCTGTCTGTCCCTGTCTATCCCTCTCTCTGACTCACTATCTGTCTCTGTAAAAAAATAAACAGCAACAATAAAATAAAGAACAAGTAAATTTAAATCAACAAACTGACCAGTATTTCATTGGGAACTATGCTCCTCTAACTGACCACCAATGAAAGAGGTGCCCCTTCCGGAAGTGTGGCGGGGCCGGATAAATGGCCTCAGGGGGCCGCATGCGGCCCGTGGGCCGTAGTTTGAGGACCCCTGCGTCTAGTATCAGAGGATGAGATGTCTTCCTGTCTGAGGGCCACTGCTTCAAGGCTTCCACTCACTCGCTCCCGTCTTCTCTGGACCTTGGTTTAGCAGTCACCGCCCCTTCTCTTCCTGTTTTCGACTGGCATTCCTACTTTAAAAAGGGGGGGGGGGGCTCATCCCTTCATTACCTCCTAGCTGTTTCTTCTTTCCTTCTTCAGTTAGTGGTCTACACTCCTCCACAGTCTCACACACAAGCCACACTGTTCCTCAGACATCATATTGCCAATTTCTGGGGACACATCTCAATCATTTGTCACACTCTGCTGTATTTGGCACTGTTGACCATTCCCCGTCTTGAAACTCCTCTCCCTGGGGTTTAGCATTGCTCCTTTCCCCCCCATTCTCCTGGACGGCTATCTACAGCCTTGAGCTTCAGACTACATGTAGATAAAATTACAAATTCAAGTCTTTGGCATCTCCAGAGACACATCAAACTATTGTGATCGAATTCCTTTGTCAACTCTCTCAAAAAAAATTTAAAAAAAAATTTTTTTTCCCATTGATTTGAATGAGAGGAGGGTAAGGGAGAAAGAAGGGAAACATCAACTTGTTCCACTTGTGCATTCACTGATTGCTTGTTGTACATGCACTGGCTGGGATCGAACCCGGGACCTCAGCATGCTGGGACAACACTCTACCCACTGGGCCCTTTGTCCCCTCTTGATCTCAGGCCTGTTTCTGCATTCTTACCTTAGTAAATAGCTACCACCTACCAGATAACCTAACTAGAAACCTAGTGGTCAGGCCTTACCCTTCCTTCTCCTGCCTCTAAACCAGTCCCTAATTCCTGCCATTACCTTATCAAGTGGGCCCCAAAGAGGGGGAAAGAATTCACTCTCCTTATAAATTCGGTTGAGCAAATGTTTATTAGCACCTTAGGTACACTCAAAACATATTAGAATACACCTGAGTGTAGAAATTAAGAGGCTATGGATCTTAGAAAAATGTCTGCTAACCAAATTGCCAAAAATGTTATACACATATTAACTGTTAACATTTAGGTCAAAATACTTTTGGGGAAATCACTGGAGTATGGACTAGGAATCCTAAGTAATATTAAGTTTGCTTATCAAGAGCCAGCTTTATAAACCTGGCTTAAAAGCAAATAGTCTTAAATTCATTTCAAGTTGTGGGAGCCAGACTCCAAAATGGTCCCAATGAGTCTCATCTCCTTGCATTCTGGCTCTTGTGTAGTCCCTTCCCACACTAAATGGGGTTGGCCTGTGTGATCAATGGGATGTGTGGAAATGGAAGTTTGCTACATTAATCACTTGGATTGAGGTAGGGGGAGGTAGCTGGATGTCATGAGAACAGGCAGTCAGTCCAACGAAGAGGTCCATCTGGCTAGGTAGTTTCCTGCACACAACCAGCACTCACTGCCAGGCATGTGACAACGAAAGCAAATCCTCCAGTTGTCTTCAGATGACTGTAACCTTTTGGAGACCTTGGGCCAGGTCAATCAGCTAAGTTACTCTTGGATTCTTGACCCAGTGTAACTGTATGACATAGTATGTTTGCATTAAATTGCCGTTTCGGCACCCGTATGAGGAATATGAAAAGCTTATAGCACAAGTGTTCACATTACTGGGTAAATGATGGTGAGATACTCTGAATGTAATGACTGTGGGAAAGCCTTCAATGTTCTCTCAAAAAAATTTTTTTTAACAGAGACAGAGAGAGAGTCAGAGAGAGGGATAGACAGGGACAGACAGACAGGAACAGAGAGAAGAGAAGCATCAACTATTAGTTTTTCGTTGCACTTTGTGACACCTTAGTTGTTCATTGATTGCTTTCTCATATGTAACTTGACCGTGGGGCTACAGCAGACCGACTAACCCCTTGCTAGAGCCAGTGACCTTGGGTCCAAGCTAGTGAGCTTTGCTCAAACCAGATGAGCCCGCACTCAAGCTGGTGACCTCGGGGTCTTGAACCTGGGTCCTTCACATCCCAATTCGATGCTCTATCCACTGTGCCACCACCTGGTCAGGCTGTTCTATTTTTAAGAGACATGAAAATATTATTCTGGAAAGTCCTATTTAATGTAATCAGTATTGGAAAATTTTTCCATTTTCCCACTTTCTTCAGAAACTTGTGAGATTGCATACTGCAAATAAACTTGTCAATATAAACAATGAGAAAGTCCTCTAATGATGCCTCTTACATTAGAAAACATATGAAAGTCTTCTCTGGCCCTGGCCTGGTAGCTCAGTTGGTTAGAACGTCATCTCCATATACCAGGGTGTGGGTTTGATCCCAGGGTAGGAAACATAAGAATCAATCAATAAATGCATAAGTGGAACAAATCAGTTTTTCCCCTCTAAAATCAATTTAAAAAAATTTTAAAGTCCTACCTGGATGAAAATTCAGTGTGTACTGATTTGGGAAAATTTTCATTGACCCTGTCTTCACTAATATGTGAGAACTCACACTGGAGGGGAGCCTAGGGATGTAATCAATATGAGGATGTCTCAGCTTCAGCTCTGCATGGAGTGGCCACAAAATATACTGGAAACAAAAGGTATAAATGAGTATATTACCTTTATCAGTATCTATCTCATCCTTGGTTGGGCCAACAGTGCATTTTTAGTTTTTGTTTTATTATATATATTTTTAATTTTATTTATTCATTTTAGAGAGGAGAGAGACAGAGAGAAAGGGGGGAGGGAGGAGCTGGAAGCATCAACTCCCATATGTGCCTTGACCAGGCAAGCCCAGGGTTTCGAACCGGCGACCTCAGCATTTCCAGGTCGACGCTTTATCCACTGCGCCACCACAGGTCAGGCCAGTTTTTGTTTTAGTATAAATATTGATGCCAAAACTATCACCTAAAATTTTTAAAATATTTTTTTAAATGCATCCTTTTATTTTTTTATTTTTATTTATATATTATTTATTTATTTATTTATTCATTTGAGAGGAGAGGGAGAGACAGAGAGAGGAGAGACAGAGGGAAGGGGGGAGGAGCTGGAAGCATCAACTCCCACATGTGCCTGACCAGGCAAGCCCAGGGTTTCGAACCGGTGATCTCAGCATTTCTAGGTCGACGCTTTATCCACTGCGCCACCACAGGTCAGCCTTAAAATATTTTTAAAAATTAAAAAGTTAAACCAAGTTTTGGGAGTAATTTGTTATGTAGCAGTTCATAAATTATTCCTGAGGCATGTGTAGGCCTGATCAATCCAACTCATGGCAATTTTGTCCTTCACTTGTATATATCTATTGGCATGGGGAAAGCAATTAGACTCTTGGTTGTGAACAGCCAAAAAGAGGTTGAAAATATGCCATAAAAAATCCTTTTGTGCCTGACCAGGCGGTGGCACAGTGGATAGAGCGTTGGACCGAGATGCAGAGGACCCAGGTTAGAGACCCCAAGGTCACCAGCTTGAGTGTGGGCTCATCTGGTTTGAGCAAAGCTCACCAGCTTGGACCCAAAGTCGTTGGCTGAAGCAAGGGGTTACTCAGTATGCTGTGGCCCCTCGGTCAAGGCACATGAGAAAGCAATCAATGAACTAAGGTGTTGCAATGAAAAACTGATTGATGCTTCTCACCTCTCTGTTCCTGTCTCTGTGAAAGGGAGAAAAAAAATCCTTTTGTACCCCATAAATCAATGTTTGTAGGGCCGTTGACAATTTCCAATGATGGCATGTACAAGGTAGGCCCTAGAGCAGGGGTCCCCAAACTTTTTACACAGGGGGCCAGTTCACTGTCCCTGACCGTTGGAGGGCCACTACATACAGTGCTCCTCTCACTGACCACCAATGAAAGAGGTGCCCCTTCCGGAAGTGCAGCAGGGGGGCCGGATAAATGGCCTCAGGAGGCCACATGCGGGCCAAAGTTTGGGACGCCTGCCCTAGAGTATATTAGGTAATACATTTTATAAAAACCGAGGACCAGACCAAGTACCCTGCATCTCAACTAAAGGTATTAATTTATGATGGATGAGTCAGACACTAAAAAAAAAAAAAAAATTTAGACTCCCACTTACTTCTTGCCAAATGTTTAGGTTTTTAGAGCATTTCTGCTAAGAAGGCAGTAACATCCCACTTACCTTTATGTTCACATTTCTACTTCCACATTCAAGCCCCATAGTGTCAAGCTAAACAGAATGTCTAGCCTAGGGAATTGTGCCTTCCTCAAACTTCTGCATCTCTTAATTTACCATTTTTATGTAAATTACATTGTATTACACTTAAAACCTCTCCCCCCCCCCATTACTAATTATGAGAGGTCTTTTTTTTTTTTTTGCATACCCAAGGCTTATTAGCACAGGACCTGGACAGATGGCATCTACCATCTATGACCTCAACATTTTAGTTCCTTCTTAGAATACACCCTTCTCATATACCCCTATTTCTGAAATTCTGGCTTATTTCAAGTGTTATCTCCAAGAAATCTTCCTTAATTTCTACCACCTGCCAGCCCCAACTGTCACCCAACCTCTCCAAAAATGGATCTTTAAGCTATACATCTTTCCTCTTTCTGCCATTATACTTGTACTTTTCCCACCTAGACTTTACCATCAAATTGTGAACCAATGCCCAGAATCTGAGCCGCCCACAATAAATTGTCTTCCTTGAACCAATAAAAGGATTGGGTTTAGGAGTCCGTCTCTGAGTCCTCCTTGAGTCTGCCCACCTTTGATCTACTCTAATGTTCACAACATATTAAATCATTTTTATGTATGTTTCTATTTTTGTGTATTCTGAGCCTCCCACAATGAATTGTCTTAGTTGAACCAATAAAAGGATTGGGTTTAGGAGTCCATCTCTGAGTCCTCCTTGAATCTGCCCACCTTTGATCTAATGTTCACAACACATTAAATCATTTGTATGTATGTTTCTATTTTTGTGTATGCATTTCCATCAAAATTTGTTGAACTCAACTGGCAGCACATGTGCACATCTTTGGATTCTGCAGCTTCATGCAGTCATCTATTTTCCAAATGCCAGCATCAGCATATTGAAGAGCCACCCAGAATTCTGTCCACTGTATCAAAGACCTTTATTAATATTCTGCCAGTTATATGGGCCTTTTCAATGTAGAACTTCCTTTCAACTAAGATGAAGATTAACATTAGAAGGTATGAGGAACCAAGACTTTATGAAAGCCAAAATATCTTCTTTGCTGTTGGTTAGACATTGCCCGTTGAGCTAAGGTCAAGTTCATGTTCCTGTTTACTTTATAGGTGCCCAAATGCAATCTACAGCCTGCTATTCAGTGTCACCTGGGAGTTTATTAGAAATGCAGACTCAAATAGTACAGCCACTTCAGAAGTTCAGCAGTTCCTCAAAATGTTAACGTTAACATGACCTAGATCTGTTGTACAACACTGTGCTGTTAATGTACTGTGCACTTAAAACTTTAAGGTAGATGTCATGTTAAGTGCTTTTACAACTTCTTTTAAAAGCTACCATTGACAATTCCACTCAGGTATATAGCAGCAATTCAGTTGTGGCTCCTTAGTTGTTCATTGGTTGCTTTCTCTTATGTGCCCTGACTGTGGGGTGCATAGAGGGGGGACTCCAGCCGAGCCAGTGACCCCTTGCTTAAGCCAGCGAACATAGGGTCATGTCTATGATCCCACACTCAAGCTGGAAACCACATGCTTTAACTGGTGAGCCTGTGCTCAAACCTGGGTCCTCAGCATCCCAGGCTGATGATCTATCTACTGTGCCACCACCTGGTCAGGTAAATTCCACTCAGGTGTATTACTTATAGAAACAAATACACACGTCCACACAAAATCCTGTACACCAGTAGTCCGTGACCCCCGGACCGGTACTGGTCCGCAGAGAAAGAATAACTTACATTATTTCCGTTTTATTTATATTTAAGTTTGAACGATGTTTTATTTTTTAAAAATGACCAGATTCCCTGTTACATCCATCTAAGACTCACTCTTGACACTTGTCTCGTAAGTTCGACAATTATATTTAAAAATACCAGCTTTTACTTCGGTTGCATAATTTTATTTTGTGCATTTATCTGTCCCATCCTAAAGGCTGGTCCCTGAAAATATTTTGACATTAAACCGGTCCATGGCCCAAAAAAAGTTGGGGAATCACTGCTGTACACAAATGTTTATAGCAGTATTCATGAGTCAAAAGGCAGAAAACGCAAATGTTCATGCATGGAGTATTATTCAGCCATAAAAAGAAATTATCTAATACGCTATCACATGGATAAACCCTGAAAACATTGTATTAAGAAGCCACTTGCAGGAGGAGTCCATAGTATGATTCCATTTATATATGTCCAGCATAGGTAAATCCATAGTGTCAAAAAGTAAATTAGTGGTTGCCAGACTTTAAGGATGATAGTGGTTAGTGGGGTGACCGTTAATGGGTTCAGAGTTTCTTTTTTGGCAAATGAAAAAAATGTTCCAATTAATAAGTTGGTGGTGATAGCCGAAAGCTAACCTCCCCCCATCTAATTAGTAGTGAATTTCATATGAACTGCATTTCAATAAAATTTTTTTGAAGAGAAAATCCATTCTCTGGGTGACCCCAGACCCACTGAATCTAAACCTGCATTCTAAAAAGATCCCCAAGTGATTTACATATACATTGAAGGTTGAGAAGCACTGATCTAGAATATGATTAAAAACTGTGCTTTTATTTATTATGTGTGAGGTGGGGAGGCAGAGACAGGCTCCGCATGTGCCCTGACTAGGATCCACCCAAAAAGCCCACTAGGGGACGATGATCTGTCCATCGGGGGCTGTTGCTCCACTGCTCAGGAACAGAGCCATTTTAGTGCCTGAGGTGGATGCCATGGAGCCATCCTCAGCGCCCCGAGCCAACTCATTCAAACTTGAGCCATGGCTGCAAGAGTGGAAGAGAGAGGGTTGGGGTGGGGTAGAGAAGCAAATGGTCACTTCTTTTGTGTGCTCTGACCAGGAATCGAAGCTGGGACTTCCATACACTGGGCCGACGATCTACCGCAGAGCCAACCGGCCAGGGCCACTTTTATTAATTTTATTATCTATAGTACAGTTAGATTTCACCAGGACAGATTTTTTTTGTGTGTCACAACTGCTTAAAATATACAATCAACCACTCTTCCCATTGATCTTATTTTTCCTTTAAAACTTTGCAAAAGATTTAGTACTGGGTGGCCCCTTCATTAAGCTTATGAGCAAAGCCTTGTGTGTGCATGTGCACACACACAAATAAAAAAAATTAATATTTTATGTGAATATATGTATTTTTAACCTGCAATAATACTAGGTGTATAGTAGGTGTTAATTTCAATTAAACCAGTTTTGAAGGGGTGGCAACAATATACATAAGGAGACCAAAGATACACAACCAGATGGAAATGAGACCAAAAAACCACTCACTTCAGAAAATACTTTATTAGAGGCAAATGGATTTACAGTATATCACAGGGAACAGAGATGCAGAAGCTCCAAATAAACTATGCATACAATAAGAAGCAAATTACCTACCTGAGGTTCTCAGAGCAGTTCTTCTTCTGCAGAGCCTATTTATTTTTCTGTGTGCATGCATTCTGCTGGAGGTTGGAGCAGACAGACTGTGGGAGGGAGGTCATCATACAAAATGACTGTCTTAAAGCCCAAGAAGGGGAATTTCTGGTTCTCTAAAAGATTTATTCCATCTTGATTCTTTCTGAGCTGTTGGAACTTTCCCTTTTTAAAACTAAACAAATTATATGAAGAATTTGGAATGTTTTATGAATACTCATACCCAGGTACTACATATAAATATCAGACCCAAATTAAAAGTGTAGGTTCTGCAATCAACTTGTCTTGGTTCAAATACTGGCCCTAGATCACGGTTGTGCAAATCTGGACAAATCCTCTGCTTCAATGACAAAAAAGGGGAGGGGACTTTGATAATAGAACTATAATATAGATAATTATAGGGATTTTTTTTTTTTTTCTTTTTCATTTTTCTGAAGCTGGAAACAGGGAGAGACAGTCAGACAGACTCCCGCATGTGCCCGACCGGGATCCATCCGGCACGCCCACCATGGGGCGATGCTCTGCCCATCCTGGGCGTCGCCATGTTGCGACCAGAGCCACTCTAGCGCCTGAGGCAGAGGCCACAGAGCCATCCCCAGTGCCCGGGCCATCTTTGCTCCCATGGAGCCTCGGCTGCGGGAGGGGAAGAGAGAGACAGAGAGGAAAGCGTGGCGGAGGGGTGGAGAAGCAAATGGGCGCTTCTCCTGTGTGCCCTGGCCGGGAATCGAACCCGGGTCCTCCGCACGCTAGGCCGACGCTCTACCGCTGAGCCAACCGGCCAGGGCGATAATTATAGGGATTTAAAAATACGTATGTAAAGAGTTTATGACAGTAGCGGGCACAAAGGAAGTGTTCTGTAATTGTCTCTCTCACAAGTGCATTAGTGTGCAGGATCTTTCAAAGAGAGTATCATCTTCAGGTTAACATGCTGGTGAGAGTAGACTGTTGAGGGAGAAATGGAATTAGCCTCATTTTATTCCATTTTAACTCCTTGAAGAACTAGAATTTCCTCTGTACTGGATCAATAAAAATGAACTGAGGTCATGAACTGAACGCTGGTCTCTGTATCCCAGGGCCTGGCCCAGTGTCTATCCCATAGCTGTGTAATACAGATGAAGCAATTTAATCCTAGTAATTGAAAAGTCATCCATGAAACCAACTGAGGTGGATGTTAACAGAGACCTATAAAATCCCATAATGCTACTCTTATTTGTATATAATGTATAATGCAAATGTAGTCTGGTAGGAATTTTTGAAGCATTTTAAAAGTTTTTCTAGAAATATAGTGAGGGACAAAAATTAAAACTGAAATAATTTTCAACAAAGTATTTGAGCACAAAACAAAGACTGGCACGACACTTCTATAAAAGTTCCAGCTTAACTTCTGAGAAGTAGAAAGAAAGTTCCATGTTGGTTGGAACAATTCTACCTTCTCCACAATACTGAGAACCACACTTAATGGGGGGCAAGACTTCCTGAAGTTCAGAATAAAGCAGCTGTCCCTCTTCACTAATATGGAATGATTTGTTTAATAGTGCCTAAGAGTCTTTCTTCAAAACAGACATCTCACTTACCTGAAATTTCCTAAAAACATTAAAGACAGATGTAAGGCTTAGCCGGTAGTTCCCATGAGCTCAGTTCTTCCCCTCTGAGTGCAGCTGACATGACAAAGCAGGTTTAGGAATGCTAGAAATGAATTTCTACTTCCCCTTGCATTCTTCAGATTCATTTTCCCCCAAATTTCTGCACTGGTTGGCTTCCATTTCAGCATCAGTCACGAAATCTTGAAGGTCAGACACAGTAAACAGGGAAGGACATCAAATTAAGTGACACGTGTGTAGCTTTGAGTCTCACCACTTTAGTAGGGATGAGTCATACCTTAAAGTATGTAGAAATGAATGGCATGTTATGTTCCTTAATGAAATTTAGCTTAGTTAAGCCAAAGGTACTAGTTTGCTATCATCTAAAATTTTGTTTGTTCCTTTAATAAATGTTGAGTTAAAAAAAGATGTAATTCCCATAAAAGCCAGACACAAGTTGATTTAGTATGAGCCTGAATCCCTGATTTATTTTGCAATATAATGTGTAAAAGAAAAAATAATTCTAATAAAGGGAGTAAAAATAATGGCAAATTGTTTTAAGTGTTTTCTAATTTGCCAAATTTAAAATACATTATCACATAAATCAGAAAAAAAGGAAGTAAACTTATCTGATAACCATTAATACAAACTTTAAAAGCTAAGGTTTATTCAATTGCTCTCTTAGTTATAGGAAACTACCATTAAAATTAACTTAGTAAGAGAGGAGAAAAACATTGAATAATTCAAGTGGAATTAACCAAGAAATGTCCTTATGCTTTGCAAAATCATAAACTGAAAGCTAAAGCTTTCTATACTTCAAACAGCAAACAAAATTACTTGCATCCTATAAATCATTAAATAGGTTTGTCAGTACTCACACACTAACTCTTCAACTCCCTCTGATGCCCCAAAGTGACAGAAATAGGTCACCATTTTGGGAATGGATATCAGAGGAGCTAAATTAGGGGAATTCTAAGGCTGTGAAAACTTGCTTTTCAGGGGAACAGAAGAGAAAGCCACCAGTATGCCATAGGAGTTCGAGCATTCTGACCATATTATCAGGCAGTTATCCTTGCTGAATAGTCCTGGATTCCAAATGACACATTCTTCCTCAGTGTACTCACTCCATCACTGGGCTCAGCAGTCTGCACTGGAGACCATTTAAGAATGTGCACATTGCAATAACCATTATCTATCTTAGCAGCTAGAAAGGCAAAACAAAAGTTAGCATATAAAACCACCTTTAAGGACTAGAGCAGAATACTAACTCATAAATGCACAAAATGATTATAATCAAATTTTTAAAAAATATAATGAACACATCCAGTCCTGAATTGTTTTTAAGAAGAAAAAGAAGCTCTAAATGTGTTTTCCAACTATGGTCAAAGTATCCTCTTTGCTCTCCACAACTTATATTTTTGGACTGACAGTCTATAAATATAAGGAAAACAAAATATAAGTGTTCAGTAAACAGGAAGAAAAGCCAGTGACTTCTTAAACTGCCCAATCAAATAATAAACAGTGGACTAGATATGCCTTTCATCCCAGCAAAAAAAAAATAAAAAAAAATCCATGGATGAAACTCAGACAGCAACTGTTCCCAAAGCCAGACTCCAACAGCAAAGGGCAAGAGGGGCTGCTTACACCACCTACTCTTCACTTCACAAGGAAAACCACGCAAAACTCAGTGTAAGTAAAAGTAATCACCATTTAGAATGACCTGAAAAAAAGGGGAGGGGAACTTGCATTCTGAGTTAGATCTGCTAAACTAAGAAACAGGAGTCGGCGACAACAGACTTCTGCTGTTAGACATCCTGGTTCATAGCATGCTGTTGTTTCAACAGCCAACAGTTCATAAGTCTCAAGATTTGTATTTTGAAACTGATTATTCTCCAGTCTCTCATGTATTTTCATGGTAAATCTTACCTTCAAGGTCAGTTGTGACTTCTATACTTCTAAACATTTCTAATGTTGGTATTTCAAATCCTCTAATGTAATCTAACATATGTATTTAATCACAGCTTCATGGACATCGCAACTGCTCCTATAAAACCAGAAGTGGAGTGCAGAAAATTCTGAGAAATACAACCACCATACTTATCCTATTACACCAGCTGAAGAGAACAACCTCACGACCTGGAGAATTATTCTTTCCTTCCCTTTACACCTGGTTTATAAGAAGTTGACCACTGGACATGAGAAGGTCTGAGCTAGTTATCATAAACTATTTTCATCATTCATTTGAAGTTCACTCTGAGGGTATCCATGATCTCATCAATAACATCTCACTTCAAAGTTAAATTACTTTGGGTTGTTCATGTGTTCTTCTCTAACGGCGTAAAAATAATCAAGAACCATGAGTTATGCCCTCATGATAACAGCCATATTCCTCTGGCCTACAAGCAATCCATGTACATTTTAAAGTGTTTGCATGGTTCTTAAAAATATGATTTCAAATGTATAAAACAAGTGTTAACATTATTGTTTTATTTAAATCCTATATTCAGTGTACCTGACTGAGGTGAGCTCAATAACCATCTTCCAAATAACAAAAACCAAAACAACACACTTGACTCATACATTGTTTGGGTGCAGTTGCTGGCTTTGTGCCAATGCTCCCACCCAGTTCTCAATTCAGGGACAAAGCCAAGAGAAAAACTGAACCTGTAGGCTAAGCCTTACCACTAAGGCAAAATGGCCACCAACCTCAAAGATGCAATCTCTCCCAAGTTGGTAATACTGTAGTAAACAAAGAGACAGGTGTAAACTGTCCACAAAATGGACATTTCTACAGCCCCAGACCATGCAAATGCATTTAAAATATTACTATAAAGTGTTAAGATTATTTTTGTTGTGAAAGGTAGGTATATTAGGAGAATAAGGAGCCAGAGGGGGGGAAAAATCAACCTTGAGCATAATTCCAATTTTTCTTTTTCTTGGTATCCTTTCATGACAACCTATAGCCATTAGAAAATCCTTCATGAAGCCTTATTCTATCCACTGGTTAATGATGATGAAGGCAATTAGACTGATGATTATTTATACTTTTTTCCTTTGAATATGCTGTTGCTTTTAAAGGAAAGACTTCCTGTTCTTCCCTAAATTTACACTTAAGGAATGAAGCACTCATTTCATGTTAATTGTAAGTGAAGCACACAAGAACAAATTACACTACAAATTACTTAGTATTTACTTATATCACCTCCTGCTTCCCGAATGCTAACCCCATTCCATTCCCTGCAATCTCTTCTCTGTTTTCCTTAAATTTGAGAAAAATAGCTTCTCTGTGTAAGTTAAGCTCCTGAAAATGTTGGGGGAAAAATCAGTGTTGAAACTAGAGGTTTACCCCTAGTAAAAGTAAATATTACTTTTCATATAAATGATCACTTAAACGGTCATATTAAAGAGGCTGAAAACAGTTTATCTGATTATGCCCTCTTATCTCGCCTTTGGTTCCAAGAGTGAACCTTACAAACCATAGTCAATGGCAGACTGTCCAGGACAAAGCAAATGGTTACTTGCGAAAAGGTGACTCCATCTTCCTCTGAGGCAGATACGGCACAGTGACGGGAGATACTGTAGTTTCATGGGCTAAAGGATATAAACTTCTAACCCAAACACCAAAGAGAAATAAATCTCAAACGTATCACTAGTTATTTTTTTTTTTTTACAGAGTGAGAGTCAGAGAGAGGGATAGATAGGGACAGACAGACAGGAATGGAAAGAGATGAGAAGCATCAATCATCAGTTTTTCGTTCCGACACCTTAGTTGTTCATTGATTGCTTTCTCATATGTGCCTTGACTGCGGGCCTTCAGCAGACCGAGTAACCCCTTGCTCGAGCCAGTGACCTTGGGTCCAAGCTGGTGAGCTTTGCTCAAACCAGATGAGCCCACGCTCAAGCTGGCGACCTTGAGGTCTCGAACCTGGGTCCTCCAGATCCCAGTCCGACGCTCTATCCACTGTGCCACTGCCTGGTCAGGCTCACTAGTTATTTTTAAATTAAATTCTTCAGTGGACTAATGGTACTACTTGATACTTTGGGTGAATTACCAATTTGATCTTTCTAAATTAGTCTAGTATAAATGAGATGTAAAGACAGAATATTTTTTTATTCTTTTCCCAAATCTTTTCTAACTTGCCATCAGAATCTGTCCTTAAAGACTTTACTATCAAAACAAGGTTAAAAAAAAAAGTATATTACGCATATGCAGAAATTTGTGTTCTCACTCATTTTGCAGGACCTAGCCTTTTTCAGTCGTTCACTATGAAGTTTTACACCAAGTATATGAAGTTTAAGTAAACATTAACTCAGTAAAAAAAAACCAAAACTGCAGAAATCTAGTTTCCAAGTTAATGTATTAATAAAAATGTCACTAAATTAACCTTAAAAATTAAAAACATCCCTGGCCGGTTGGCTCAGCGGTAGAGCGTCGGCCTAGGGTGCAGAGGACCCGGGTTCGATTCTCGGCCAGGGCACACAGGAGAAGCGCCCATTTGCTTTTCCACCCCTCCGTCGCGCTTTCCTCTCTGTCTCTCTCTTCCCCTCCCGCAGCCAAGGCTCCATCGGAGCAAAGATGGCCCGGGCGCTGGGGATGGCTCTGTGGCCTCTGCCTCAGGCGCTAGAGTGGCTCTGGTCGCAACATGGCGACACCCAGGATGGGCAGAGCATCGCCCCCTGGTGGGCAGAGCGTCACCCCTGGTGGGCATGCCGGTGGATCCCGGTCGGGCGCATGCGGGAGTCTGTCTGACTGTCTCTCCCTGTTTCCAGCTTCAGAAAAATGAAAAAATAAATAAATAAATATTAAAAAAAAATTAAAAACAAGTGGCATGGGCCCTGGCTGGTTGGCTCAGTGGTAGAGCGTCGGCCTGGCGTGCAGAAGTCCTGGGTTCAATTCCCGGCCAGGGCACACAGGAGAGGCACCCATCTGCTTCTCCACCCCTCCCCCTCTCCTTCCTCTCTGTCTCTCTTTTCCCCTTCCGCAGCTGAGGCTCCACTGGAGCAAAGATGGCCCGGGCGCTGGGGATGGCTCCTTGGCCTCTGCCCCAGGCGCTAGAGGGGCTCTGGTCGCAACAGAGCATTGCCCAGGAGGGGCAGAGCATCTCCCCCTGGTGGGCAGAACGTCGCCCCCTGGTGGCCGTGCTGGGTGGATCCCGGTCGGGCGCATGCGGGAGTCTGTCTGACTGTCTCTCCCCATTTCCAGCTTCAGAAAAAAAAAACCAAAAAAAAAAATAAAACAAACAAAAAAACAAGTGGCATATTGCCCTGGCCGGTTGGCTCAGTGGTAGAGTGTCAGGCTGGCACGTGGAGGTCCCAGATTTGATTCCTGGCCAGGGCACACAGGAGAAGCGCTCATCTGCCATCTGCTTCTCCACCATTCCACCCCCTCCTTTCTATCTCTCTCTTCCCCTCCCGGAGCCAAGGCTCCATTGGAGCAAGGTTGGCTTGTGCGTTGAAGATGGTTCCATGGCCTCCACCTTAGGAGCTAGAATGGCTCCGGTCGCAACGAAGCAATGCTTCAGATGGGCAGAGTATCGCCCCCTGGTGGGTATGCTGGGTGGATCCAGGTCAGGCACATGCGGGAGTCTGTTTCTCTGCCTCCCTACTTCTAACTTCAGAAAAAGACCAAAAAAAAAAAAAAAAAGATTGGCATATCTTGGTTCTATATTAAAATAATTTTTAAAGCAACTTTATGAAGCAAATAAAGAAATCCATAACTTTCAAGTTTTTCTAGTCTTCTACAACTCCTAATCATAGAGGAGAACTTACAAGGACATGTGGTTTTAATCTTGGCACGCCTGGCTCAGATATGTGACAGACATGATATGTGATTATATATTCAATGAGGATGAGAAAACATTTGAGACAAAGCAGTAGTAAGCCAGATTATAATAAATTTAGAATATATTTTAGGTTAATATTTGGGAATCACTTGGCCCTGGCTGGTTGGCTCAGTGGTAGAGCGTCGGCCTGGCGTGCAGAAGTCCCGGGTTCAATTCCCGGCCAGGGCACACAGGAGAGGCGCCCATCTGCTTCTCCACCCCTCCCCCTCTCTTTCCTCTCTGTCTCTCTCTTCCCCTCCTGCAGCTGAGGCTCCATTGGAGCGAAGATGGCCCGGGCGCTGGGGATGGCTCCTTGGCCTCTGCCCCAGGCGCTAGAGTGGCTCTGGTTGCGGGACAGCGACGCCCCGGAGGGGCACAGCATTGCCCCCTGGTGGGCATGCCGGGTGGATCCCGGTTGGGTGCATGCGGGAGTCTGTCTCTCCCAGTTTCTAGCTTCAGAAAAATACAAAAAAAAAAAAAAAAAAAAATCGGTACTCACTTTACAATTAAGCACTTTTAATCCTACATAAAATTTTACAGGGAGGAAATAACTTTAAAGTCTTCAGTATTTCCTAATATAACACGGGACCACGTTTTTTAACCTTAAAGATTAAGGGAATTAATGCTATGTTTATAAAATTAAATAGAATTGAAATATTCATAATTATCTTAGCAAAACTGATACCACTTGTTTTTGTAAATAATTTTTAGATAGAATATGGCACATGTGTAACTAAAGAGATTGCACAGCCCTAATGTTAGAAAATGTTCAAGACAAAAAAAAATGTTCCATATTATATATATATTTTTTACCTATGTCCTTCTTCAAGTCTGAGTGCTCCAATACACACTAGTGAAAAAAAAAGATCAAAATTAGCATCAGCACAAGTATTTTCAGTTAATACGACAAATAAGATCAGGAGAAAAAGGCCAAAAAAATAAAAAAAAACCCCTCAAATATGTGACTGAAGAAGAAACCTTTGAGACATACAAAATCAAACTGTATTACTTACCAAACCTCCACACCTTCTCCTGACAAATATCCATGAAAAAATGTGGGACATCTAAAATGTATCATAAACGGGCAAACAGAACACTTGAATAGCCCTCTCCCTAAATAACAATTCAAAATAAAAGCTGTTAAGACAAGACATAGGTCAATGAAGAGTAATTATTTTCACATCTTTTATAAAATTTTTAAACTTATAAATAAATCTCTTGTTTCCAGCTACTAAGAATATAGAAATCCTTTGAAAAGAAATAGTCCAAACAAAGAAAAACTTATGTATGCATGGGGAAATTTAATACAAAACATGGGACAGAGGGAAACTGAAGAGAGAGGAAGAAAAGAAACATCACCAAAATTAAAACACAAAACACAGCAAAAACCCTTTCTTTACAATACTCTGGGGTTCTATTTTGAACAGAACAGTCATTTAGTATTTGAATCATAGCTCAACCTCAAAGGTTTCCTGCATCTCAGCATCTTCATCTGTACAATGAAGTTGTAATGATTAAAGAACATCTGAAAGGCACTTTAACTTGCACTTGTCATATTAAACAGTTAATAAGCTATCTATTAGCATTAAACACAGAGCACATATTCATTTAAATATTTTTTTTTAATCAGTTATTAGGGCAAAAGCAGGGATCTCTCTGACAAGCATGCTGTATGGCTAGAATGTGAGTCCAGATTATGACATTACATCTAATGATACTTGAGACTACCCAAACAGAATAAGGCAGCACTTATCTTGCCTGGAGTATTACTATTGATATTAGAAACAGATGGAAGGCAATATGCCCCTATATACATATAAAGTGTGTCTGTGTGCTAAATGATGAGTCACTTGAATGTTCAAGTTTGCTGCAGAAATAATTAGTGACCAGGTTATATATACTTACAAGGATAAAACAAACGTTTTATCCCTTTTACCCACAAAACTAAAGCTTTTGTATATATAAAGAAGCAAACATATCAACTATAAAATGTGGGAAATGGTCTATGTTGCTAAAGGCAGGGCAATAAAAGCATATAATAGCAAATTAAATATACAAATTTAAACCTTATATTCTAAAGTAAACCTTTTGTTCCTTTTAGCTTTTAAACCAAAAACTCCTCACAATAATTCTAACCTAAGAAAATGCTTTCTGTCTGACCTGTGGTGGTGCAGTGCATAAAGTGTTGACCAGTAATGCTGAGGTTGCTGGTTTGAAACCCCAGGCTTGTCTGGTCAAGGCACTTATGAGAACCACTACTGTGAGCTGATGCTTCCTGCTCCTTCCACCACCTTTCTTTCTAAAATCAATAAATAAAATCTTAAAAAACAAAATGCTTCAGCCTAGCTCTCAAAAACTAAATATGTATTCCTAGAGAAAAGATAAAAATGGAGATAAGGTCTTAGTTCTAGTACTTAATCAGAAACTAGTTGTACAATCTTGGCTGTCACTCAACCCTTTTGGGTCTGTTTTTTCATTGGCAAAATAGTACTCCCAATAGCAACTCAGGGGTTGCTGTGATTAAATATAGACCACCTAGCTCCATGTGTCTGGCATGCACTAGAAAAATTAATGGGAGCTATTCCCTGACTAATGAGAGGGGTTGGAATACATTGAGTCAAAGGTCAAAATATCAAGAAGCCTTTTCTTTCTTCTTCTTTTTTTTTTTTTGACAGAGACAGAAAGAGGGACAGATAGGGAAAGACAGACAGGAAGGGAGAGAGATGAGAAGCATCAATTCTTCGTTGCAGCACTTTAGTTGTTCACTGATTGCTTTCTCATATGTGCTTTGATTGGGGAGCTCCAGCAGATGAGTGATCCCTTGCTCAAGCCAGCAACCTTGGGTGTCAAGCCAGCGACTTTTGGGTTCAAGCTGGATCAGCCTGAGCTCAAGCTGGTGACCACAGGGTTTCAAACCTGGATCCTCCACGTCCCAGTCCAACACTCTATCCACTGTGTCACTGCCTGGTCAGGCAAGAAGCCTTTCTTTTGTACTTTAATTTCCCCTGCAAGAGAGAACTAGAGCAGAGAATTCACAGGCAGGTCCATTAGACTTTGTCTATGGGAGTTTACCACCATGATTTCACTAAAAGAACCCTTTAAAAAATTTCACTCATAGTATAAATATGGATATACATATACAGTAATATGGATGACATAAAACAAACATTACAGAACCTTTGCTTTCTGAAAATACAACCGCATGCGTCTACCTGTGCAATTTTTGAGCCAAGACTGGCCAAGTAGGCTATTTTTCTGTGTCCTTTCATTAGGTGGGCTTCTTTTTAAAACATTTTTATTGACTTTAGAGAAAGGGAGAGAATTAGAGAGAGAAACAGGAACATCATCCTGTTCCTGTGTGTACCTGGCCAGGGATCGAACCAGCAATCTCTGCACTTTGAAACAATGCTCTAACCAACCAAGCTATCTAGCCAGGGCATGAAGTGGGCTTTTGACAACTGTGAAAAGAGAGTGCTCAGTTGCAGTAAAAAACAGAATCTTCTGAAGTTCCCTTTGAATCACTAGATGCAGCCTCAAAACCCAACTACAAACTCTCACATCCAAATCAGTCTGTTTTTTAATTTTTATTTATTTTATTTTATTTTTGTGGCAGAGACAGAGTCAGAGAGAGGGACAGATAAGGACAGACAGACAGGAAGAGAGAGATGAGAAACATCAATTCTCCGTTGCGGCTCCTTAGTTGTTCATTGATTGCTTTCTCATATGTGCCTTGACCATGGGGCTGCAGCAGAACAAGTGACCCTTGCTCAAGAAGCAACCTTGGGGTCTTGAACCTGGGTCTTCCACATCCCAGTCTAACGCTCTATCCACTGCACCATCACCTGGTCAGGCTCAGTAATTCTGACTGTTCTGCATTTTCTATTTAACTTAAGCATCTAAATATGGTTTAGTACTTTTTTTTTTTTTTTTGTCAAACTGCCACTTAGGTGATTCTAAATGTTCCTTGAAGTGGGCCCCCGATCAAAGTCTAGAAATAACTTTGTATATGGCAATTTTGATAGCTCAATTATACATATATTCCTGTTTATATAATGATGTCACATTCCAATCATGTCTCTTAGGAAATTGGAATGGAATAATCTTCCAAAGGAACTGTTAAGAAGTAATTGGTTAAAGCAAGGTGGATAAAGGCAGTATAACTTTCCAAAGCCTAACAGGAAATGTTTAAAAATAGTCAGATTGGAAAAGAAAAAAAAGGTCTGGAAGATGCCAGGGAAATATACAAAGTCTTATATTTCAACAATTTAGATTTGACATCAAGATGTAATAAAAGCCTGACCAGGTGGTCGGGCAGTGAATAGAGTGTCGGCCCGGGATGTTAACAACCCGGTTTGAAATCCCAAGTTTGCTGACTTGAGCACACTCACCAGCTTGAGTGCGGGATTGCTGGCTTGAACGTGGGATCATAGACATGACTCCAAGGTCACTGGCTTGGCTGAAGCCCCTCGGTCAAGGTACATGAGAAAGCAATCAATAAACAACTAAAGTACTGCAACTATGAGTTGATGCTTCTCATCTCTCTCCCTTCCTGTTTCTCCCACGCTTGCAAAAAGAAAAGATGAAATAAGAACGTCGGTATTCATTATAATAGGACAGGTTAGGTAGGAAAACTGGAAGACTTGTAATAATCTAGAAGTTGACTTGTGAGGCACAGAGCAAAGCTTCCTAACCTGTAAGTCTTGGATGGGGGGGGGGGTAAGACTAAGGAAGCTAAATGTGAATTTTCTCCCTTAATAGAACATTAGTTCCATCCCTGCTGCTGCAGTTTCAGTACCTAGAGCACTGTCTAGCATAAAGGTGACTAAAATGGGCTAAATCTGAATATTAATGCTGTTGTAATAAATTTAATACACTTAAAAAGTATTACTGAGGCCCTGACCAGGTAGTTCAGTTGGTTAGAGCATCATCCTGACATTCCAAGGTTGTTGAGTTTGATCCCCAGACAAGACACATACAAAAATCAACCGAGGGCAGGAATAAGTAGAACAAATCGATGTTTCTCTCTCCCTCCCTCTCTCCAGGCATTGTTGAATTTCTAGAATCTTTTAATGTAAGCTTTCCAAATGAATGAAGTATTAAAGTACAGCTGTTCTACACTGGTTCTAAGTCATTCTCTAATAAGTTTGATTCATCCTAAAATAGATTAATGACTAGAGAAGGAAAAGATATCACAAAAGAATGACTTGATTAACAGAAAATCCAACAGAAACACTCTAACACTGCAACATGTAGGATCAAGAAGTGCTCCCAAAACACTTAGTTCTTCCATAGCTATGTCTGTGGGATTCTGTCCCTTTGCCAGATGTGCCCCACCCTGTATCCCCAGTGCCAGGGATATATGTGCACACTAAATGTTTGTTAACTAAACACATGCTGGTAACGGTTTTTCAACATTATCAACTTTCCTGTGAGCTAGAGGCACATGAGATTAAAGAGTTAAAGATTAGAGTCAGAATTATGATTTGGGAGGATATAAAATCCAGTAGCCCTAACTGAAATTTCTAAAGAGGGATAAAAGACCTGGAAAGAGGCCATTACAGAGGACAAGTAAATACACAGAACTGTAAATCAGTCAGGAAAGCTAGAAAAGTTCTGAAGGTTTACTCAATTGTGTAAAAAAATAACAAAGATGCCTGACCTGTTGGTGGCGCAGCAGATATAGTGTCGTCCTGGAACGCTGAGGTTTCCGGTCCAAAATCCTGGGCTTGCCTGGTCAAGGCACATATGAGAAGCAACTACAATGAGTTGATTCTTCCTGCTCCTCCCTCCTCCCCCCCCCCCGTCTTTCTCCTCTCTAAAATAAAAATAAAAAGATCAAATACAATCATCAGAAGAAAAAAGGCAATCTAAATGACCTGAAAATTACTGCTACCATTAGCACACTGGCTCACTCAACAGCAATTCAAGTGCTGTATAATTAAGAGCCTCCCGGGCAGAAAACAGCTAGATGGAACCACAAAGCAACTGAAAGCCCCCTGGTTTGTCAGATCTCTGTTTGGAATTCTTAAGTTGGTCTTGGTGCCGAGTACAACTAGAGCCAGTCTGACTTTGATACCTTCCAGGCCATTAAGTAAGGCTCAGTTCTGGTATTGCTCAACTATTAATTCACCAGCCGTTTGTGTGCCCATGTGTGTGCACCTGTTATTATTGAAGAACATATTCCCAGGGTTAACAGGCAATCAACATGCCATTCAATTTATTTAGCATACGTGTTTTTCTCCAGGAATCAAGGTGAGGGAAAAACGACCGGAAGTAAGTTCTGGTTCTGCTCTATCTTTATTCTATGACCCCAGCCTAGGTAAATCATGTGAGCAATAAAGAGAAAGTGAAACAGCAACACCCCATTTCTAAAACATGTACAAGATAGAAGGGTAATCATAAAGTGTAAAAAAAGAAAGATAAATCAATACTACACAAAGCCAAGATTGTGTAGGCACCCAGCATACTTCATGACCTTCCATCTACCACTTCAAAGACACAAAAGCAAGCCAGGGAAGGGACAAAACAGGACAACTAAGAAATGTTTACAAAAATAAAGTTGGCTTTTACCTTATAAAGAGTAAGATCTCCAACTGGGAAGAAAAGTAGATGATAAAATTGAATTCCATGTAAAATTATAATGGTTGCGGAGAAAATACCACACCCAGCTCCAGCTTAAAACAAATCCTGAAACACTCTTAACAAGATGTTTTACAACTGGTAAATGGAACCTGGCCTGTGGTGGCGCAATGGATAAAGCATCAAGTTGGAATGCTGAGGTCATTAGTTTGAAACCCTGGGCTTGCCCAGTCAAGGCACCTATGACAAGCAATCAATGAAAAACTAAAGTGAAGTAACTATGAGTTGATATGTCTCACCCCCACTCCCCATAAAATCAAAACAATTGTTAAAATTGGTAAAAGGAAACCTCAAATCAAAAGATGTTTAGTAAAAAAAAAAAGAAAGAAAAAAAAAGATGTTTAGTAAACTTGTGACAAAAATCACAAGTACAAAAAAATAAAAGAGTAGTTTGAAAAGCTGTAAACAGATTTAAGAAGGGCATTGTTCAATTAGTAGAGGCTACACTGACTGGGCTTTTCTATACAAAAGTCTGAGCTACTCAAGAGTCGATCATTAATCTTACTATCACTGTCGGCTGGAGCACAAAAGTTGCTGGTTTGATCCCTGGTCAGGGAGGTGAAAAGGTTAGCCACTGGGTTAAAACGTGTTCTTGTGAAACATTAGTCATGAGTTGTTGTTTTTAAAGAGCTATTATCTATTTTTTCTAAGTCACCCCAGCCATCACTCCTATCCAATACATTAATGTGCTATGACACTGCTGACAAAAAATGTATTAAGACACTAACTAGTGTAAGAAAATGGAGAATTAAACAGCGTGACTGTGCATTTTTATGGGTTACAGGGAATGGAGAAAATAGTTATGTTTAGTAAATCTAACTGTGAATGAAGCAGCATCTGTATGTCAGGAAGGGAAAAAATGTATGAGAACTGTTCATTAATACAACCTTGACCAGAAATTTCTTTAAGCCTAAAATTTTCAGTAATAGAGAACATATAAAAATATAAGAAAACCTACCTTCACATTTGATATTTCAGATTCAGTCATCCAACCTTTCTTATATTTTCTTTAATTAAAATTTGAACTGTGCCCTGGCCAGACAGCTCGGTTGGTTAAAGCAGTGGTCCCCAACCCCCGGGCCACTGACTGGTACCAGTCCGTGGGCCATTTGGTACTGGTCCGCAGAGAAAGAATAAATAACTTACATTATTTCCGTTTTATTTATATTTGTCTGAATGATGTTTTATTTTTTTAAAAGACCAGATTCCCTGTTACATCCGTCTAAGACTCACTCTTGACGCTTGTCTCGGTCACGTGATACATTTATCCATCCCACCCTAAAGGCCAATCTGTGAAAATATTTTCTGACATTAAACCGGTCCGTGGCCCAAAAAAGGTTGAGGACCACTGCGTTAGAGCATTGTCCCAAATCACAGAGGTTGCCCATTGGATCCCTGGTCAGGGACACAAACAGGAACAGATTGATGTTCCTGTCTCTCTCTCCCCCCTCCTCTCAAGTCAATAATGTAAAAAAAAAAAAATTGAACTGTATAGGTCAGCGGTTCTCAACCTGTGGGTCGCGACCCCGGCGGGGTTGCCTAAAGCCATAGGAAAATACATAATGCATATCAGGTATTTATATTCCGAATCATAACTGTAGCAAAATTACAGTTATGAAGTAGCCACCAAAATTATTTTTTGGTTTGGGGTCACCGCTACATGAGGAAATGTATTGCGGGGTCACGGCACTAGAAAGGTTGAGAACCACTGGTATAGGTGAAAATTAGTAAAATCGAGGCATTTTTTTTAATTTTTAAGACTATTTATTCATTTTTAGAGGAGAAAGAGAAGAGGGGAGGAGCAGAATGCATCAACTCCTATATGTGCCTTGACCAGGTAAGCCCAGGGTTTAAAACTGGCAGCCTGTGTTCTAGGTCAACATTTTATCCACTGCGCCACCACAGGTCAGGCCTAAAATCAAGTTAAACCAGGGGTCTCCAAACTGCAGCCCCCTGAGGCCATTTATCCAGCCCCCACCGCACTTCCAGAAGAGGCACCTCTTTCATTGGTGGTCAGTGAGAGGAGCATAGTTCCCATTGATATACTGGTCAGTTTGTTGATTTATTTTTACTTGTTCTTTATTTTAAATACTGTATTTGTTCCCGTTTTGTTTTTTTACTTTAAAATAAGATATGTGCAGTGTGCATAGGGATTTGTTCATAGTTTTTTTTATAGTCTGGCCCTCCATCGGTCTGAAGGACAGTGAACTGGCCCCCTGTGTAAAAAGTTTGGGGACCCCTGAGTTAAACACATATATAGATCCTGGTCAGGTAGCTCAGGTGGTTCAAGCATTGACCAGATACACCAAGGTGGTTTGATCACTGGTCAGGGCACATACAAGAATCAACTAATGAATGTGTAAGTGGAACAACAAATAGATATTTCCCTCTCTTTCTTCCTTCCTCACTCTAAAAATTAATCTATCAATAAAAATCTTTTGAAATATATATCTTCAGTAGACATTAAACTTTAGCCAGCAAAAATAAATAAAAAATATCATGATATACCTTTTATAAACTCTTCTGCTCTTTAGAAGTAATCTAAATCATACATTATTAGTCATGTATTCCAATTATAAACTGAGTATTTAATAGGGGCTGGAAATCTTTCAAAGTTCCTATGGTGTTTCTGAAAACTGGTTTTGATGCCTATCATTATTACCATTTATAAACTTACTGCCTCCTGGAATATTCTCTAAATTCTTTGAAGATAATGATCATGATTTACTAATTTTGTATTCCTAACTCCTGAAACATAAATCATTCCATAAAATTAATGACATATCAATTATTAGCATTATGTACTGACTAGACTTAACCTTCTCAATAGCTTTTTTATTTTTAGCTATCTAGATTTGGTTGATGATGTGTAAGAACTTTCTTTTTTTGAGAGACAGACAAGACAGGGATGAGAAGCATCAACTCGTAGTTGTCACTTTAGTTGTTCATTGACTGCTTCTCATAAATGCCTTGACCAGGGGGCTCCAGCCAAGCCAGTAGATCCCTTGGTCAAGTCAGTGACCATGGGGTCATGTCAATGATCCCAGCTCAAGCTGGCAATCTCAGGTTTTCAAACCTGGGACCTCAGAGTCCTGAGACAACACTCTCATCCACCACCACCAGTCAGGAAAGATTAATCCTTTTAATGATATCTCTTCCTAAACATTAACAGGTTGATTACTCCACTTCCCAGATTAAAATATAAACACTAAAACTGTTATACAAATGTTATTTTTAAAAGAGCAATAACCACTGGCTATGTAGCTCAGTTGGTTAGTGTTGTCCCAATATGCCAAGGTTGAGGGTTCAATCCTGAGTCAGGGCACATACAAGAATCAACCAATGAATGCATCAATAAGTGCTATCACAAAGCGATGTTTCTCTCCCTCCAAGAATCAACAAATAAAAGAGCAACAGCAGTGACATTTTAGAAAGCATTGGCTAATCTTTTTAATGTATTATTTCACATCATTAATAATCTCTCCCTGGCAGGTAATACCGAACAAAACCATGTGAAATTTTTATTAAGGAAAGCTAGTTTTCTTAGAGACTGATCAACTGATCAGTTATAAACTCAAAGAAATGACTGGAGAATTTAGGCACGATAAATTACAAGCTTTCAGCTCCTACGTAATATAGCGTCACATTATTGTCATGGTGACCTGAAATTCAGGACTGGTAGTACTGAGAATTCCTAATTCTGTTATGAAATAACCATACTTTAAGCAATGGATAAAATTACACAAAATTCTTGTAGCAAGATATTGTAGTCCTTATGAATATGCTTAACAAAAATATTGGTATTTATCTACATATCTCTTACTGTGTAGCTCCAATTTTCATAAAAAAAGAACAGCAGAAAATACCCTAAATCATCTAAAGTATTATTTTTTTAAATGTCTTAGATTACCTTTCTTTGTTTCAGGGCAGATAATAATTTCTGTAATGGTGCCTAAGCAAAGTAGGTCTACACACCACCAGTTTTAGGGCTGAACATATTGGTTTCTTTATATGTAGTTCTGCATCTTGTGCGCGCACACACATCTAATAAGTGAAGCCCTTTAACAAACTCTTCCACTATGTCCTTGACATATGTAGGAGGGCTGAAATAAAATATTACACGATGAAGATGGCTTAACAAACCAACACTTTAAAAATGGTTGAACACTAAGGCCTGGCCGGACAGTCGGTTCAAGTATTGCCCCCAAAGCAGAGGTTTCTGGTTTGGTCCTTGATCAGGGCACATTTAGGGACATATCAATATTCCAGTCTTTTCTCTCTTTTCTCCTCTAGCTAACATCCGTAAATAAAAATTTAAAGACATATATGCTTAAACACTAATATAGAACTCAGAAAGAGACAAATTTGGGTTTTGTGAGTAAAACGTGGTAGTAAAAATTTTAAATTTTAAGTCATTTGGAAAGTGGCATCCCTTTCAAAATCTAATGTAAATTTAACCAAGTAAAAAATGGCTGCCTAAAGAGACCAAAATCCAGTATTTGGGCCTAAATCTTTATATATGAGTGGAAGAAAAGCAAATGACAACTGAGCTATCACCATAACACACACACCAGACCACTTTAATCTAGAACAAAATTATTATTTTTTTTGGTATTTTTTCTGAAGTGAGAAGCAGGGAGGCAGGCAGACTCCCACATGCACCTAACCGGGATCCACCCAGCACGCCCACCAGGGGGCGATGCTGTGCCTATTTGTGGCTATGCCCCGCTGCAACCTGGGCTATCCTCAGCGCCTGAGGTGGAGGTCATGGAGCCATCCTCAGTGCCCAGGCCAACTTTGCTCCAAACGGAGCCTTGGCTACGGGAGGTGAAGAGATAGAAAGGACAGGGGGAAGGGTGGAGAAGCAGATGGGCGCTTCTCCTGTGTGCCCTGACAAAGAATCGAACCCAGGACTTACACATGCCAGGCCAACGCTCTACCACTGAGCCAACCAGCCAGGCCCTTTAAGTTCAAATATGTGGCCTTTACATATTAGAACTTTAAAGCAAAAATAAAATTTAACAATTATAACCTCACATTATTAGGCCTATTTTCTTAAAAAATTTTATATATATATAGTATAGCTGTTCAAAGACTGAGGAAATTGGGACGAGTATCCCAAAGGTTAGTTCCTGTGTATTAAAAAATAAAAAGGTGGGCCTGACCAGGCGATGGCGCAGTGGATAGAGCGTCAGACTGGGATGCGAAAGGACCCAGGTTTGAGACCCTGAGGTTGCCAGCTTGAGCGTGGGCTCATCTGGTTTGAGCAAAAAGCTCACCAGCTTGGACCCAAGGTCACTGGCTCGAGCGGGGTGGGGGTGGGGTTACTCAGTCTGCTGAAGGCCCGCGGTCATGACACATATGAGAAAGCAATCAATGAACAACTATGGTGTCACAACAAAAAACTGACGATTGATGCTTCTCATCTCTCTCCATTCCTGTCTGTCTGTCCCTATCTATCCCTCTATCTCACTCTCTCTGTGTCCCTATAAAAAAATTAAAATCAAAAACAAAAAAGAACAGGGACAAGTATGGTTAGAAGTTCTTCACAGCCTTCACTGTGACAGGTTCTCAAAAAAAATAATAATAAAAAAAAGGTGGGACGCCAGAACCTAGTCCTACAGCCTTGTGTGGCCCCTCACCTCGCACTGAACCAAGGCTGTGCCCTCACCGTCTCCCTGCGGCTGCCCTGGACGCCCCTTCACTGCAAAGGTATGTATGCCACGCCCAGGCTCTCGTTCTGCAGCGGCCCCAGCTGCCCGCCGCCCCTCGGCACTCGCAAGCCCGGCTGTCGCCAGCGCCATAGTAACAGCGCTGTATGAGGCCTATCTCTAATCTTACAGTTGAGAGTATATCCTTGGAGTCAGGCAGACAGTGTTTAAATCTTGGCCTTGCCACTCTACAAATATTTTATAACAAATGACTTGACTATACCTCCGAGTTCTTTATATGTAAAAGTAGGGACAATACCACCTACCTTAACAAGACTGATGATTACATAATACTCGGAATGTAAAGCAGTTCCTTAGCACAGAGCCTGGTACATAGTACTCACCACTGTTAGTAGATATTATCCGACCATTGGGAAATAGAATATGTTTTCCATAATCTATATTTTTATTTTTCAAATTAAAGCTTTAGAGTTAAAAATCAGGTATTTTATCAGTTATCAGAGACTACCTTCTAGCTCCTTTAAATAAAAATGAATACACCTATGCCTAACCTGTGGTGGCACAGAGGATAAAGCATCAATGTGGATGCTGAGGTTGCCAGTTTGAAGGCCTGGGCTTGCCCAGTCAAGGCATATTAAAGAAGCAACTATGAGTTGATGCTTCTCGCTCTTCCCCCATACCTTTCTCTCTCTAAAATCAATAAATAAAATCTTTAAAATATATATATGGATACACCTGCCATTTCTATTCTTTGACAGCATTTTCCATCTTTTGATCTTAACTGATGTTATCTATTTTTGAAATGGAGAGGGAGACAAGACAGGAAGGGGCAAGAGATGAGAAGCATCAACTCCTAGTAGCAGCACTTTAATTCATTGATTGCTTTTCACATGTGCCTTGATGGGGGAGGGGAGGGTTCCTCAGGCCAAGTCAGTGACCTTTGGGCTCAAGCCAGCAATCCTGCACTCAAGCTGGCAACCTTGGGGTTTCGAACCTAGGCCTCAGCATCCCAGGTCGATGCTCTATCCACTGCACTACCACCAGTCAAGCTGACATTAAAGTCAGCTAATGTTCTTCCTTAATCTGCTTTAGCTTTTCACCACCCCAGATTTACTTTGAACTAACTAATGAATGTTAATTTTGCAGAAATTTTTAAAAGTAAAACCACATTGATATTATAGGTAACCCTGTAACCCATTAAACTTCCCTTTCTGAGCCTTTGAAGTTATTTTCATCTTTTATGACATTTTGTAATGTTTTCTGATCTAATGCCTAAATATGCCATGACATTTCCTTAGTAACCTAGTCTTTTTTTTTTTCTTTTTCCTTCCTATTGTTATTTTCCAGCAATTTCCTAAAACTATTAAAGCCTGTTTCATTTTCTTGCAGACCATGCTCCTAACCATTCATTGGGATCCTACACACTATTAACTTCTGGGGTAGCCTTTACCAAAATTTTAATAACCCTCACTAGATCCAACTACATCACCTAAATCCTGCAAATCATTGCCAACATACGTTGTTGGCATCTTTTCTACTTAGGTTTTTTCTCTAAAATTCCCCCCCGAAATGTGAGATAATCATGATTTTGTTACTCCAGGTGTAGTCATGAACACTGGCATTACCCAGGAGTTGTTAGAAATGCAGACTTTTGCCCAAATCTTTTGTATCATCATCTGCTTTTTAACAGAATCCCTCAGGGATTCCCATCCTGTAAAACGGGTCGGGAACCTTTTTGGCTGAGAGAGCCATGAATGCCACATATTTTAAAATGTAATTCCATGAGAGCCATACAACGACCCATGTACCTTACGCATTTTCCAATAAAAATTTGGTGTTGTCCCAGAGGACAGCTGTGCTTGGATCCAGCCACCGCAACCATGAACATGAGCGGTAGGAAATGAATGAATGGATTGTAATACATAAGAATGTTTTATATTTTTGACATTTTTTTTTATTAAAGATTGTCTGCGAGCCAGATGCAGCCATCAAGAGCCACATTTGGCTCGTGAGCCATAGGTTCCCAACCTTTGCTCTAAAACATTAGTTTGAGAAAAACTATGGAATAGTGAATTGTGACCCAACAGTTTAACTGGGAAACTAATGACCAGAAATTATTCCAAAAATTATTTTGATAAAATACTGTAACATATGGTGTCATTTCTATTTTCCCACCTTATTTTGAAGAAATCAACTAGAAATGACATTACCATTAACAAACATAATGCCTACATTATTGAAGAATGACTTAAAAAGTTCAATAACTGTATTTATTGTTGGATGTATTTAAATAAGTCAAATTATACATAACTAGCCAGAAGTATGTTCAAGTCCTTCTGACTAAACCAATTCAGGTACTTAAACAATAGCAAGATATTCCTGACCTTGAATTAGTGATGAAAAAGGGGTAAGGAGTTTCTATATGGGGGAAAGAAACAATAGCAAAATACATAAACAATATTATAATCAATAGGTTCATTTGAAAACATTTTTTTCTTTTCTAAAAGATTTTATTTATTGGTTTTAGAGAGAGGAGTGAGAGAGAGAGAGAGAGTAAGGGAGGGAGGAGCGGGAAGCATCAACTTCTAGTACTTGCTTCCCATATGTGCCTTGACTGGGCAAGACCAGGGTTTCGAATCAGCAACCTCAGCATTCCAGATCAATGCTTTAACCACTGTGCCACCACAGGTCAGGCCAAAACAAAAATTTCAAAATAGTGATTAGCTGATAAAAACAGTAATAGCCTTTTAAAATACATTACCACTGATGAATATATTTAAAAACCTAGGCGACTGAAATTCAGATTTAAAGAATTCTTGACTGAAATATGAGATTAATCCACTAAGAACACCTACACTGGAATGTCTTCATTTTCAAATTCTATTAAAAAGTACTTGATAATAGTATATGAGATTTTCAGTAATATAAAGTTTTCACACTTAAGGAAATACTTCTCCCTTTACATATTTGAAAACTGAGATTGAACTCTTTTTTTTACCAGTTACTATACTTGACAATACTGATCTTCACCTTTACCTCTACGGAAAAGAAATTTAAAGTGATTAAAATTCACATTATTTTAAAAGGCATGACTAAATTGTGTAATTTTGACTCTTATCTGCTTAATGGATGGGTAGGCCTAAAAAGAAACAAACAAAAAATACCCTACACCCTTTTAAGTAAATAATTCTAAGTAAAGAATTTTAAGTAAATAGTTGAATAAAAACACTACTCTTGCTTATATTAGTTTAAGAAAATGTCAGTCACAATTTCAAGTCTAAGTTAATAGAAATGCAATTTTTTTTCAAGCAAAAAGATATTCCTCTGTGACTATAATACACCGCACAGGAAAATACTTAATAAAATCCTAAAAAATAAACTAATTTCAGAGCTTTAGGTAGAGCAAAAAGACACCAAGAACCCAAGTTTAAAATCTTTACCAGAAGCACCCCCCCTCCTTTTCGGGAAAAATACACTACAAATCAGTGAGATACCCTAACCCTATCTCTAGCTCTGCCAACACCTAGGTGTCCAAGTTTAGATATTTTTGCTTTCAGAACATTCCTTCCTACCTAAGTGACTGAATTCTAATCTTGGGACAACAGGATAACAACAAAAACAGTGAACACTTTCTGGAAAATACTGACCTAGGGCATTTTGTCTCCTCTTTCTTATCTTAAAATAATCATTTTTTTCTTCTCCATTGCTCTCATTTAACAGTCTTCATTCAAAAGACACAAGGCAGACTACAAACTGTTATTATTCCTTATGAAGAGTCTCTCCATTTGTTCACAGATCATTAGATCCCTATCACTTTCCTCCTTGATCTTTGTTGTTATTAACTGTACAGTCTGCAAAGCAATGAGCACATTAACTTCTGTAAATTTCCATTCTGAGTTGCAGGACTTCTACCCTTAAAGGAACTAAAAACACCACAGGAAAAGAAGTCCAAAGGAAATTTACTGGGCCCTGGCCGGTTGGCTCAGTGGTAGAGCGTCAGCCTGGCGTGCAGAAGTCCCGGGTTCGATTCCCGGCCAGGGCACACAGGAGAAGCGCCCATCTGTTTCTCCACCCTTCCCCCTCTCCTTCCTCTCTGTCTCTCTCTTCCCCTCCCACAGCCAAGGCTCCACTAGAGCAAAGATGGCCCGGGCACTGGGGATGGCTCCTCGGCCTCTGCCCCAGGTGCTAGAGTGGCTCTGGTCGCAACAGAGCGACGCCCCGGAGGGGCAGAGCATCGCCCCCTGGTGGGCGTGCCCGGTGGATCCCGGTCGGGCGCATGCGGGAGTCTGACTGTCTCTCCCCATTTCCGGCTTCAGAAAAATACAGAGAGAGAAAAAAAAAAAAAGGAAATTTACTGTATTAGGGCTATCTTCAAGAGAATAGGGTCAGTATGAAAGAGAAACCTTTGTAACAAAGGAACAAAGAGGGGGCTCTCTACATACATACGGTACTTCTTGAACACTGAGGCTATCACCTGATGGTGATCTAAACACAGCCTTCCCCAAATACTCCATCACTTCTTCACTTGCTGGCATGCCATGTCAATTGGTCAAGAACACTGAGGCAGTAAAATGCTTACCAAAAGCATCATACGTACAAGTGTTTCCCTTTGCCCATCTATGTGTGTTTTCTATGATTATTTCATATGTGGATATGCCACAAGTTCACCAGAAAAATTTTATCAGCACCCTGCTATATAGCAAAGCCAACATCCCTATCTGTAGACCCAACTCTAACTCCTCCAGTAAAGCTACTTTCTGACACTTTAACAAACCCTCTTGAGTTCAGTCCTTTTTATTTTTTACTATCCTCCTCCTTTTTACTACCTTCCCTTTAATAGGTACCCAACTGAGTACTAAATTTGAGGATAGGAATTCCATTTGACTACAAAAGTTTCAATTACAGAATTACTGAATCTGATTTGCACAATTGAACCATCAAACCCCACCCAAAATCACCAACACAACATTTTGAACATGTTAAATTTTATTAAAAATATTTAACATTGTACAAATATTCCAATACAGTTATGGTACCTGAACGCTGTACCAAAAACATGACTTTTATTAAACTGCTGATTAAATGATCTCGCAAATGTTCCTATTGTAATACTCTCATGTTACTGTATGCATATCAGCAATGTAATGTTTGCAGGAGCTTTCAGCTCAATTACAGAAACAGCCTTGAAACACAGTGCTAAAACATCGTAATAGGAATCATTAAAGTACAATTCTACCTATGTTAATGCACAGGCTACAGAAGTCCCTTTTATCCAATCATCGTAAAAGAGAAATATCAAGATAAGCAATGTTCACGGGATCCTGACAAAGTTACTATATAAAATGAAAGCCCTTATTTATATTTGAGAAATGTAAATTTTCTCCCACAATGCCTTCTTCTTTTCTGGACCCATGAAATGTATTTTGTTGCTGGTGTATAAAAGCCCAACAAATTTGCACTGCATTTTCCTTAACTTATATGAACTGCTCAAAACTACTTGAGTGTTCCTACTACTTACTTACTATAGAACTTGCCAAGCAGCATTTTATTAAGTGCAATCTTTAAAGTTCTATACTCTGACCTTTCCTATTACTGATACATGCATAAAACATGTCAGGAGAGTAAGTACCTGAACATAATGACACAATCTCTAAAATTCTTCAAGTATTTCACCGCAGTGATGTTCAGCTAGTCTACAGCAAACTTACAAATAAGTTGTTATACTCATGACATCAACTAGCACATGTTTAACACCTAGGAGATTCTTCCTAGACTGATACATGCAACCAGCAAAGAAGGTACAGGAATACTGAGGGGGTTCTCCAGGCATGAAAATCCAAAACTATTTTTAACCTGTGCTTATGTTCTATTACATTTTTATATGGTATGGTCAGAAGTGCCTAGTTATTAAATTTAATTTCCTCGATTTATAATTTATCATCATGGAATTTCCTACTGAGTTTAAGATTTTAATCTTTAGCAATAATCTAAAAACTGGCTCAATTCTACCAATATCTACTAATCTCATTAGCTGTCTCAGGTTTCAAGTGAAAAACAGTTATTAATTTGTGTTTCTATGTGCAAGGTCCTAAATTTTCACCTATGTAACTTCCTTTTGACTTAATTATCACAGCAAACCTATCTTTATACTGAGTCGATTACAGGGGGTTGTTGGGTTACGACATACTGCTCATAAAAATTAGGGAATATTTCAAAATGAATATGAAGCAATAAAATATCCCCTAATTTTTGTGAGCTGTGTAGTTCCGTTCCTATGACAGTGGCGTAACCCAAATTTTGGTCTAAGTCGAAACACACCCTAGCCTAACACATGTAACAGAACACTTGCACTTTTAACATATCTTTATAGTGAATCAATTACAGGGGGTCCTTGGGTCAGGACACAGTTCCGTTTCTATGACAGTGAGGTAACCCGAATTTTGGTGTATGTCAAAACACACTCTAGCCTAAACACAAACAGAACACTTGCGCTTTTAACAGTCAAAAATGGTGTAGGTAAGCGAACTGGAAGATGCCAACTCTCTCACTCATAGGCTGCGTTACTGCGTATTCTTCA
Source organism: Saccopteryx bilineata (assembly GCF_036850765.1). Lineage (NCBI taxonomy): Eukaryota > Metazoa > Chordata > Mammalia > Chiroptera > Emballonuridae > Saccopteryx > Saccopteryx bilineata. The sequence goes on along the minus strand of NC_089492.1, from coordinate 276,611,520 downwards.
GCCGCATGCAACCAAACTGGTTAGCCTCCGTAGTCCCTAAGTACGACGGTTAATAGTGTAAACCGAAACACCCATGTCTCAATTTTTAAAAGTTTTTATGGGAGTGAGCATCATGAACTCGAAATATCTTACGTAGACTGTCGTAACCCCAGGACCCCCTTACTGTTTTTCAAATTGCTAAAACTTTATTAAGTTACATTTTACAATGTTAAGATGTCTTTTGGAGGATTTAGAAAAATAAGTTCTCCTAGTGTCTAAACCCTCCATCTACCTCACCTTCCCATTTTTACTAATATTAGTGTGCAAAAAACATCTGTTAAGACGTATTATATGCTAATAAACCAAATAAAAAAATAAATACAATGAAGATACGAGAGGGACTGAAATCACAGTAAAATACAGCAAATTTGTCTCTCCACATGACATGATTTAAGAGTCTATCTTGAGCTCTTAAAACATACCCTGAGTATTTATTTCATTATTTCATATTTGTAGGTCTTTCCTGTTCATTTACCAATTTGCGAATAAAGAGAACAAAGTATTTATTATATGTTCCTATAAATAATAGAATTATTTAAAGTCTTATTTTTCTACAAGGCCAACATAAATGCCCACTTATAGGATATGGGCATTCTCCCCACTTTATGTCCCATTACTGATTAAAAAAAAAAATAGGAAAAAAAAAGTTCTTACCAACAATTCCACTGGTTATCGTCCCCAGCGAACCCCACCTAGCAAGTCGACATCATGACATGTCAGGTCAGGGCAGCCTCAACCTCGCTTCCCTGATAGTCAGGTGATAAAAGGAAGGAGTTAAAACAGGAAAAGTACACTTGCAGATTTCTGGATAACATCTGAAAATGATTAAAAACAAAACAAAACAAAAACCCAGAGCTTCTGGTAACCTCTAAATAAAAAAAATATATATATATGTATATACATTTTAAAAGGAAAAAAAGACTTTTCTACAAAGATTAACAGTAACTACTTCAAATTAAACATCCATATTTAAATTACTGACCCATACATTAAGTATGCAATATTTTTATGCAAAATTGATGTTTGCATTTCAAAAATAGGAACTAATCAACAAACTTCTAATGCAAAAGTAAACATGCTTGGTTAATGGACTTGTCATTCTAGATTCCGTCACCCAATCCACTGGCTTACTCAGAACCAAGTTAACAGAAGCTCTCATTCTTAGAGAAACATAAATACACTTTTAAACCCAGTGCACTCTTTCTATAAGGCTTTTTCATAGCTCCTCATTTAAGAGACTCCACATAACAAAGGACCATCACTAATATTAACATTTCCTCCACATACTTTGGTTTTAAGAATATTGGATAGCTCAGTATTATAAAATTCTCTTTGGAAAATGAAAACAGTAAAATTTTAACATAATTAGAAGTCTTTATAATTGACAACTAATAAATAGCCTTATAGCAAGTATTACTGGAAAGGTTTGGTTTTACAAATAATACACAATTAAAACGTAGGTATGATTATCCAAATGGGCAGGAGGCAAATGATGTCATGAGTTTCAAGATTATTAGATGGCTTTACGCTAGGAATGGAATTTTATATCCCTTCTCTTTTGGAATTTAAAATACACATCCATTTTGATGCATGCTGACCTTTTTAAAAAAGAAGGTGCCTTAAGTCTGATTTCAAAGTCAAATGAGGGAAAAATTATTTACTAACAGAAAGCATTTGGGCTATCTTATGCAGAATGACCTCAGTAACTAAGAAAACTGAAAATTATCCTGACCTCTTATTTAAAAAAACTACAGAATCGTATTAACTTAATTTCCATATCAATTGACCAAATAAATCTGTATTTATTAAAAATCTGGCAACTTATTAAAACATTTTTGCTTTTAAAAAATTAAAACACCATCATATAAATACATACATTTAAGCAACTGCTATAAATGAGTGATCAAATAAAAATTAGCATTCCATTATGGCAAAGGGGTATATTTGTCAATCTTAGAAGGGTTCTACAAAGAAGTCTGTATCAATACATAGTAAATATTGCCTAACACACATTACTATAGCAGGCTTATTTTAAAAAACCAAATGAATTAGATTAGGGGACAAAAAAGATGGCAGGAGTGCAGAAAATCAAATCTCCTAGAACTCATAATTTGTGCCTATTTTTAAAAAATGCAGCTGTAGAATAAAGATCTCCCTCAACTGACATTTTTCAGGTTTATATATTAATATTAGACTGTTCCATTTCTGTGAAAAATTGAGCTCCAGATCTATTTTTTCTGAATGCTGCCACAGCAATAGTTTATAAGACATCAACAAGGGTAAAGCTCTAAAGTAAGATTTAATGTTTATACAGGTATGTTTTACTTCTAATTAAAAGACAAAAAACCTATAAAGCATTACTAGAGGAACATTTCCACAGATATATTTTTAGTTGATAATAAATATAATTTGCAATTAAAGAAAAGGATTTTGACATGGAACCCAAGTTTTGTTCTTATGTTTTTGCTGGGGTTTACATTTTAGGATGGGTAGTGAAGGCCCAATAAATTACTTTCAGAATCACTTCTATTACAAGTCTTAATTTTCTTCATGAGTGGGTAAGCTGGTACCATCCAATTTTTAAGAAATATAAACAACTCAAATTTTATTTGTAGACCCTTTCTTCTTTACAAGAAAACTCAGGGTTTCATTCAAGACTAATTTAAATTTACAATTATAGCTTCAAATTGTATTTCCAAAGTTTAAAAGCAGTATTTAAAAAACGTTTGGTGTCTTTACTTTCATACATGGGCATTAAAAATAAAATGGATCTAAGCTTTATCAAATAGATACCCATATTGACCTGAAACTACTCTAAAAAAGACTGTATAATTCCTGTGTCAGTCTATAAAAATGTAATAGGAATATTAAGGCCGCTGAACTTATTGTACTATGTAGTAAGTGCACTTTTAAAGAGAAATAAGATGTACTGACTTTTATCAGCAAATATTTTCTTACTCAAAATAAAAAAAAACTCATGAAACCCAAAATATAATCTAACCAAATGTGCAAAAATTAAGAGGTTTATGATTTTGAAGTCTAATTACTTCTGTTATAATAGACACCAAACAGGAAAACCAACACAAATAAAGGTGTGTTGTTTTTAATTATTCCCCAATGGCTTATTTTTATAATTTCAAAACATTTAGACCCACCTAAGAACAAAACAGAAGGGCAAGCTCTGTGGTTTTAAGTGATCCAGACTTTTCTGCACTGTCAAGTTTGGATTCTTTTGTTCCTCTTATTTGCAAGCAAAAAGATCATTCCAATAAAAATCAGAATTTCTAAAGGAAACAGGGACAGAGATGTTATGACTTGGCCAACAAAAACTTCAGCCATTAGGGATAGTTAAAAAAAAAGGAGGTGTTAACAGAAAGTCAGAGAAGTATGTTTACTAGATGTTTAAAGCCTTGTATAAGGCACGTGTTTCTCAAAGCAAATTTACATAGCAATATAAAATTATATTACTAAACCAGTAACTGAAGTGGTAATACCAATCATGTATATTAAAACTGAGTTTAGTCTGCAGTGCAATTGACGCCACAGTACTAACATTTTTCCTGTTACATACATTCATTTATCCAGCAAATAAGGTCTTCGGACAATAAGTTATCCTTTATAGAAAGAATGTGGGTCACAATAAATTGCAGTCTGCTTCCCTAACCCCACTTTAATTAACGCAAATCATCCAATGCCTGCAAGAGTGTTCAAAAGCCTTTGAACCTGTTTTATAAAAACAAAGGGTAAGATTTCAAAATTAGAAGAGACTCTGAGAGAACACCAATCAATGAAGTGCTATTTGGAATAAATACTAAAATTTAGACTAATCCTCAGTCTGACAGCCACGATACATATTGGAATAGACAAGAAATTTTGCATGAATTTGATCACTCACATAGGCAGTTATAGTTTGAAAACAATATTCCTTGCAAGGATTACGAATAAAATAATATTTTAGGACACAATTGAATTTGAAATAGGTGATGTTTTGAATAGATTTTTGAGTTTTATTGAAATCTTACATGAACAAGAAATTGGAAATACAATCACATCAAAGAACAAATTGTCACGGCTTTGACGTTTAAGCCAAACAAATTTTGTAGGGCAGATTTCAAAAAGGTGTGAAGTTATAACAATTTAAAAACACAGTTAACCTACTTCTAGGAATGCAAAACATACAATCATAGGTTATTTTCAATACAAGAAAACTTAAATTTGTTTGCTTTAATTTCTTAAAACTACTAAGACAAAGCACTAGCTTGTATTTATATTTACAGCATACTCCATAGTCCTATGTAATCTATCTCAAATCCAAAAAATGAAACTGTCCAAAACCAAAGGTTCTGCAAAATCATGATTTAACAGTGTGCTCAGCTTGTTTTGAAGCTAAAATGAAGCCTGAAACGATAAAAGCATTGTAATCCCCAGAGTAAGGGAACTCTGCAAGCCCAATAATGTCCAAGAGCATTTATGAAAAGAGGAAAAAATAAAAAGACTTGAGTATATACACAATAGTGATTTCTTCAGCCCAATACAAATGGCAGCAAATTGCTAAAGATGAAACAAGCCAATTTTTTTGAAGAATGTAGATCTAGAGCCAATCGTGTCTTGCCAATATCATTTTCAAGCCCTCACTTGTCTATTTCCACTGTTGCCCATAAGTATCCTGATAAAATTCCTGGTTGTCATTATTGTAACCATAGTTACCAGAATAGTCACCACCTTGTTGAAGCGGCTGCTGAGCGATGGGTTGGGAGCCCCAGTTCTGTTGGTTGTTGGTCTGACGGCGCTTGGAATCAGGTTGGTTGTACCCATCTGCCTTTCTCTTGCCTCCTACATTGCCCCCACGATTGCCCCGAGCTCCACGGGAACCACGGCCTCTCTGCTGTTGTGCAGGACCCCCTCTGCCACCCCTAGAGCCTCTTGGTGGTCCCAAAGGTGCCCCCCGCTGTGAATAGCCAGCTCTACCTCTTGGAGGTGGTGCTCCCCGCCCCCTTGGTGGTGGTGGAGCACCTCGCCCTCCCCTTCCTCCTCCTCTTCCTCTTACTGCATAGCCATCATCATAGCCGTAGTAGGGATCTTCATAGCCTCCACGATAGTCGTGATAATCATAACCATAGTAATCATCATAGTAATCTTCATAGCCATAGTAATCTGGAGGGTAGCCATATCCACCTCTCCCCCCACCACGACCCCGACCTCTAATTGGAGGTGGCATGCGAGGAGGAGGGTGATAGTAATAATCTTCATACCTAACAGTGGAGGGAAAGGGAGAAAAGAAAAAACAAATTAGTTTACTTCAAGACTCTTCTTGATTTTGTTTTGTTAACCTGATCTCCACTATCAAGTTATTGTCTGTTCAAAGATGTATTTACTAAAATGCAGACTCACGCAGTGCTTCTGGAGGCCTGTCTAGCAGCTTGGCGTTCTTTCCTTTTCTTGTCTGGTGGCTTAGCCAAGACTATTTCAATTTCTTCCCCTTCTATTTCTTTGCCATTCATTTCATCCATGGCCTATACAAAATTAGAAAAATACATTTATATTACAAGTAATAATACTGTAAAACATAACTACATTAACGTATCTGTGCCAGTTAATACACCAATAAACCACTTACTTAAATATTTTAATTTGTAAAAGATGAATTAAGCCACAAATTAAAAAAACACCATGTACTTTTGTTTCTCTCAATCTTACCCTCATATATATAAACTATTATATACTGAGAACAAAACTGATGCCCTACTATTATATTTTAAAAGGTAAAAGAGCTACCTATTGCTGTTCCTTATTTCCAAATAACTAATTCTTCAAAACTTAGCCATTCCAAAGAAGCAAATCCACATTATCATATGAGGAAAATGCCAGTATCACAAACTTTTCACAGCATTCAAAATGTAGGTCTTACATTATTCTTCTATAAAAAAATTTAATGATTTGAAACACAAATGAAGTTACTGAATGAGGCAGCAATAAGTCAACAAAAAACTGAGCAAAAAAAAAAAAAGCCTAGGTTTTCCTCACATTTACCCTGAACATACTTTTTCCGTCAACAGTTAACGCACAGAGCCCAGAAAGGGCCTGACTGAATGAGACTCAAGTACTCTCCTGGAAGACAGTAATCAAAAGCATTCTATGTGCTAGTCCTTGATTTAAGTCGTTCCACAGAACAGCCTCTGCCATACTACAACATTCAGACAACTCAGTAAAACATCATCACCATACTACAGCTTTTGTATTTCCCTATACAATACAAATACAACCTTTTCTTCTCTGGACACATGTAAATGCATTATACATAAAGAGAAGTTAGCGATTTACAAGTATCCAGAGATTAAATCCACTCTTCTTTAGATAACTGTTTCTCCCTTCACCATTTTAGCTTTCAGTGAAGAAACTAAATGAGGATACAGAAACTTCCTGATAAAAACAAAAGAATGGAGGATCTTCTCTCTCAACCTGCCTTACCAAAGAATGTGACCCCAGTTGTTGAGCTAAAATTTTATAATTTTATAGACTGCTTGGACAAACCACTCAACCAGTTATTATACAACCAGTTATCTAATATCAACTGAATCAAAGGACTGCTTAGAAGGTATCAATTTGTTAGTTATCAGTTATCAATGTTTAATACCCCTGGCAATTTCAGAAGGCATACATTCAATCTTATACTAAGCTGTGAATTTTATAAACAGTATTGTCTCACTAATTAGTTAGCTGCCATCAAAAAGCAAACCAACAGATTCTAACTAGTCAAAGATTCTATTAAGCACATTTTAAAACAGTATCGTGGGCAAGAAACAAAAACTGCTCAACTAAATGTGGCGCCACTCCACCAACAAACATGGAGAAAAACAATCAAGCCTGAGTTACTGAGGATTTTGGATTCATCTTCCCAATTACTCCCCCCCACACACAAACACACAAATAAGCTTTTATGTGTGTTGTTCCCCTACCTCTCACACTGCTGCCAAAGGAGAACAAGAGGAAAAAGAAACTGGCAATTTCTCCCATCAAAGATGGTGCTAATCCATTATTAACTGAAAACAGCAGAGTACACTTTTCATTACTAGCATCAAGGAATTAACTACAAGAAATACCTCTAACAACTATCAAAACCAGCAAAACATAGTCAATACAATTAGAATTCTAAAATGACTAAAGACAGGCAAAACTATGAAGAACTAACCATTCCCTCAGAAAATATCTACTGAATTAACTATGCTGTTATTGTATATAACACTATTTAATTTCTTCCAAAGGTCTGCAAACCAAGGTAAACAAAAAAGTTCTAATACATTAATTACCTGTTTAGTGTTTACAGCACCTAATTACTATACCTCATAATATTCCCAGGCATCCTGCTATCAAGTTTAGGCTAACAAAAAGATTAAAAATAATTTGCCAAAAAAAAAAAAAAAAAAATTTGCCTGAGATCACAAACCCAGTTAGTAATAATCAGGTTTTGAAATATGATGGAGTCTTACCTGTTATATACTATTACCACTTCAGAGATTATTAAAAGAAAGTTCCAGAGTTCGGCAAAGCTGAAAACCAATTTTATTTCAGTTTTTAAAGTCACTTTATGTGTTTATCAAGTTTCAACAACAGAATTCAAATATCAAGAAGCAAAATTTCAAAATTACTACCTTAACAGCTGCTCCTCTGTCTTCAAAATGAACAAATGCATAATCCTTCAACTTCTTCACCCTTTCAAGTTTTCCAAATTCAGAAAATGACTTTTCTAGTATTTCTTCTGTCACTGTAGTAGCCAAGTTCCTCACAAATAAAACTTTCACCTAATACAACAAATACACAAAATTGGCATTGGCTGGTAAATTTTAGCTGGTCTGACATTAAAACATTTCTTTCTATCTTTATGCATAAGCTTCCCCCCCCCTTCTAACACAGTAAGTGCTAAAAGTGCTATCAGAGATGGTATAAAAATTGCCAACAAAATGACTTTGCTATTAGTTGCCAATTTAAATAAATAGCAGTTCCTTCTCCTGTCCTACCGTTATTTAACACTGTGAAAAAGACCTTCAAGAAACCGGTACATAATTAAAACTTAACTTACAAATTTAACATGGTTCCTAAGTCTCCCTCAAAACAAAATTTTGTCCCCCCCCCACTAGAACTGGATTAGCTGATTCTAAAGTTCATATGAAAAAATAACAAGCAAGAATAGCTAGGAAAAAGAACAAAATTTAGAGGCTAGCCCTACCAAATGTAACAAACCACAATGCTTAAATCATTAAATCAGTATAGTGTTAATCTGGGTAAAGATAAAAGCTAGATTCACATCTCACATGACACACCAGGATAAACTGGAGCTGGAAACTGAAAGTATTAGAAAAAAATGTTTTATAACACACTCGGGAAGGCTTTGTAGCTTAAAATTTATAAACTTTAAAGGAGTAATTAAATTAAAAAAAAACCCAAAAAAACTTTTATCACAAAAAGTTAATCTTTCTGATCAATCAGAAAATAAGAACCCAACAGAAAAACTGAATAAAAAAATAGGCAAAATTTATGATTATATCGTTCACACATAAAAAAGCAAATGAGCCTTGGCTGATTAACTCAGACATTTCAAGTATCATCCGAACACACCAAGGCTGCGGGTTTGATCCGCAACGAATACACAATTAAATGGAACAACAAATAAATGCTTCCCCACCTCCCCCTTCTTCTGTCTCCCTAAAATCAATTAAAAACAAACAAACAAACAAAAAAAAACCCCACAAATGGTCCTTAAGAGTAAAAATGTTAACTCATGCCTTATAAGGGAAGAAAAACCTTAACAGCTTTGAGATACCAACTGTTATCAAACTGGCAAAATCCAAGAGTTAAACCATACAGTATTTTGACAAGGATGAAAAAAACAACCCAGCCTCTTATATTTTGCAGGTAGGAGGGTCAAGTGATTTACCTCTCAAAAGAGGATAATATGGTATTCTTAGTAATAACAGATGCATCTACCCTTGGCCCACAATTCTATCTGTGAGATTCTATCATACAGATATAGCTGCACTTGACATGATACAAGCTTATTCTTTAAAAAAGCAACCCAAGGCCCTGGCCAGTTGGCTCAGAGGTAGGATGTTGGCCTGGTGTGTAGAAGTCCTCAATTCTCAGGGCACACAGGTAAAGTGACCACCTGCTTCTCCACCCTCCCATTCTCTCTCTCTCCCTCCTGCAGCCATGGCTAGATTCCAGAAAGTTGGCCCTGGATGCTGAGGATGGTTCCATGGTCTCTCCTCAGGCATTAAAATAGCTCAGTTGCAAAGAGCCCCAGACGGGCAGAACATCCCCAGTAGGGCGCTTGATGGGTGGATCCCAGTTGGGGGCAAATGTGGGAGTCTGTCTCTCTGCCTCCCAACCTCTCACTTAAAAAAGAAAGGCAACCCAAAAAGATGAGAAACCCAATATCCAGCTGGTTGAATATACTATAGTATATCCACTAAATGGAATATTATGTAACCACAAAGAATGAAGTGCTCTAAGACTGACATGGGAGAGATTGGCAGGATACATGTTGGTAAGAAAATTGTTTTTTTCATCTCTGAAACAGGAACCCAACTTACAGTCAATGTGACAGGCAAGCACTGTGTCACAGTTTAATTGACAACATTTTATAATTTCTTAGTGGTACATATAATTATGGTATATCTTCCTTAGAGATAATGAAGTAGAATAGTAGATAAAACAAATATAAACCAGTGAAAACAGTAAGTTACTAACTAGCAACCACTTGTATAAGAAGCAGGGAATGAATATATCCTCATATTTGAGGCCCTAGCCATTTGTTCAGTGGATAGAGCATTGGCCTGGAGTGTAAAAGTCCTGGGTTTGATCCCTGGTCAGGGCACACGCGAGAAGCAACCATATGCTTCTCTTCTCCTCCCTCTCTCCCTTCTCTCTCTCTTCCCCTCTCACAGCCAGTGGCTTGGTTGATTTGAGCATTGGCCCCAGACGGGGGTTGCCGGGTGGAGCCAGGTCTGGGCACATGTGGGTGCTGTCTATCTTCCCTCCTCTCACTAAACACACACACACTCTCTCTCTCATCTGTCTGTATTTGCCCAAGAAAACACTAAAATGATAGCCTGGCCACACAGTGGCACAGCGGACAGAGCCTCAGCCTGGGGCGCTGAGTACCTAGATTAAAAGCCCTGAGGTCGCCAGCTTGAGCATGGGATCACGGGCTCAGCTGGAGTTTCCAGGTCAAGGCACATATGAGAAAGCAATCAATGAACCATTAAGGTGCCGCAACTGATGCTTCTCATCTCTTTCCCTTCCTATCTGTCCCTGCCTGTCTCTCTCTCACTAATAAAATAAACAAAAAAACCCAAATAAACAAAAAAACATTAAAATGATAGAATACTAAAACTGGATGCATATATGGACCAAGGGGGATATAGTCAATGGAGCAAGGAGTGTAAGTAGGACTTCTTGTCTATACCTTTCTATAAAGTTTTGATTTTTCATGGTGTGGCACAATGCGGTGTGCAGAGGGTATTGTTATACTGAGTGGGACATTTGAAACCATGTCAACACAATAAATTAAAATTTAAAATAAAATTTTTTTTTTAATTCTTTTGATTTTTGAGCTAAGGAAATATATTATATTGCCTATTCAAACAAAAAATGAACATACCCACTAAACAAACTGTTGCCTGAAGTTAACAGCTATCTTAAGAAAAAAAAGATTTGGGGAGAAGATCTTAATTCAATAGGTGAAAAAAATTTAACATTTTCTAATTCTACCTCTATTCCCTTTATTTTCCTCAATGTTGTCAATATCAGAGTATAACTACATCAGAAGGCCTCCACTTCTTTTTTTAACTCAACATTGGCCATTTTTTGAGATGAAACCATAACATATTATATAAAAATTATGTTAAGACACATTTAAGTGCTTAGGTTCTGTTTGATTTTAAAACTGACTAACTTGGCAAAAGAGCTTCAATAAATTATACCGCTCACAAAAATTAGGGGATATTTCAATGAATATGCGATTAAAAAAGGATTTGATTTTTTTTATTTAAACAAGAACATCAGAAAAGCGAACAAGTCAAAGAAAGCTGTTCTATTATGCAAATGAGACACAAAACCAACTTTTATTTCAATGGTGAAAATGCACTATACAAACAGCTGAAAGTACTGGAGTATCTGCACGTTCCCTGACCCCCTAATTTTGTGAGCAGTGTATAACACCAACAGAGTGAAGTAAGAGCAGAAGCTTTACGTAATTGTGTAAACTCCCCCCCATTAAAAAACAGTAGCCTGACCAGGCGGTGGTGCAGTGGATAGAGCATTGGACTGGGATGCCAAGGACCCAGGTTTGAGACCCCGAGGTCGCCTGCTTGAGCGCAGGCTCATCTGGCTTGAGCAAAATAAAAAATGCTCACCGGCTTAGACCCAAGGTCGCTGGCTTGAGCAAGGGGATACTCGGTCTGCTGAAGGCCCACGGTCAAGGCACATATGAGAAAGCAATCAATGAACTAAGGTGTCGCAACGAAAAAAACCTGATGATTGATGCTTCTCATCTCTTCCCGTTCCTGTCTGTCTGTCTCTATCTGTCCCTCTCTCTGACTCACTCTCTGTCCCTGTAAAGAAAAACAAAACAAAAAACAAAAAAAACAGTAAAGGACTCAGTATTATTCTATCAAGTTGACTCAACTAGTATTAGAGGCCAGTTAATAGAGGCCGCCTATTCATTCTGAAACTTGTTTCTAATGCAGAAAGAATACTTAGTAGAACAAAATTCTGAAGTTTCCTAACCCTATGGAAAGATTTAGGATAAATTTCATTATGAAAGGTTATTATCGGCCCTGGCCGGTTGGTTCAGCAGTAGAGCATCGGCCTGGCGTGCGGGGGATCCGGGTTCAATTCCTGGCCAAGGCAAATAGGAGAAGCGCCCATTTGCTTCTCCACCCCCTGCCCCCTCCTTCCTCTCTGTCTCTCTCTTCCCCTCCGGCAGCCAAGGCTCCATTGGAGCAAAGATGGCCCGGGCGCTGGGGATGGCTCCTTGGCCTCTGCCCCAGGCGCTAGAGCGGCTCTGGTCACGGCAAAAGCGACGCCCCGGTGGGGCAGAGCATCGCCCCCTGGTGGGCAGAGCGGTGCCCCTGGTGGGCGTGCCAGGTGGATCCCAGTCGGGTGCATGCGGGAGTCTATCTGACTGTCTCTCCCCGTTTCCAGCTTCAGAAAAATACACACACACACACACACACACAAAATAAAAAAAAAAAGGTTATTAGAGGTTTGTGAAAAGTGGTTGATAAGCAAGTTAGTAGCTATACTTAAGATTTTCTGGGGATTTGATTCCTCTCTTATAATGAGAAATATATCTATAATGCTATTTTAAAAATGTTTTTTATCTAAATGCTATTTAAAATTATTTTATTTATAATGACAGATATCTTCATCTATAATGCTAAATTTTAAAAAATGTTTTTATCTGTATTTTTAAAATATTTTTTTATCTATAATACTATTTTTAAAATGTTTTTATAGCCTGGTCTGTGGTGGTACAGAGGGAAAAGTGTCGACCTGGAACACTGAGGTTGCCAGTTCAAAACCCGAGGCTTGCCTCGTCAAGGCACATATGGGAGTTGATGCTTCCTGCCCCCCCTTTCCCCTCTCTAAAAATAAATAAATAAAATCTTAAAAAAAAAAGTTTTATAGCCTCTCTTCATTCATTCTCAATAGATCTTTCCTCTGCTTAACACAAAGATGTTTTCTGGCTACAAAAATTTTATCACATGCCCTGGCCGGTCAAGTCAGTCAGTTAAGAGCATCATCCCAAACTAACAAGGTTGCGGGTTTGACTCCCAGTCAGGGCACATATGGGAAGCAACCAAAAATGCATGACTGAGGAGAACAACAAATACTGCCCTTCTCTCTCCCTTCTTCTCTCCAAAGAAGAAAAAAAAAATTATCACACAAGTATAAACTGGGGCTCTCGTCCAAACTAATCAGAATAAGGACTATCTCCTCAGAACCTAGGAGATAGGCAAAGGCTTTTCGTCCAGAAGACTCCAATCACTAATTTATGACCATCTATGGAGTTGTTGCCTTTGTGAGACAGGAAGAGACATGCCAAAATACTGAACTCACTACAAGCAGCGGAGATGCTACTCTGATGTGTCTCTTCAATCATAGGACTCACCCAAAGGAAAGCCTGAGAACGAAAATTCACGGCACCTTCAGTTACCAAAGATCTTGGCAATGCGAATACAGAAAACCAAGGGGGGGGGGGGGGGGAATGAGGTCTCTCTATAAGACCTGCCATGAATATTTCGTCACTACCATTCTTCACAGGGACAATACCCTAATGGAGCTTGATAACTTAAAAAAGAAAAAAAAAAATTTTAAATAAGAAATAATAAGCTATAAGTCTAAATAAAATGATTCACGGCCATTTAATAAAAGTCATAGTATGACTTTTATTCATACTATGAATGAAGATTATATGTCATAATCTCTCAAATTTCACCTCTCTCCTTAATAAAGCCTTGGTTTTTCTTTTTAAACCTCCGTATTCCTCATATTTAGCACAGAACAAATTCTTAGTATGTATAAAAATGTTTAATGGAAGGGATTTTATTTCAGTTCCTTTTACACATTTAATCTGCAGAAAAATGAATGGTTAATGGAAATTCCTGGATACCAAGACAGGCTGTTAAGTTTGGTGTTAAAACAGGTCCTTGCGTAAATAGTTAAGATCAAGAGCTGTAATTTGTATTTATTATAAAACTCAAAAAAATGTGAGCTTCACATTGAGTATAAAATTTAAATAATGATCGCACTATCACCCAAGCAATTGCATTTACCTTAGCCATGACTTCTGGATCTGGTTCTTCCACAGGGTCAGCCCATTCAACTGTAACTACATTTCCCCAGACTTTTACTTTTCCACTCATCAACCGGCGTCTGGCTTGTGCTGCTGACTTGTGATCCTCGTATTCAAGGAAGCAGAACCCCCGATTCTTCTTTTTGTCATCGGGTTGATGATAGAGAATAACGTCCACCAAACCCTCTGTTAAACCAACAGCCAGATATATAAGCCAAAAGCATCCACCACACATCTAGTGATTAGGTAGACCTAAATCCACTTGCCAGAAGGGCAAAAAATAACTGAAGCAACTTCAAAATGATTCACTAATTACCTAGTAGACAATTAAATCAGCATTATTAAATATGAGGTTTGGAACAGTATTTTTATGTTCTCTTGTCATTTTAGGGGTCATAAAGATACAGCCATAAACAACAGGTATAACTGCATTTTGATATGTAACATTCTATAATGTTTTACAGTGTTTGATGTAACATGACCTCATAATTTATAAAAACACTACCAAGAAACTTAAAAGCCAAATTACCGATATAACTCTAAGAGAACTAACATTCAACTAACCATTGACCAAAAACCATCCTTGGATCTAACCTAAAAGTTTTTACCAAATGACTGAAAATAACTGTTAATATTGGTATCCCTCTGGTCTTAGACCTTTGCCTTCATCTTTCCACATATGTTCTTTCTGGGTAATACCAGCTAGTTTCTACTTTTAAACACTATGTATCCTTAAGAATGCTTAGATTTTGCCTGACTGGTGGTAGCACTGAGGCCCCAAGTTAGAAAGCCCAAGGTTGCCTGCTTAAGCATGGGGCTCAACTAGCTTGAGCACAGACTAGCCAGCTTGAGCAAGGGCTTATCCACATGATCCCAAGGTCTCTAGCTTGAGCAAGGGGTCACTGGATAGGCTGGAGCTGCTCCCCCCACCTGTCAAGGCACATATGAGAAGCAATCAATGAACAACTAGTTATACACCTCTCTCCTTTCCTGTCTCTGGCTCTCACTTAAAACAAAAACAAAAACGCTTAGATTTTATTTCTAGCCCAGACTTTAAGATGTCCAAAAACAGCAACACCATTCTCAAACTGTCTTCTCTAGAGTTCCCTATTTACTCCTGTGTTTCTCAATCCAAAAAGTAAGGACTAGTTCTTGAATATTTCCCCCCACCCTTTACTTCATCTTCTCTATCCAATCTACTTTCTGCATCTCCACTGCTCAATCTTCTGAACACTATGAAAGCTTCTATTATCTACCCCCTCTATGTTATTATCCATATAGCAATAGAAATAATATTCTGTAAACATAACATGTTATTTCCTGCTTAAGAACTTCAAGTACCTTCTCATTAGCATACACTAAAATCCAAACTCCTTATATGGTCTACCAAAAGCCATGCCTACATCATTTCATATAATTCTACCTTTTAAAACACCAGCCTTGTTAATTTAATATACCAAGCTCTTTCTTGTCTTAGGACAGGGGTCCCCAAACTTTTTATACAGGGGGCCAGTTCACTGTCCCTCAGACCCTTGGAGGGCTGCGACATACAGTGCTCCTCTCACTGAGGACCAATGAAAGAGGTGCCCCTTCCGGAAATGCAGGGGGGTGGTGCGCAGCGGATAAATGGCCTCAGGGGGCCACATGCGGCCCCGGGCCTGTAGTTTGGGGACACCTGCCTTAGAACATCCGCATGTATTGCTTCCCTTGGAATGCATATTCCTTGGCTCTTTGTATGCTACTTTCTCCTCATTCTGCATGTCTTGGATAAATTGTCACCTTATCAGAAAAGCCTTTTATATCCATCAAAACCAGAATAGTGGCTACTCTCTAGCTAAATAGTCTTTTAATTCCCTCTTCACAGTGCTTACCACAGTGTGTAAATATTTCTTTAAATTTTTTTGGTCCTCTCCTTTCCCAGAATGTAAGCTCTACAAGGACAGAGAATAGATCTTTCTTATTCACCACCATATCCCAGCAACAGCACTTAACAGGCGCTGGATAAAAACTTGAAGGAATAAATGGATAGAAAGCCAGAAAGAAGTTGGTAGGTAATGAACTATAGAGGTAAAAAAATTGAGCCGTTAGGAGTATCTGACCAGCACAATTAATGATGAATACTGGCAGTGGTTACAATATGGGAAGATAGACATAAAAAATTCTAGAGTGGCTACAATTTGAGGCGACAAGATCCAGAATGTGATCTGGATGTGGAGGAGCTGAAGTAAAGAACTGGAGATACAAATGGGAGCCTAGAGTACTGATGGTTCATACACAGATGTAGAAGTATGAAGATTAAGTTAATTGAGGGCAGAAGAAAAAGACAGTGAGCCAGAAGCACTCTTTAATTAATAGAAGACTAAAACTGAAACCAGAAGATGGCTTGAAGGGAAAAGGAAAGCATATATGGAAGACAAAAATGTAAAGGAATAGTGCTTTTTTTTTTTAGAGGAAACAATAGCCTAAAACAGATTTTGCTGTTGTTGTTTTAAATATTTTATTCATTGATTTTACAGAGAAGAAGGGAGGGGGGATGGAGCTTATAAGTATCAACTCATAGCCGCTATACTTTAGTTGTTCACTGATTGCTTATCATATGTGCCACAACTGGAAAAGCCCAGGGTTTCAAATCAGCAACCTTAGCATTCCAGGTCAGCGCTTTATCCACTGCTCCACTGCAGGCCAGGCCTAAAACAGTGATTTTTAAAGCACAGCTAGCATTTAGATCTCCATCAACATTTTAAAAAATAAAACAGTCCCAGGCCAGTTGGCTCAGTGGATAGAGCATTGGCCCAGCATATGGATATCCCAAGTTCGATTCCCTGTCAGAGTACACAAGAGAAGCAACCATCTGCTTTCCTTTCCTGTCCCTCTCTTCCTCCCACAGTCAATGGCATGATTAGTTCGAGCATTGGCCCAGGCGCTGAGAATGGTGAGAATGGTGCGGTTGGTCTGAGTACATTGGCCTCAGGCGCTAAAAATTGCCTAGTTCATTTGAGCATCAGCCCCAGACAGGGGCTGCCTGGTGGATCCTGGTCAGGCCCATGCAAGAAGCTGTGTCACTCTCTCCCCCTTCTCTCATGAAAAAGAAAAATAGGAAAAGAGAAAGAGAAAGAAAAGGAAGAGAGGGAGGGAGGGAGAGAGGGAATAGGAAATATAAGACTAATCATGTACAATAGTCAAAGTATGGTTTCATTACATTTTGTTTCAGTTATAAACTGTATACAGACCTGTGATATAAAATGTACTTCTCAATTATTTCCATGAATTTAAAATTGGGATTTTTCAAAAATATAATCTAGACAAGGCAACAGGAATAGGATAAGATTCTAATTCCCTTGGCCCTAAAGGACAATGAATGCCAAGAGGGGAAAAGCCTTCGCTTGAACACCACAGGGCCAAAAGCTCTGGCAAAAGCCAAGGTTCAATTAAGGTAAAGAAGTGAAGGGGACATTCCAAGATATTAAGGAAATGAGAAAACTTGCTTAATTAGTCCACACCACTATAAAACAGAAAGGAGGCAATTTAAACACTGAATAGACATTTGAACTCTTGGATTACTATACACCTTTTTTTTGGTTTGTACTTATCAACAGTACCACAGATTTCCAAAAATTAGTTTCTAAATACATTTTTGTTTTACCTGTGACTTTACTGAATTCTTCCAGAATGTTTTCTTTAGTCTTATTCTTCGGAATTGATCCAACAAAAAGCCTGTTGTTTGCCACGGAAATGCACACTCCGAGGTGTTTACCAGGGCGAATTTCATAGCTGTCACACTGCAAAGAAGAAAAGAACCAGACACCCCACAACCACCTCAAACTCAGGACAGCTGATCTTAATCTAAAAAATTCAACAATTTAAGGTCAAACACTTCCTACTTCATAAACTCACCAAGTACCCTCGGGTTTGCCATAATATAAATGTGTAGTTTTAACCTTGTTGTAGTCATTCTCATTTTAGTTTGGTTTGTTTAACCTTTACTGTTCCTCCATATTAGAAAGGACTTACTTGCACTTCATTTTTAAAACTATTCCATATTTCAATTTTATCTATCTAAAAAAATTTTCCAGATTTTCAGAAAAAATACCTTAGAGATAAAATTAGATATAGACAAATCAATGGAAAAATAATAATATATAAAAAGTAACAAACATGTTTAATCAATGAAGAAATTTAAAACTTCACATTATACAAACCATAGAAGTCTAAATATATACATATAGTATCACACATAGTATTTTCAAAATTATATAAAATACATATAAAAATGTTTTACTTAAATTACTATAATGGTTCCATTAATAAATTTTAGCTTCTCATACTTTAACATTACCTACCCATTTATTTACTAACAGATGTATCATTATTAAATAAAACCATCTACATGCTGCCAGAACATAGAAATAAAAGCTTTAAAAACATCTAAATACTAAATAAACAAACTGTAAGGACATTCATAATAATTAAAGACTAACATCTGAGTCATGCTAGAAGCGGAATGAATTTTATTTATTTATTTATTTATTTATTGGGGGGGCACAGTCAGAGAGAGGGACAGATAGGGACAGACAGACAGGAAGGGAGAGAGATGAGAAGCATCAATTCTTCATTGCAGTTCCTTAGTTGTTCATTGATTTCTCATATATATACCTTGACTAAAGGAGCTACAGCAGATTGAGTGACCCCTTGCTCAAGCCAGCGACCTTGGGCTCAAGCTGGCAACCTCGGGTTCTCGAACCAGGGTCCTCTCCACATCCCAGTCCAATGCGCTATCCACTGCGCCACCGACTGGTCAGGCAGAAGTGGAATGAATTTAGATGCAACTAATGAAACAAAAGCCTTGTAAAAGAGGTTACTGTTCTAGAAGGACTAGAACTAGACTAAGTGAGGCTTTTAAATGTCTGGCAAAAGATTATGCCAGAAAACAATGATATTGTTATTTTGAGTGACTGGGATGTTTGTATCTTAATACAGTAGGAGTGAAGATATACTTAATTTGCATAATTTTGTTACTACTACTTATAAGTCAGTACAAAGAGTAAAAGGTCCTACACAAAAAGTAATTAAAGACTGGTTATAAAATAGCAAAAGGGAAAGATTAAAGATAGAAAAGACAAATAACCTGAAGACAAAAACACAGAAAAGAATTAGAAAATAAACTGTATGATTAGGCTGTGACAAAAATAAAACAGATTAAAAACTGTTTCCTGAATTGGCAACAGGGTCCTAAACCTTCACTTCACTTTAAGAATCCTATCAAAGTTTAACAGCAAGAATTGACATCCTTTTTTGTCTACAATCAAGAGAGAAATGCAGAAACCAAATACTTAAATCAAACTTTAGATCCTAATCATTCTAATTAATAACTTTTTAGAGTTATGGGAGACTTTCTCTAATATATTAATTCTTGGGGGTATTTTCATTTCTTTTTTTTACCATTATAATCAGAAAATATAGAGCAGGGGTAGGGAATCTATGGCTCGTGAACCTACGGCTTGTGAGCCAGATGTGGCTCTTTTGATAGCTGCATCTGGCTTGCAGATAAATCTTTAATAAAAAAAAAAAATAACATTAAAAATATAAAACATTCTCTGGGCCCTGGCCGGTTGGCTCAGTGGTAGAGCGTTGGCCTGGCGTGCAGGAGTCCCGAGTTCGATTCCCGGCCAGGGCACACAGGAGAAGTGCCCATCTGCTTTTGCACTCCTTCCTCTCTCCTTCCTCTCTGTCTCTCTCTTCCCCTCCCGCAGCCAAGGCTCCATTGGAGCAGAGTTGGCCCAGGTGCTGAGGATGGCTCTGTGGCCTCTGCCTCAGGCGCTAGAATGGCCCTGGTTGCAACAGAGCATCGCCCCCTGGTGGGCATGCCGGGTGGATCCCAGTCAGGCGCATGCGGGAGTCTTGTCTGACTGCCTCCCCGTTTCCAACTTCAGAAAAATATAAAAACAACAACAACAACAACACAAAAAAAACCCCCAAACATTCTCATGTATTACAATCCCTTCATTTCCTACCGTTCATGTTTATGGTTGCGGGTGGCTGGAGCCAATCACAGCTGTCCTCAGGGACAACACCAAATTTTTATTGGATAATGCGAAGTGTACACGGGTCATTGTATGGCTCTCACAGAATTACATTTTAAAATATGTGGCGTTCATGGCTCTTTCAGCCAAAAAGTTTCCCAACCCCTGATATAGAACAAAGGCCACATACCAACTCAGTCAATATAAAAACATTCAAAGCAAAAACTAAAGAAAATAAAACAATGTTAACTACAAACATTAATTGAGGTAAATCTCTTAAATAATGATTTGCTAGACAGTAGGAATTGGTTTTGTTATCACATACCAGTTTAACAGCTTCTTGTGCAGCTTCCTTCCCACAGAAGGTGATAAAAGCATACCCTCTGTTCTGACCAGATAGTGGATCCATCATTAGACGTAGATCCCAAATGGGACCAGCCTTTTCAAAAAGGGGCACCAACTCATCCTCATATAAATCTCTTGGTATTTTACCTACAAAGACCTGAAATAAAATCTCTGTATTAGAATACCAAAGCATCTGCTTTTAGAGCCATAAAGCCTAACAATCTTTTCTTTAAGGAGAAATGAAGACAACTGAATCTTGAGAAACCAATCCTAATTTTTATTATAATGACTTTAGGGTCATCAACATAGACTAATATTCTGTATTGAAAAGTGGAAACTGATTAGTAAGAGTGTGCAAATTATGCACTAAATTTGAATAGTTATTTGTCTTTTCCTAGAAAAACAGAAGGGCACATATAATTTGTATCTTCATGGAAATATGTCTCCATTTTTATAAAAACAATAACTAAAAAAAGATTAATGGTTCTTCCTCAAGTTTCTCAACGCTAAAATTTTTATTATTTAAAACTCCAGACTTTCAATCCATCCCTTTTTTCTATCAGAACATTACATGTTAAAGTATGAAAAAGACTCTTCACCATATGAAGACTGGGTGTTCTATCTTAATTAAAATTATATAGGACTAAATTGTAATATACAATGATAAATTAGAATGAAATAATCGGTCTTGGCCAGTTGGCTCAGTGGTAGAGCGTTGGCCTGGAGTATGGATGTCCAGGGTTTGATTTCTGGTCAGGGCACAGAGAAGAGGCGACCATCTGCTTCTTCACCCCTCCCCTTCCTCTCTCTCTCTTTTCCTCCTGCAGCAAAAGCTCATTTGGTTCGAGCGCATCAGCCCCAGGTGCTGAGGATAACTCTGTGGAGCCGCTGCCTCAAGTGCTAAAAATAGCTCGATTGCAAGCATGGCCCCAGATGGCAGAGCATAGGTCTCAGACAAGGGTACCCAGGTAGATCCGGTTGGGGCACCTGTGGGAGTCTGTTTCTCTATCTCTCCTCCTTACTTGGAAAAAGAAGAAAAATAAATAAATTAAATAATCAGAAACGCTTAGTATCTATTATCATACCACAATTTTCTTCAAGCTTCCACAAACATTAAAAAACAATCTTTTATGTTAAAACATTTGTAATCCAAACACAGTCTTAAAGATTAAATCAATGTGTACATGAGATACATTTTCTAGCGAAACTCTCCTACATCAACATGTCATATTCGGGCCTGACCTGTGGTGGCGCAGTAGATAAAGCATCGACCTGGAATGCTGAAACCCTGGGCTTGCCAGGTCAAGGCACATACAGGAAACAACTACTTCGAGTTGATGCTTCCTGCTCCTCCCACCCCTCTTTCTCTTCTCTCTAAAATCAATAAAAAACATTTCATATTCTGAAAAGTTACCTTATTAAGGAAGTAATAATAGCAATCCAAAAGATGTCAAAATTATACTGCATATTAAGTTTCTGATCTCTACAAAAGTTGTGCTATCTTAACATAATCCTTTAAAAAAACTTAGATCCACCTTCACTGCTTTTGGGTAAAATTTAATATTTTCCACTAAATCTCTAGTATGATTCTCACAAAACTAATTCAATTCTTCTGTCTCTTTCAAGTTCACCAAATGTCATTTTAAGGTCATCTGGGAAAGTTACTCATTTCCTCATATTCTTTCCTCTCAGCTTCAAAAACCTTTCTCAATATCTATTTTCACTTATATCCTTTATACCTCACAGAGATTTACTTCCTTTCCAAGGTTAACTTCTTAACCCTAGGAAAGAAGCACATTTCTTTTCACCACCTTCTTCTGGAAATAATTACAAACCTTTATTTCTTCAACTCCTATTTTGCTCAGGACATCCTTTCCTACCAACTGGTTCTTTCCTGTCTTCAAACATGCTAAACCTCCCACAACAAAACAAAGTACAAACAAACAAAAAACATTTACTTTAGTGCCTGACCAGGCAGTGGAGCCGTGGATAGTGTCAGCCTGGGATGCAGAGGACCCAGGTTCGAAACCCCAACGTCACGAGCTTGAGCATGGGGTCACTGGCTTGAGAGCAGGCTCGCCCGGCTTAGCCGCAGAGCATGGGGTCACTGGCTTGAGAGCAGGCTCGCCTGGCTTAGCCGCAGGGTTTCAGGCTTGAGGGTGGGATCATAGACATGACCCTATGGTCGCTGGCTTGAGCAAGGGGTCACTGGCTCGGCAGCAGCCCCCTGGTCAAGGCACATATGAGAGAACAATCAATAAACAACTAAGGTGTGACAACGAAGAACTGATGCTTCTCATCTCTCTCCCTTCCTGTCTGTCTGTCCCTCTCTCTGTCTCTGTCACACACACACACACACACACACTTTTACTTTAGCTTATATATCTTTCATTTCATTTTTATATTCTTTGAACACATGCCCCATGTTTTATTCTACTCATGCAGTTTTTTTCAACACATCCCTATATGCTTAGTACTGTGCAGCTACAGAGAAGTAAAAATATCCATAGAAAACCATCTTTCTAATAAAAACTCACTCTGAAAAGCACTTGGCATTTATACTTTAACTCTCTAAAATTGACTTCTTCCTCTAACACTAAACTGCATGCCCAAATGTCACTTATGAACTTCTAATCACTAAATTTTTTTCCCTCTGTCTCATCATCCCCACCTTCTCAAGCATGAACAGTGATGATGCTACCCTCTGAAAATCCTTAAATCTTCAGGATCCTCCACTAACCTGGTCTTCTTACCTTTAATTATTTCTCTATAACATTTCCATGGTGCTTCTTCTATCCACCTAATAAAAATCTGCGTGTTTCTTAGTCATGGCTCTACTATTCTTTTCTGTTTTTTCCTTATAATGATATCCATTCCCAAAACCTACAACTACAGTCATCTCCCAGATCCTCATCCCAAGACCTAATTCTGTACCTCCAACTGTCTACCAAACATTTCCTCTTGACTGTCTTGATTTTACCCCAAATCATCAATAAATCTAGTGGTGCCAACTTCTGTTTTTTGATTTAGATATATGTATAGTATAGACAAGAATGACTATCAGAATCTGTTTCTCAATATATAAAAAACCTGTTTTAATTTCATTTTTTTCCTTATTATAGTTTCTAAATATTCTACAATAAAGATAAAATACATTTATAACAAATGCGTATTTTTTCCAAAAATCAAAATAACTAAAATCCACCCTTCTTAACTGGCTCCTCTGATTTTTCACCATCTCTCTTGGAAGTACATAATTTCTGCTGCTCCCCAAATAAGATGACTAAGGAAATATTATTCCTATAAACAAACAAACAAACTCAAATATTTTGAATCCCTCTCATTCCTATCTACATCCAATTAATCTTTTCATATCACCTTGAAGTTGCTCCAATGCACAATGCCTAGCCTATACAGACAACTGCTTCCCTCTCCTAAGACATGGAAATGCATATATACCTTTACTCACGTGCAATGTATTTTTCTAAGTCCTAGGGATACAGTGAATACCAGACAAGGTCTAGGCACTTATGAGGCTTACAATACAAAATAAAAATATAAACTATAATTTTAGGAGGTGTTAAAGGCTAACAAAAGCAATAAAAGAAGGTAAAAATGAGAAAAGATTGTACCGTATTTCCCCATTTATAAGATGCATCTTTCCCCCCGAAAAATTTGGGGTCTAAATACTAGGTGCGTTTTTTTTTTTAATTTTTTTTTATTTATTCGTTTGTTGTTGTTTTTTTAGAGAGGAGAGGGAGAGACAGAGAGGAGAGGAGAGACAGAGAGAGAGAAGGGGGGAGGAGCTGGAAGCATCAACTCCCGTATGTGCCTTGACCAGGCAAGCCCAGGGTTTCGAACCGGCAACCTCAGCATTTCCAGGTCGACGCTTTATCCACTGCGCCACCACAGGTCAGGCTAGGTGCGTTTTTTGTTGGGTTTTTTTGGCTAGAGATTTCATTGTCAGAATCCCATGCCGAAAAGGGAGAAAAGCTGCATTTAAAAAGAGAAAAGCTATCTATGTATGTTGAAGACCTAAACATGCCACACTGTAATTCCTGAAAATAAAAAAACCCTCCGAGGGAAGAATGCCCTGATGCTGTTTAAAGCAGGGGTCCTCAAACTTTTTACACAGGGGGCCAGTTCACTGTCCCTCAGACTGTTGGGAGGGCCGGACTATAAAAAAAGCTATGAACAAATCCCTATGCACACTGCACATACCTTATTTTAAAGTAAAAAAAACAAAACGGGAACAAATACAATATTTAAAATAAAGAACAAGTAAATTTAAATCAACAAACTGAGCAGTACTTCAATGGGAACTACGGGCCTTTCGGCTAATGAGATGGTCAATGTGCTCCTCTCACTGACCACCAATGAAAGATGTACCCCTTCCGGAAGTGCAGCGGGGGCCAGATAAATGGCCTCAGGGGGCTGCAGTTTGGGGACCCCTGGTTAAAGGCTTTCTGCTGTTAGGCATGGCAGAACCAATGAGGAGTCATCCTGTTCTTTCTGCTGGAACACTTTCCCTCAACTCCCCTGCCTGGCTAATTTCCATTTACCTTTCAATATTCAGCTCAAACATAAAACTCTTTTTGGAATTCATTGTTTCTTCTGACTTTAATTTCAAGAATGCCTTTCCCCATGGCTCACTCCTGATTAGCTGGGTGACAATCCTTCAAATACCTACCATACCTTCCTTAGTCCTTGACATTTTGCATTGTTTTTTTAAATTAATTTTAATGGGGTGACATTGATAAATCAGGGTACATATGTTCAGAGAAAACATCTCCAGGTTATTTTGACATTTGATTATACTGCATTCCATCACCCAAAGTACAATTGTCTTCCGTCACCTTCTAACTGGTTTTCTTTGTGTCCCTCCCCTCTCCTCCCCCCCCACCCGTAACCCCCACCCTCTTGTCCATGTCTCTGAGTCTTATTTTTATGTCCCACCTATGTATGGAATCATATATAGTTCTTAGTTTTTTCTGATTTACTTATTTCACTCAGTATAATGTTAACAAGGTCCATCCATGTTGTTGTGAATGATCCAATGTCATTATTTCTTATGGCTGAGTAGTATTCCATAGTATATATGTACCAAAGCTTTTTAATCCACTTGTCCACTGACGGACACTTGGGCTGTTTCCAGATCTTCACTATTGTGAACAATGCTGCCATAAACATGGGGGTGCATTTCTTCTTTTGAAACAGTGCTATGGTGTTATTGTGATATATTCCTAAAAGTGGGATAGCTGGGTCAAAAGGCAGTTCGGTTTTTAATTTTCTGAGGAATCTCCATACCGTTTTCCACAGTGGCTGCACCAGTCTGCATTCCACCAGCAGTGCAGGAGGGTTCCCTTTTCTCCACATCCTGGCCAGCACTTATTCTGTGTTGTTCTGTGGATGAGTGCCATTCTGACTGGTGTGAGGTGATATCTCATTATGGTTTTAATTTGCATTTCTCTAATGATTAATGATGTTGAGCATTTTTTCATATGCCTATTGGCCATCTGTATGTCCTCTTTGGAGAAGTGTCTATTCATTTCTTTCACTCATTCTTTTATTGGATTGTTTGTCTTCCTGGTATTGAGTTTTACAAGTTCTTTATAAATTTTGGTTATTAACCCCTTATCAGACGTATTGTTGAATATGTTCTCACATTGTGTAGTTTGTCTTTTTATTCTGTTCTTATTGTCTTTAGCTGCACAGAAGCTTTTTAGTTTGATATAGTCCCATTTGTTTATCCTGTCTTTTATTTCACTTGCCCGTGAAGATAAATCGGCAAATATATTGCTGCGAGAGATGTCGGAGAGCTTACTGCCTATGTTTTCTTCTAAGATGCTTATGGTTTCACGGCTTACATTTGTCTTTTATCCATTTTGAGTTTATTTTTGTCAATGGTGTAAGTTGGTGGTCTAGTTTCATTTTTTTGCAGGTAGCTGTCCAATTTTCCCAACACCATTTGTTGAAGAGGCTGCCTTTACTCCATTGTATGCTCTTACCTCCTTTGTCAAATATCAGTTTGTCCAGCCTGACCAGGCAGTGGCGCAGTGGATAGAGCATCAGACTGGGATGCAGAAGACCCAGGTTAGAGACCCCGAGGTCGCCAGCTTGAGCACGGGCTCATCTGGTTTGAGCAAAAACTCACCAGCTTGAGCCCAAGGTCGCCAGCTCGAGCAAGGGATTACTCGGTCTGCTGAAGGCTCACGGGCAAGGCACATATGAGAAAGCAATCAATGAACAATTAAGGTGTTGCAATGCTCAACGAAAAACTAATGATTGATACTTCCCATCTCTCCGTTCCTGTCTGTCTGTCCCTATCTATTCCTCTCTCTCTCTCTCTCTGTAAAAAAACAAAACAAAACAACCCCCCCCCAAAAATATATATATATCAGTTGTCCATAAAGGTGTGGGTTTATTTCTGGGTTCTCTGTTTTGACCCATTGGTCTATTTGCCTGTTCTTATGCCAATACCAGGCTGTTTTGAGTACAATGGCCTTGAAGTATAACTTGATATCAGAAGTGTGATACTTCCCACTTTGTTCTTCCTTTTCAAGATTGCTGAGGCTATTCGTGTTCTCTTTTGGTTCCATATAAATTTTTGGAATATGTGTTCTATATCTTTGAAGTAAGTCACTGGTATTTTAATCGGTATTGCATTGAATTTATAACTAGGTGCATCTTATACAGCGGTTATAGTTTTTTTACTTGCATCTCCTGCTTTTTCACTCTTGTTTTTGCCCTCACTGTCTGTGATTCGTCATCAGACACAGATGAGGACAAGCTACTGGATAAGAGTTTTGACAGTGATGAGAAGTTTTATGAACTTTATGATGAATAAAACGAGTTCAATAACTTCATGTAGTATTTTTTTTCCAAATTTTGGGCCCCCAAATTAAGGTGCATCTTATACATGGGAGTGTCTTATACAAGGGGAAATACAGTATTTTAATTAGGAAAGCCTCTGTAAGGAGGTTAAATATGAATCGAAACCTAAGAAGAAAATTAAGAGAAAACGGGAGGAAAAGAGCATTCCAAAGTGCAGGAACAAGTACAAAAAAAATGGGAGTACAACTGACATAGATGAAAAGAGCAAATAGGCCAGTGAATGGAATTACAACGTCCACACAGGAGACAGTATTGAGAAAAAGAGAACAGAGCCAGATTAAGTTAAACCAAGGTTAAGAATTTGAGTTTTAGTACAAATGTGTTGGAAAGACATCAGGTTTTTTTTTGTTTTTTTTTAATTCAGTGAGAGGAGGGGAGGCAGAGACAGACTCCCTCATGTACCCCGACTAGAATCCACCCAGCATGCCCACTAGGGGCAATGCTCTGCCCATCTGGGGCCCTTGCTCTGTTGCAACCAGAGCCATTTTTTAGCACCTGAGGTAAAGTCCACGGAGCCATCCTCAGCACCTGGGGCCAATTTGCTCTAATCAAGCCATGGCTGCAGGAGAGGAGAAGAGGGGGGTGGGGGTTGAGAAGCAGATGGGTGCTTCTCCTGTGTGCCCTGACTGGGATAGAACCCTGGACCTCCACACGTCAGGCCAACACTCTACCACTGAGCCAACTGGCCAGGGCCGACATCAGAGTTTTGAGCAGACAAGTGAGCAAGTATGACATATGTTCTAAAAGGAATAAATAGCCTGACCGGGCGGTGGCACATTGGATAGAGTTTTGGACTGGGATGCGGAAGACCCAGGTTCAAGACCCTGAGGTCGCCAACTTGAGCAAGGGCTCATCTGGTTTGAGCAAAAGCTCACCAGCTTGAGCCCAAGGTCGCTGGCTCAAGCAAGGGGTTACTCGGTCTGCTGAAGGCCCGCAGTCAAGGAACATCTGAGAAGGCAATCAATGAACAATTAAGGTGTTGCAATGCGCAACGAAAAACTAATGATTGATGCTTCTCATCTCTCCGTTCCTGTCTGTCTGTCCTTGTCTATCCCTCTCTCTGTCTCTGTAAAAATAAATAAATAAAAGGAATAAATATTCTGGTAAATGGTAGAAAATGGGTTGTATGGAAAAACAGGCAGACTGATCAGGTTAACAGGGCAATCCCAGCAACAGATGATGTATGTGACTTGGTGTAGTAAGGTGAAGCTATGAAGATAGGAAAAGTGTGAAAATAGTTTCAAATTACATTGAATTCAAATCTATATTATAGTTACCTTGCTTAAGTTTCTTAATCAGTGAGACTGTATCTTCATCTAGGAGTAACACCAGCAAGACGATTCCATTTCCATGTGAGTGAAGACCTCACAACTTGCTCCTCATTTTATTTCCAGCACTGGACACAGTGACTACTGACCTCTGAATGGATGTATGAGTGAGCATCTACCACACACTAGTAACTCCCTGCACTAACCAGACCCCATCCCTTCTTTCCTACTCAAGGACACATGGGCCAGCAAAAATTTTATCAGTTTCTCCTCTCATATGTGGATCAATTCCATCAGCACGCAAATATATCATATCTTTCTTCCTTAAAATTTAAACAAAATATATCTTGACTACACACCTTCCAGCTATTGTCCAATTTCTCTGCTACACTCTGTAGCAAAACTGTTCCAAAAAACCGTATGTACTTGCAATCTCAAATTCCTCATCTCCCACGCTATTGAATCTTTTCCAAATCTTGCTTTACCATCCTTTCTGTCAAAGTCACAATGACATCCACATTGCCACAATCAAATGTCAATTCACAGTCATCACCCTGGAAAATTTGATGTAACTGACTAGCACTTCTCCTGTGTAAATTTTCTTAACTTCTGAGACACCACATTCCTGCTTTTACTCACACCTCTCTGGCTTGTTCTTCTCAGTCCTCTTTGTTAGTTCCTCATCACCTCTCCAAACTCTAAATTGTAGAAGGGCTACAGGGATCAGATCTTAAACCTTTTATCTAAGCTACACACACTTTCTTGGTGACTGCATCCAAACTCATGGTTTTTAAATACCATATTCAATAGATGCTTATGTCTACCCACATTTACAATCTCTAGCCAAAACTCTCCCCTCAACTCCCCATTCATATGAGCAACTGATCATACAATAGCTAGACTTGGTGATCTAAGAGACAGCTAACTAGTAACATGTCCAGAACTGAACTATTTTTCAATCCTGCCAATTTGCTCTCCAATGCACCTTCCTCATTTCATTATATGGCAACTCCATCTTTCCAGGTGCTCAGGCCAGAAGTCTTCAAGTCATCCTTGGCTCCTTTCTCTTTTTTTTTTATTTTTTTTAAATTCATTTAGAAAGGAGAGAGGGAGGGAGGAAGGGAGGGAGAGAGAGAGAGAGAGAGAGGGAGAGAGAGGAGAGAGAAAGACAGAGAGAGAGAGAAGGGGGGAGGAGCAGGAAGCATCAACTCCCATATGTGCCTTGACCGGGCAAGCCCAGGGTTTTGAACCGGCGACCTCAGCATTTCCAGGTCAACGCTTTATCCACTGCGCCACCACAGGTCAGGCGACTCCTTTCTCTTATGTCTCCATATCCAAACTCATCAATAAAACAGTGTTGGATCTGTCTTCAAAATATCCAGAATCTGACCATTTCTCATGAGCTCCAGCTATACCAACCTGCATTCTCAACTCTATAAATAAACATTCATTAACAGGGCACAGCATTAAAAAAAACCCACAAAACTACTAATAAAAAGTGTCCTAAGAAACACATGAAGATAACTGATAATTTTAAAATACATTTTTAAAGAATATTTTTATATTCAAGAGTATCTGTGTCTATTTTAAAACTGGTCTGGGGAGTAAATTTTGCTTTATATAGTTTCTATTTAACATAATGCAATGGTGCTTCATAATCACATTGTTCATCATCCAAACTTTCTCCCTACCCATTACAAATACATAGAAAAGCAAAGAAAGAGCACATGCGGTGGCGCTATGAAATGATATATCTGACACAACTAAGTGAGGAAGATAAATATCAGACTATAGTATATTTTCAGAACCAGACTGGTTTGCTTCATTAAGTATACCAAAGTAAAACACCTGTATTTCAGCAAAAGTAATTTAATGCTTCATTAATCACTTTATAGAAAGGATTCCTAAGAATGAGCTCATTGTACTCTACCGTTTGAATGTCAGGAGTCTAACTTACAGATTTTCCAAGAGAATACTCTCTAAAAGAAACATCTATGAATCTATGGTCAACGAAGTATCCAATATTTTAAGTCACCAGGGTCCAAGAACAGGCCAAAAATACTGTTTTATCTGAGAAATAGGAGGTGCTTCATTTCAAGATTAGTTTAACTTAGGACATTAAAAGAACTTAAAAGGGGCCCTGGCCGGTTGGCTCAGTGGTAGAGCGTCGGCCTGCCATGTGGATGTCTTGGGTTCAGTTCCCAGCCAGGGCACTAAGGAGAAGGGACCATCTGCTTCTCCACCCTTTCCCCTCTCCTTTCTCTCTATCTCTCTCCTCCCTTTCCGCAGCCAAGGCTCCACTGGAGGAAAGATGGCCGGGGCACTGAGGATGGCTTCATGGCCTCTGCCCGCCTCATGTGCTATGGCTCCAGTTGCAATGGAGCAACGCCCCAGATGGGTAGAGCATCACCCCCTAGTGGGCATGAGGTGGGGGGGGATCCCAGTCAGGCTCGTGTGGGAACCTGTCACTCTCTGCCTCCCTGCTTCTCACTTCAGGAAGAAAAAAAAACTTAAAAAGGCTAAAACTAAACAGTTTTCAAAAACAAGTTAAGCATCACTCCTTTTAAAGTTCTATAAGCTCCATTTTTAATCAACTAAAATGAAATAGAATTTTTTTTATTAGTTGGTTGATCCCTGAGCCATTTGGGCTCCATACGAGCTATTCAGAGTATGCCTGTGTACACAGGTAATCCTCCACCCCTAATCCAGAACCAACACAATCTGATGAATACCATAACATTTCTTCCTTTACTCACTTGGCATCAAGGCTTGGAAAAAGTTCTAGTTGTCTATTATCTATCCATCAAATACTTCAACAGTAATAGAGGAAGTCCTCTGAGACTCCGGAAGCAATCAACAGAAGCAAGCAGACAGCTCAACAAAGTCTTTGAGTATCTACTGGGTTTTTTTTATTATTCAGCTCTTTTTTACAATTTTACAAAAATAGCAGCTTTTCTTTATACATAATTCAATTCAGGTGCTACATAGTCATACACTTTTAGCTCTTTTACTGGTTCTGTAACACTTCCATTAGTTAGTTAATAAACCAAAGAATTAGATCTCAATCTGCCATTTCCTCTGAAATCCCAAATAGAATATCAGTGCTTACTCACTTTAAACAAATAAGAGCTTATTATATATCCATAATCTTCATGGATGTTACATTTTTGTCAGTGGAAATAAATTAAAACAAAACTGTCTTCCCCAAACCGTTTTATAATACCATCTAAAAACTAAAAAGATACTATGACCAGACTATGTCTAACAGCCAAGGCACACTAAAAACTCCATTCCTGAGCGTCGGCATGGCATGCAGGAGTCCTGGGTTCGATTCCCGGCCAGGGCACACAGGAGAAGCGCCCATTTGCTTCTCCACCCCTCCCCCTCTCCTTCCTCTCTGTCTCTCTCTTCCCCTCCCGCAGCCAAGGCTCCACTGGAGCAAAGTTGGCCGGGGCGCTGGGGATGGCTCTGTGGCCTCTGCCTCAGGCGCTAGAGTGGCTCTGGTCACAACAGAGCAATGCCCCAGATGGGCAGAACATCGCCCCCTGGTGGGCATGCCGGGTGGATCCTGGTTGGGCGCATGCGGGAGTCTGTCTGACTGCCTCCCCGTTTCCAACTTCGGAAAAATACAATAAACAAACAAACAAACAAACAAACTCCATTCCAAAATGAATGCCTAACATTCTTGTGTATTTCTCAACTCAAGAATTGCTTAGTAACAGCATCTGCTAATAAGTGTTCATATATAAAATTAATTTACAGTAGATTTTATCCAAAGATAAAACCTCACAGTTTTCCCATAACTTAATTTCAATATTATCCGCTTCAGGCATTGACCCTAATTTCAATCAAGAGCTAGAAATTTTTAAAGGCTCTAATTCAGTGGTAGTCAACCTGGTCCCTACCGCCCACTAGTGGGCATTCCAGCTTTCATGGTGGGCGGTAGCAGAGCAACCAAAGTACAAATAAAAAGATAGATTTAACTATAGTAAGTTGTTTTATAAAGATTTAGTCTGCCAAACTTAGTGAAAATCCAACATAAAGTACTTGGTAAGTAATTATTATTATATGCTTTAACTTGCTGTAACTCTGCTTTATAAATTTTATAAAGTAAAGTTACTTCCCTACTTTATAAATAATCACCATTACTGTGGAACTGGTGGGCAGTTAGAAAATTTTACTACTAACAGAGATACAAAAGTGGGTACTAGGTATAAAAAGGTTGACTACCACTGCTCTAATCAAGCAAAAGAACAAAAACACCAAGTCTCACAGTATCAAAAATGACACTAATTATAACCAACTTATTAAAAACGACCAGCCACCCAATGTATTAAAAATCTATTATTCTTGCTGTGCACCTTAAACTAATATAAAATATTGACTATCAACTATAATTTAAAAAGAAAAATAAAAACCACCCATTTTTCTAATTTCCCAAAACTTTTTTTTTTTTTTTAGGTGAGTGAATGGGAGATAGTAAAGCAGATTCTCACATGTGCCTCAACCAGGACCCACCTGGCAACCCCATCTGGGGCCTATACTCGAGTACCAAGCTATCCTTAGTGCCTGGGGCTACGCTCAAACCAATGAAACCACTGGCTGTGTGAGAAGAGGGAGGAGAGAGGGAGGAGAGAGGGAGGAGCGGGGAGGTGTGGGAGTTGGGGGTAGAAGCAGATGGTTGCTTCCTCTGTGTGCCCTGACCAGGAACTTAAACCTGGGACATCCATATGCCGGACCAATGCTCTATGCACTGAGCCCCTAGCCAGGGCCTAATTTCCCAAAACTTTAATTTTTAACAAGCATAGGTCAAATCTCAAAATCTAAATTTATGGGTGGAATCCAAAATTTTATACTGCGATTGTGTTGTAATAAATTCCTTGACAGGAGTGGCTTAAGCTGTTAATCTCAAATAGGGATTTTGCTACAACAGTATCTGCTGTATGTAATGATATCTAATATACAGAAAGCTGCATCTTTCTCCTAAAGAGGCACTGTACTGGCCTGACCAGGGAGTGGCGTAGTGGATAGAGCATCTGACTGGGATGCCAAGGACCCAGGTTCGATACCCCTAGGTCGCCAGCTTGAGCGCGGGCTCATCTGGTTTGAGCAAAAAGCTCACTGGCTTGGACCCAAGGTCGCTGGCTCAAGCAAGGGGTTACTCGGTCTGCTGAAGGCCCGCGGTCAAGACACATATGAGAAAGCAATCAATGAACAACTAAGGTGCTGTAATGCGCAACGAAAAACTAATGATTGATACTTTCTGTCTGTCTGTCCGTCCTAGTCTATCCCTCTCTCTGACTCTCTCTGTCTCTGTAAATAAATAAATAAATAAATAAAAGGAAAGTCTTAATTAAAAAAAGGCACTGTACTGTAAGAGAATGATAACATGTTTTACAAATACTGTACCAACTATTTGTTTCTAATTGGATACTATTTAAAAATAGTTTATTAAATTGTTCAAATGCTTCCAGTGAAATCTTAAGAGTACTAGCAAAACTCCTCTTATCTATATAAAGCAAAGATAAAACAAGTCTCCATTAATGAAACTAATCTAATGGGCTAAAAAAATGGTCATTTCTATAATTATGAAATATATACAACAAATTAAACTTACACCAGACTATATTGAGCATTGTGAAGAACTAACAGTATTATACACTTAATTTTTATTCCTAAGGATTTTACTTATTTATTTTTAAGGAGTATTTATTCATTTTAGAGAGGAGAGGGAAGGAGACGGAGAGACAGAGAAAGAAAGAGAAAAAGGTGTGTGTGTGGGAGAACCAGGAAGCCTCAACTCATAGCTGCTTCCCAGTATGTGCCTTCATCAGGCAAACCCAGGATATCTAACTGGTGACCTCAGTGTTCCAGGTCAACACTCTGTCCACTGCACCACCACAGCTCAGGCTATTACTAAGGGATTTTGTAACTAGTTGAAGAAATAAGACTAAGGTAAATGTAATAATTCGTAAACACTAACATGGATTATCACATGCTCAATGGTATACTAGATAACTTTTTCTGTATTCTCCTCTTGGAGGTGTTCTAGGCTGCCTCAAGAACAAAAAAAAGACAAAGGAGCAATTCTATTTCAATCATTTCATATGAGGGTTTAAGGCAAGGAAAAAAAATCCTGATACAATCCTGAACAAAGTCTAAAACCATAGAACCCTGGCCGGGTTGCTCAGTGGATAGAGCGTTGTCCCTGTGAGCCAAGTCTCAGGTTCAAGCCCTAGTCAAGGCACATATGAGAAGCAACCAATGAGTGCACAACTAAATGAAATACCTAAATGGAACAGCTAAGTGGAACAATGAGTTGATGTGTCCCTCTTTCTTTTTCTCCCTTGCACCTCCCCCCTCTCCCTTTTATTCTCCCTCTCAAATCAATGAAAAGGTTTTTAAAAAGAAAAAAATTACAAAAAAATAAAAATAAAACCATTAGAAAAAAATACAATATGCTATAGGATAGCAGTTCAAGTAAGAAAGTTGTACTATATTTTATATTTCTATATTGTTTAAAAATAAAATATAAATGTAGATTTGAAAGAGCTCACTACATGAGCAGAACATTAAAGATAAAGGATACCAGAGAGGGGATCAACGGAAGACAAAAGTAGGGAAAAAAACCGGCCAAATTATTACTCACTTGTACACTACATTTAAATGACACTTGCTCCTATAAGAAATGTAGATGGCTTAGAGTCCCAATTCCAACTCTATCATTATATATAACATTAGGTTATATATATACTTAATGGAGTTATAGGCAAATTAACTTTCTAAAAACATATCACATTTTTGTTACAAGGAACAGAAAATGGGAAAGGATTATTAAAAAATCAACATAAGCTGATTCCAGGCTACCATGTCATATTTACGTACCACATTATATAATTTAGTTTTAGAGACTCCAAACAATCATATGTAGCTGATTCAGGTATCATGAAAAATAAAAATGCTTAGAACTCCTTTAATAATGCTAAATATAAATAGAATATTAACTGTATAATGTTTAAGAGAAATTCAGAGCCCTGGCTGGTTGGCTCAGTGATAAGAGCATCGGCCAAGCATGTGGATGTCCTGGGTTCGATTCCCAGACAGGTCACAGAGAAGGGACCGTCTGCTTCTCCACCCTTCCTCCCCCTATCTTTCTTTCTCTCTCTTCCCCTCCCATGCCATGGCTTGACTGGTTCAAGTGCGTTGGCCCTGGGTGCTAAAGATGGCTCCCTGGAGCCTCCACCATCAGGTGCTAAAAATAGCTTGGTTGCAAGCATGACCCCAAATGGGTACAGCCTTGGCCTCACACAGGGGTTGCCAGGTGGCTCCCAGGTGGGCACATGCGGGAGTCTGTCTATCTCCCCTCCTCTCACTTGGAAAAGAAAAAAAAAAAGAAGTTCAGGAAACAAAGACCTATGGATATAAACTCTATTCTATATACAAAGAATACAACTAGAATTAGTTCTTATACAGACCTAAAAAATTACATTAAATAGTCATGTCTTTGTTTATTTACAAATTAGAATAATCTTTGCTGTGGCCACCTGAAGAGTTAAGTTTTAACTCTTAGGAAGTATCATTGATAATAATTTTAGTAAGATGTTACTATTTCCTTTCCAGCTATTCAAATGGGAGTTTGAGTTAACTCTGAAAATTTCTTAGACTTCTAAAGTAATTGGAGATACATATCAATACCACCGATGGAAGCCACTGCCCCATCACTTTGTTTTAAAGAAAATCCCATAAAATTCTCCTTTAATCTAGTTTAAATTTTAAATTAAAAAGCCACAGTTTTAGTAGCCAAAAAAAAAAACTGTAACCAATTATTCAAAAACTGTGTCTACTACATTCCTGACATTATGCTAGGCACTAAATATGAACAGTGAAACAATCAATCTGTAAAGGCCCCTGCTGTAGCATAGCTTACATTTTGGCACATAGTCTTCTCCTTTCAAAGGATTAGGATAGACTAGCATTTAAGAGATATGAAGAAACCTTTATGAAATAAATCTCTTAATGCTACTGAATACTCCCTATGAGATGGAAGGACGAGTCTGGAGGAAGGACAAGCATTATACAAAATTAGGTATAAAACAAAACTAAAACCAGAATACAGAAATCGTTTATCCTTAATAACCTCACCTCAAGCACCTAAAATGGCGTGTTGCTAGTTGCATAGTTTTAGCAACCAGTTCTACATTCTCTTACAAAGTGTTTGGGTATCTACCAGTCACATAACTATCTTTGCTTATGATGACAGCAAAATACAGATGGATATCCAAAACAGTAATAGCTCAACCTTGAAAACAATCAAGTATTTTTTTCTAATCACAGAACAGATAGAATAGTCTACAAACTGGAAAGATTCGGCAAACAGCTGAACACTTACTTCTGTTCCAATTCCAGGTTGCATGCCAGAGTATACGCTGTCTGGTGGAGGACCACCATACTTCCTCTGTCCTGTGGTCACATCCAGAGTATAACCAGTCCTCTCAAGCAAGGCCTAAAGATAATTAAACATCTGTTTATGTTTATACTTAAATATTAAATATTACACAAAAACCAGTATATTAGTATTTTCTGAAAGGCACCCTAAATTCTTTAGGCTATGTTTCTAACTAGAATACCCTTTTTTTTTTTTTTTTACAGAGAGAAGGATAGATAGGGACAGACAGACCGGAAAGGAGAGGGATGAGAAGCATCAATCATCAGTTTTTCAATGGGACTCCTTAGTTGTTCATTGATTGCTTTCTCATATGTGCCTTGACAACAGGCCTCCAGCAGACCGAGTAACCCTCTGCTCGAGCCAGCGACCTTGGGTCCAAGCTGGCGAGCTTGGGGTCTCGAACCTGGGTCCTTCCGCATCCCAGTCCGACGCTCCATCCACTGCGCCCACCGCCTGGTCAGGCTAACTAGAGTACTTTTTATTTATTTATTTTTTCACAGAGACAAAGAGAGTCAGAGAGAGGGACAGATAGGGACAGACAGACAGGAACGGAGAGAGAGGAGAAGCATCAATCATCAGTTTTTCTTTGCGACACCTTAGCTGTTCATTGATTGCTTTCTCATATGTGCCTTGACCGCGGGCCTTCAGCAGACCGAGTAACCCCTTGCTTGAGTCAGCGACCTTGGGTCCAAGCTGGTGAGCTTTTGCTCAAACAAGATGAGCCTGTGCTCAAGCTGGCGACCTCAGGGTCTCGAACCTGGGTCCTTGGCAACCCAGTCCAAGGCTCTATCCACTGCGCCACCGCCTGGTCAGACTAACTAGATTTTTTTTAAAAAGGACAAAATTCACACTGGTTTTCCTCACATGTTGCTCCCACTTTATTTTACTTCTTTTCCATATACCTGATGGAAAGTTATAGGCAAATTAACTCTGTAAGGACACACCACTTTTTTGTTATGAGAACAGAAAAAGGGAAAAGGACTATTAAAAATTCAACATAAGCTGATCCCAGGCTGCCAATTCATATTTATATACCACAGTATCCTCATTTGCACCCCCTCAACTTCAATTAGACCCTTTCTTACTTGTTCCCTTTACATACCATGTTTATATCCAACAATGATTCTTTTCAAATCAAGTATATTCTCTACCCTTAAAAAAAAAAAAAAATCAGGCCCTGGTCGGCTTGCTCAGTGGATAGAGCATCGGCCAACATGTAGATGTCCCAGGTTCCATCCTGGGTCAGGGCACACATGAGAAGCGACCATCTGATTCTCATCCTCTTCCTCTCCCCAATCTCTCCCTCTTCCCTTTGCCGAACCAGTGACTCAACTGGTTCAAGTGTTGCCCTCAGGCACTGAGGATAGCTCAGCTGAGCAATGGACCCAGACAGGGTTGCTGGGGCCACACATGGCCCCAGGTCAGGGCTCATGTGAGAGTCTGCCTATCTCCCCTCCTCTCACTTAAAAAAAAAAAAAAAAAAAAGGCCCTGGCCGGTTGGCTCAGCTGTAGAGCGTCGGCCTAGCGTGCGGAGGACCCGGGTTCGATCCCGGCCAGGGCACATAGGAGAAGCGCCCATTTGCTTCTCCACCCCTCTGCCGCGCTTTCCTCTCTGTCTCTCTCTTCCCCTCCCGCAGCCAAGGCTCCATTGGAGCAAAGATGGCCCGGGCGCTGGGCATGGCTCTGTGGCCTCTGCCTCAGGCGCTAGAGTGGCTCTGGTCGCAACATGGCGACGCCCAGGATGGGCAGAGCATCGCCCCCTGGGGGGCAGAGCACCGCCCCTGGTGGGCGTGCCGGGTGGATCCCGGTCGGGCGCATGCGGGAGTCTGTCTGACTGTCTCTCCCTGTTTCCAGCTTCAGAAAAATGAAAACAAATAAATAAATAAATAAAAAATAAAAATAAAAAATCAAACCTTACCTCTCATGCAGCTTGCCTCATTTCCTATGTACTTCTCATATCTTTACTACTATTTCTATTGTAGTCAACTTTTTCCTCTTCTCTTCCAAGTGACAGGAGGGGAGATAGACTCTCACAGCGCCCTGACAGGGATCCAACCCGACTGGATGCATGCAACTGAGATATTTTTAGCACCCAAGACAGAAGCTCCATGGAGCCATCCTCAGTGCCTGGGACCAATGTGCTAGAATCAATGAGCCACAGCTACAGGATGGGGAGGGGGAAAGGGGGGAAAAGGTAGAAGGGGAGAGAAAAAGGAGGAGAGGTGGAGAAGCAGATGGTCACTTCTCCTGTGTGCCCTGACCGGAAATCGAACCCAGGACATCCACACGCCAGGCTAATGCTCTACCAATGAACCAACCGACCAGGGCCTGTATGCAAATAATTTAACCTGTTACATTCGATCCATTTGTTTTATATTCCAGTTATACCAAAAGCTCTTTAAGATCCAAGCAATTTCTCATACAGCACACACTCAAAATATGTATTTGACAATTACTAAATGAACATACTCAGGTTTCAAAAACAAACAAAACCTCACGTTTCCTAATTTCCAACCTTCCTCATATTATATTATATTAAGTATTAAGGGGAATCACAGGAAAAAAGATAATGCCCTTGCTCTCAAAGGTTTGTGCTTACATGAAAGACCTACAGAACAAAGACACAATGGGGAAAAAAGAAATGCAATGTACCTAGAAAGAGGAATTTTACACTTTAGGTTTTTAAAACTATACAATGTCAGGACAAGATTTTAGAAACCACCGAGTACACTGGTATTCAAAATTATCTTTGGAGGTGCTCGCTTCGGCAGCACATATACTAAAACTGGAACAATACAGAGAAGATTAGCATGGCCCCTGCACGAGGATGACACGCCAAATTATCTTTGGAGAAACCCTGGGATACCAGTTACCTTAGACCAGGGGTCTCAAACTCGCGGCCGTGCGGCCCACCCACCAATTTTGTGCGGCCCGCAGACTAATCAAACTTCGTGGATTAATCTGCGGGCCAGTCTGCGGCCGCACAAAATTGGTGGACGGGCCGCGAGTTTGAGACCCCTGCCTTAGACCCTCCATTCTTTTACCTTGACTCAAACAGAGCTGCTCTACTTTTAAACATAGAAATACATGTAACATATAAAACACACATAATATATATATTTACACATGATGGCATCTGCATAGCATACATCTTACCAAGGAACAAAATGTCAGCTTTAGAGAAATAATATAGGCCAATTCAATAAAGAGTAATAAGATTTAAAAACAGCCTGACCAGGTGGTGGCGCAGTGGATAGAGCGTCGGACTGGGATGCGGAAGGACCCAGGTTCGAGACCCCAAGGTCGCCAGTTTGAGCGCGGGCTCATCTGGCTTGAGCAAAGAGCTCACCAGCTTGGACCCAAGGTCGCTGGCTCCAGCAGAGGATTACTCGGTCTACTGAAGGGCCCACAGTCAAGGCACATGTGAGAAAGCAATCAATGAACAACTAAGAAGTCACAACACGCAACGAGAAACTGATGATTGATACTTCTTATCTGTCTCTGTTTCTGTCTGTCTGTCCCTGTCTATTTCTGCCTCTGTAAAAAAATAAAAATTAAAAAAAAGATTTTTTTTATGTTAGTTATTTTTTTAATTTTTTATTTATTTATTCATTTTAGAGAGGAGAGGGAGAGACAGAGAGAAAGAAGGGGGGGAGGAACTGGAAGCATCAACTCCCATGTGTGCCTTGACCAGGCAAGCCCAGGATTTTGAACGGGCAACCTCAGCATTTCCAGGTCGACACTTGATCCACTGCGCCACCACAGGTCAGGCCAAAAAAAAGATTTTAAAACAAACACTCCTCTCCACTTTAAAATGAATCAAGTCTTTTTAAAAAAAATTGCCTATTCAAGGCACATATGGAAGTTGATGCTTCCTATTCCTTCCTCTTTCTCTCTAAAATGAATAAAGTAAAAAGAAACAAAAAAAAACTCCCACTATTACATCAAATAGAATTTTTACATATTTAATTATTTAAAAAATATAAGAGCCTGACCAAGCAGTGGCGCAGTGGAGAGTGTACGTAGGAATGGGATGCAGAGGACCCAGGTTCGAGATCCCAAGGTCGCCAGCTTGAGCGCGGGCTCATCTGGTTTGAGCAAAGCTCACCAGCTTGGACCCAGGGTCGCTGGCTTGAGCAAGGGGTTACTCGGTCTGCTGAAGGCCCGCAGTCAAGGCACATATGAGAAAGCAATCAATGAACAACTAAGGTGTTGCAACGAAAAACTGATGACTGATGCTTCTCATCTCTCTCCGTTCCTGTCTGTCTGTCCCTATCTATCCCTATCTATCTCTGTAAAAAAAAAAAAAAAAAAAGGTAAAAAAATATATAGAAGAATGGGGTTATGCCATTTTACAGATGAAGGAAAAAAGGTACAAAGAATTGCTATATAAGCTAGTTATATGGCAGAAACTACTACTTATATTTCCTATCTATAAAAAACTGTATAACTTCAACATTAAATAACTATTTCAAAATGAAAAGTCTAAACCCTGGCCAGATAGCTCGGTTGGTTGGGAGCACTGTCCCAAAGAACAGAGGCTGCCAGTTCAATCCCTGTGTGTGCTCAGGGAACACACAGGAACAAATCGACATTTCTATCTCTCTCCTTTCTTCTATCTAAAAAATAAAAAAAATTTAAATTAAAGAATGAAAAGTCTACCACTGCAGCAAAATATCCATGCTCATTTAACAAAGGAATGAGGTTCATTAGTCTTTTACCAAATGCCCTGTATTTACCTTTCACAGCACTTTATCTAAATAATAGCAATAATAATGGCTCATAGTTATACAGGTTTTGCTACATTACAGGTACTATTACAAGCACTTCCTCACAAATCTATGTAGTAGGCACTACTTCCATTTCCAGTTTATAAATAAACTGATGTCAATAAAAATTCAAAAAGAAGAAAACAGCTACAAAATCACTGTTTTACAAAAGAAAAAAAAAAAAAAAAAAGAAAAGAAAAAGAAACAAAGTGCTTGGAAAGAAAATGAACCAGAGACATAACTGGATCAATCCAGAAAACTATTATAAAAAGCATCAATAGCCTGACCAGGTGGTGGCACAGTGGATAAAGTGTCAGACTAGGATGCAGAGGACCCAGGTTCAAGACCCCAAGGTCACCAGCTTGAAGGCAGGCTCATCTGGTTTGAGCAAAGCTCACCAGCTTGGACCCAAGGTCGCTGGCTCAAGCAAGGGGTTACTCGGTCTGCTGTAGCCCCATATGTGCCTTGAGAAAGCAATCAATGAACAACTAAGGTGTCGCAACACGCAACAAAAACTAATGACTGATGTTTCTCATCTCTCTGATCCTGTCTGTCTGTCCCTGTTTATCCCTCTCTCTGACCCTCTGTCTCTGTAAAAAAATAAAATAAAATATATTAAAAAAAAAAAAAAAAAAAAAAAGCACCACCTTACCTGTGGTGGCGCAGTGGATAAAGTGTCAACCTGGAAACACTAAGGTTGCCAGTTCAAAACCCTGGGCTTGCCTGGTCAAGGCACATATGGGAGTTGATGCTTTCTGCTGCTCCCCCCTTTTCTCTCTCTCTCTCTCTCTCCCCTCTCTATAATGAATAAATAAAATCTTTAAAAAAAAAAAAAGCACCAATAAATATATGGCATTCAGAGAAGACAAGATGACACTGGAGTAGGCAGACGTACCAACATCTACCTCCCAGAACCAAAGTGGATTACAAACTAATTTTAAGAACTATCATCTGGAAAAACCAACTTTGGACTAAACTAAGAGGACTCTTCAACCAAGGAACACTGAAGAAGCCACACGGAGACTGCTTAGTGTATCCCAAGGTTCTCTTTACCAAGCCAGTCACAGAGCTCCAGGGATAAGCACCCTGGTCTATCTCTCCAGGCAGAGGAGAACAGAAGCTCCATATCCACACATGCTGCAGTTGGCTGTTCCAGGCTACCTGAATCATTACCAGCTAGAAGCAGCGGTCATTGGGACTTGGACGTGAGCTGCAAAGTATAGAATTGTGACAACAATTCCAGTGCCATGCGGACTTTTCCTGGACTCCTGCTCCTTGTGACAGCTCCTAACAGACTGAACTGTGGTTGGGTTGCATTTTTCAGGGATTTGGCATGGTGTTGGGGCCAACTTGGACTTGGTGAACATGTTAAGGACACTACTCTTTTATGGATTCTTGCTGTATTGGCCAAGAGTTTGCTTAAAGGCTTTAATCACTGTAAAAAAAAATAGAAGACTAGATAAAGAAGATGTGGCACATATACACCATGGTATACTATTCAGCCATAAGAAATGATGACATCAGATCACTTACAACAAAATGGTGGGATCTTGATAACATTATACGGAGTGAAATAAGTAAATCAGAAAAAAACAAGAACTGCAGGATTCCATACATTGGTGGGACATAAAAACGAGACTATGAGACATGGACAAGAGTGTGGTGGTTACAGGGGGTGGGGGGAGGGAAGGAGGGAGAGCGGGAAGGGGAGGGGTACAAAAAAAACTAGATAGAAGGTGACAGAGGACAATCTCTCTTTGGGTGATGGGTATGCAACAGAATTGAATGACAAGATAACCTGGACATGTTTTCTTTGAATATATGTACCCTGAGATTTATTGATGTCACCCCATTAAAGTAAAATTAAAAAAAAAAAAAAAAATATATATATATATATATATATATTCACAGCCTGAAGAACAAGAAATGAGATTCTGAATTGGGGTTTTTCACTAAACATACAATTCAATGTTTGCCTCCAAAATTCTTATATAATTTCCCCTATATTATTTCTTTTCTAAACACTATTTAATAAAGTAGAACTACAAAATCTTTCTAGATAATAAGAAGCATTTGATCTCATCATTATATTTGATTTCATTAACAAGCCAAGTTTTACCTTGATTTTTGCTTCATCGGGTCCCTTTGTAGACTCTTGCACCTTGCTCCCCTGTTTCTCCCTTTGCCTGTAGGTCTTCATAACTCCACATAAAAATGCACTTTTGTTCTATAATAGGTAAATAATTCGATAAAAAATTACTAGAAATCACTGAAGGGTCAAATATGCAATTAAATTTAATTTCAGGGGACTAGAATTTTAACAAATTTACTTATTTTTTCACTCAATAAATATTTGCTGACTGGTTATTGGAGCAGAAAGCAAGGCAGTCTTCCATTTGTTGATATTTAAATATATCTGGACTATCTTTGCCACATGGTCTGAAATGATTTCTTCTACCTACATTATTTCCCTTCAAGATAGTAAAACAGAATCAAATGGCCCAAAGATGTTTAAAATCTAAGTAATTTAAACACGTAAAAAACTAATAATTAGTAAACTTTTAAGTTTTTATAGTAACTTACTACAAAGGAATGGGGGGAGATTTTTACTTTATACTTGTGTTTTGGAAAACTTTGCAATAAGCAGACCTTTTTCCCCTCTAAACTAAATTTTAAAAGAAATAGAGGTAACCACAGGCCCTGGCTGGTTGGCTCAGTGGTAGAGCATCGGCCTGGCGTGCAGGAGTCTCGGGTTCAATTCCCGGCCAGGGCACACAGGAGAGGCACCCATCTGCTTCTCCACCCCTTCCCCTCTCCTTCCTCTCTGTCTCTCTCTTCCTCTCCTGCAGCCAAGGCTCCACTGGAGCAAAGATGGCCCGGGCTCTGTGGTCTCTGCCTCAGGCGCTAGAATGGCTCTGGTTGCAGCAGAGCGAAACCCTGGATGGGCAGAGTATCGCCCCGTGGTGGGCGTGCCGGATGGATCCTGGTCGGGCACATGCGGGAGTCTGTCTGACTGTATCCCCGTTTCCAGCTTCAGAAAAATACAAAAAAAAAAGAGAAAGAAATAGAGGTAACCACAAACAAATAAATACCACTTCTCCACAGAAAAAAAGTAACAGTAAAATAATCTCAGGTCATTAGTTGTTCAGACATTTCTGAATGGCCTTACCTGAACATGTGATAAGTCACTTTCCTTGAACTGTTGTAGTACAGACAGAGCTCCTTCTTCATTAAATTCCCTGAGAGCATCGATTGCTCTTTCATCAAGATCGACATAAGCTACCAATCCTACAAATTAAAT
The DNA here is from genome assembly GCF_036850765.1 of Saccopteryx bilineata. Lineage (NCBI taxonomy): Eukaryota > Metazoa > Chordata > Mammalia > Chiroptera > Emballonuridae > Saccopteryx > Saccopteryx bilineata. The sequence continues at coordinate 276,566,583 of NC_089492.1, read as the reverse complement.
TGAAAAGGGGGAACATTATTGCAAAAGGGATCATCTAAACTGTGCTATCAATGTTTAATCAAAAAACGTATTCAGTATTATCACTAACTACATTTTCATTTACTATAGGAATATAGGCAGCTATAAAACTACTACCTAGAAAGGTTAAGAGCACAAATACGAAAATGAAAGATAAAATGTCAACTATAAACATGAATTTCAATCCCATCAACCCACAAAAAAACAAAACTCCTAAACAATTTTCCACTCCTCAGAAGGTTTAAGTCTTGGAAGTTAAATCTGATGTATACACTATACTACAGATTGAACATTAATATAACACATTCTCGTTTGTTAGAGTGGTAAGAATACACTCTATTTCCCAAGGATCAACCCTCAAATTATATGGACTGCTGTAGTTGTTGCTAACCACACAAGAAGTGGGGGAAAAAGAAAGAACCACTTTTACTAAATAATTCTTTCGCTCTCCAAATGTCAAAAGTTTTTCCTCCTTATCATCAAAGATAACAGAAACATATTTGTTTATCAAAGCACCTACTTTGCTGCAGTCAGAATGTGGAAAGGCATAATTTTAAACTTTTCTACAAATGCAAGTGCAGCTTGATCAATCAATTCTGAAATTCATATTTTTAAGCATTTTTTGTTCTTCTGAAGGGTCAAGCTGAGATTTAAAAGATGCTGTAGCATTAATGACTGTCAACAATGACAATCTTTCAAATAGCATTAAGAACTTTACTATCGACTTAAAAGTAAATACATATAGAAAATACATACTGCATTCTATGTATGTGGTATATATATTTAACTGCACACAGAACATCTAGTAAGTTTAAAATATAATTACTTCCATCTAAGTGTTATATTTCTCTCCATATATAAGGAATATATTTCAGAATTGATCCTATGTAAAACAGAAATACTTGGCAGATTAAACAAACCACCATGTCCATATGAACTACGTAACATCAAAAATGACTCCATTTTGGTAAAGCCAAAAAGAACTTTATTCCATACAGTAAATATATTTTAAATAAATGTAATGCCACTTGCAAAACTACCTTTAAAAAATGTTGCCATGATTTGTTTTAAAAGCTCAAAATGAGCATATCTAAAGAATTGGAGTTTCCTTACTTGAATAGTCCAACCACCACCCAAAGCCACACCTCATGACACCCATCAATCCATTCTATCAATCCAACCCTACACTTAAAAACCATCAGCCTTTTCTCAATAACAAAACACTCTACAAGAGAGCATCTCTAAGCAAATCACTGCCAATTCTCTATGGCAGAATGTCACACAAAGTTCCTGAGGACTGGTTTTCAAACGGGACCATCACTCAGGAGTCATTTTTAGACGTCATCTTAATGTCTGAAATTACTCTGAGCTTTTCATATTAAATATATATATAAACAAAAAAACAGTATATGTAACTATGGTACTTAAGACACATTTGTGAGACAATTCAATTCTCTCCCAAAATCTGGATAGATAGGCACACAAAACACTGAGGAAGAAAGCTTCAATCTATGGCCCCAAAGGGGGAGGACACATTTATTTATGAACATCACTCCCTAAGGGTAAATATTTCTCTCTCTTTAAAACTTCAAACCACTTACAACTAACCATAGTAAGATGTTCAAATTTGCTTAATCACTTAGCCATGGGACTTCTAGATGCTAAAAAGCAGCTGTTACAAACCAAACACTTCCATATTACTGAGAGATGTGGATTTCTGTCTAATAGAAACTAGACAGGCACAAGCTCTCAAGGAGTCTGACTTTATTATCATTTCAGACAATATAGTCTAACCAATCCTCTTACTATGCCATCTAATCAGACCTAAGCTGATTTAACAAACACTTTAAGAAGCTAAAAGTAGAAAAGTAAAAGCAAAATGATGACTGATTTAGATTAAGGGAAAAAAGTAAAATTTAGTATGCTGAAACATACATTTTAATTGGTGGTAAATCTAAGACAAATCGAACTGTCGTCTGAAACAACTATGACTGCATATTCAACACTAAGAAAGCTTCAAAATAATGAGATAAGAATATCAAAGTCAAACCCAATATGCCCTCAGTGAAGGGAAAGTAACATTCAGCTCTACATAGATCAGAAAATTAAGTATTATTTAACCTTAAAAAAATCTATGAAATTCGAAGTGGTTTGCCCTCACTTTCATAACCAGTCAGAAACAAGAAATGCATATTATACCTGTCTGAAATATTTCATCAAGTCTTTCTGCCACCTTCTGTGGGAGGCCTGCCTCTATCAGTGTCTTGTAGTGTTCTGTGTGAGTTACACTGGAAGTATCCATTGGTTCTTCCTCTTCTTTTAACTGTACCGCATTACCATTCACCTGATTAGCCATTTTATTATGCTGCTGGAAAAAATTCAGGAGCTATATTACATTAAGCCAAAAATAACTACTTTGTAGGTCAATGCATGATTTATCTAAACTAATTTGTACACATGCTGCTAATAACCTCTATCAAAACAATATTTTATGCCTTTTGTGATGTATCTGATCTAAATTGGCAATAATAATCCTGTAAAACCATAAAAAATGTACATGGAAGCATTATATCCTTAAGGAACTTCATGTACACTACCGTTATATAAAGGCTTGAATTTACTTAAGGCAGAATCTCTGATTAACAAAAGCAGCTGTTGTGTCCTGACAAGCATATCAACAAATCACCAGAAAATCCTAAAAAGCCCCTCAGCACTCAATTCTTACAGTTTTTAAAAGTTCAGTTTAAAAACATATTGAACACCCACAGACCACTTAATCAAGGTTTAAGAACATTCAAATTTTCCAGCTCTGCTTGAAATCCAAGATAGGTGTAAAATAAATGCCCTGTTGTCTAAGTTCAACACACTAGTGGTTTGGGTTTTCTCCACCTCACATAAAACAAAACAAAACAAAAAAAACGCAACTTGACATTGTTTTTTGTTCTAAAATTAATTTTCTATTCCCATTCACAGATTTAAAAGAAAAAATGACCAAGTTTAAAAGCTAAAAGATTGTTTTGTCTACATAAAATAGTAAGCTAGAGTTGAGGTTGCCTCATTTAAGAAAAAAAATCATGTGACTACATAATGAATTTTTCACATCAGTAAAATAAAGCTTCAGAAACAATGAAGAGCGAACTTTCTCCAAAGTTTCAATAAATATTAATCAGGATAAACTTAGGTCAGCTGTCTCAGATTAACCTACCCAAATCATTTTGTATGTTCAACCTGTATGTAACGCTGAAACAAACCAACTCCCTGGAGAGAGAGAATAGTAAAACCATACATGGCCAGTCTCTATACTGCCTCAAAAGAGAGAGAATTAAAGTGCATTTGTCTGTGATGAAATTACAATGTGATGAAGATAATAAGCAGCAGAATAAAGTCCAAATACTGAAATAAAGGACATGAAGGTGATCTCAAGAAAAAGCCTACTTTTCTTGATGAGACTCAAGATACCTAGTCACCTATAAAGAAAATACAAGTTTCCTTAAAAAGCACTGAAACTCCTAAGATAACCACACTTCCAGACTGTTTGTCAAACACTCGTGCAATTGCACCAGGTGCAGTTTTCTGACTTAAAACAAGTTTTCATTTCAAAGCCCACTGATATTTAGTTGAAGTTCATGAAAAAGGCGAGGAAGACTGAGAGGAAGGAGGTAACAGTCAAAAGAGGAAAATGCAGAAAGGGTTATTCTGAAATGAGATAATATCATGACTTCTTATGATTACAAGTTATTAAGACTTGATAACCCACTAATGTCTATACAGACACAGACTCTGTGGTTAAACTCTGGGTTGATAAATGTTTCTCAAGGCAAGCCTAAATTCTGATGAACTGGCAATTTGTTTAAATGTTTTTGTTAACATTCAAAACTGACACCTTTTGATCAAAACACTACTTATTATAGTGTAAGATGAATACGGTTACTGATCAGTATAATTTCTACAAAGATGCATCCTAAAGTCCAAAGTCTCTTTGTGAACTTATAGTTCTGTTTTCCCATGCTCCCCCACCCTCAAATACTGTACCACAGTAAGTAAGATCATCAGAACTCGAAAGTTCTCATATCACAAGACCCTTACAGTATTGCAGCTGGAAATACTATTAGTCACAGGAAGAAAGCAAATTTTTAACAGGAAAAGTTTCAATGAACATCTGTCAAAGTGGTATGTTTTTAAAAGTATATGTAAAGAAAATAGGACAAGATAGAAATATTTATGACTACTTTATTGCAAAGGCTCTCTGCAAGTTGATTCGGAAATTGGTTGACATTTTAAAAAAACTGCAAACTTTAACAAAAAAGTAAAATAATTAGATATAGGAAATAAAACCTTTCAGATCAAGGAAAAACCTCTTCTTTCAAGCCAAATACAATGTGCTCATTAAAAAAAAAACTTTTAGATCACATGAGACCACTTAAAACTCTTGTATCAATTCAACACAATGCCACACAGCCAAACCATATTTCTGATGCAGCAAATATACTAATCTGACTACAGTCATTTGATCTAAGCATTGTTGCAAAAAGTAGAAATTTCATTAAGATTTAAAAGGGCTGCTGGGAGATTTGGGAAGTCGGCACTAGCCCCTCCCTGACTTTTTCTAAACATCTCTACAAATTCTTCGCATTAAGAGACGGGTTGTAGAAGAACCAACGAAATGAAAACTAACGGTTATCTCATGGTTTAAGAGTGCCAAACCCTTACCCTATGACTGACTCATTGAGACACAGATTCAGCCTCTTGAGGACAGCAAAAGTCTCAAACAGGCAGTGTGAAAGGACTGACCTTTCAAGAACCCCGTGGCTGTAAGTTTTAAATTTTGGCAATACGCTTACTGCCGTACAAGAAAAAGAATGTCCTATCCAATTTAGTGCGCCCAAGACATTCTTAGAATTCTGTATCTCGGGCGCCGCTCGAAGCCTAAGTTTCATGGCCTCTAGTAGTCATTTTTTCCTTCAAATCTCGGTTCGCAGCATGCAGAATGGGGGAGGGGGGGGAGGGAGGCTGTCTATACACATAGGCCTTTCGGCTTTTGCTCCCCACAAAAGTTTTCTCTTGGTTCTAGTAACCCCGAGTTGCATCTCACCCTCTGCCCACCATTGCCCCTTACGCCCGTCCCGACCGTCGACACAGCGCCCCGGTGGCTAGGCCGGCTGGAACGACAGCAAGGCAGCTTCGGCCGGGAGAGGAGATGGGGCGGCGGGCACCTTAGGCCGCCGGCCGGGCCGCGTGGAGCGGCGGGCGGAGGCGGGAAATGTACTGCCAGCCGCTGCAGGCCGCGAGGAGGGCGCCCGGCGGGCCGGACCGCGGGCCGGGGCTTGGAGGAGCGGGCGGAGAATCAGCGAGGGCAATGAAGCGCCTCGGCCGGGCTAGGCCCTCAGCCGTGCGCCGGGACCAAGCAGAAGCCGCCCCCAGCCCATCCCCGCCCCCACCTCGGGGCCTCGGTGCGAAGACGCAAATGGGGACCAGGCGCCGAGTTCGGGTCGGCTCGAACCGGAGCTCCCGGCCCCTCCCCCACGGGTCTGAGCGAGACTCACCAAGGAAGAGCAGGGGCCCACCGTCAGGCCCGTGAGAATCAGCGCGAGGCGCTTTGAAAACGACTAGAAATGGCGCGCGCGCCACCCCCTCCCCCCGTCATGGACTGAGATGCGATCCCGGCAGCACGCGGGGTTTCCCGGAACTGCTTCCAGGGACTCCGAGTGGCCGAGCAATCACCTCGCGCAAAGGCCTGAGAGGCAACTCAGGCGACCAATGGGAGCAGGAAGAGAAGTACCACGCTAGAGGACTCGGGAGCCAATCGATAAAACCATCGGCTGAGCCAATAAGGGAACTCAGCGCCGCTGGCTGTGGCGCCTCCGGGGCGGGGGCAGAAACACAAAGGGGTCTGTGATGAATCCCGCGTTAGAGGCGAGTCTGCGGAGCGCCAGGCTACGGTAGGCCGGCACGCCTCCCTTTTTGCCTGCCGCCGACGCGAGGTCGAAAATGTAGGCCTCGCGCCGCGTGGCCGCGTCCGGAACCACGCCCCCTGCCGTCCGCGCGGGCCCCGCTTCGCCACGGCCCTCCCGCCCCTCCGCCGATGCCGCAGCCTTCCGAATCCCTCCCCCTAGCGGAGGTGCCGCCGCCGCCGCTGGCGTGCGCTCCAGACACGCCCACCGCCACGTGGTCGGGCCTCGCTCTAGGTCATATTTTGGGTTCTAGTTAGAATGCGATTGAATAATGACTTGGCTGGTCGATTGGGGAATTTCGTGTAGAAAATTATCCCCTTGGAACGATCGGAACACTGCCCCTCTGTCTCACTGGCTCCCTTCCACTCATCGTTCGGAGCAGCAGCTCAAAATGTGAGACAAATCAAGCAAGTGGGCAACACTCAAAAGCAACGTTATACACAAATTATAGAACAGGGATTTTCCTCCACAGGGTTTAGAACCTTTATAAAGTAAATAGGGCAGATACATGCATCGATGAAGCCTTTTCCGTGCTGGTAAAAGGGCTAATTCCAAAAGGAGACTAATTCCCGTTATCTCACCTTCCACCCCTATTTGTTCTGTTACCTGTTCCAGCCCTAGTCCAAACCTGTTTCATCCTACTGCCCTCCAAGCTCACTTCTGTAGAGCCAGTCCCAACGCCCCACCCCTCTTAGAAAGTGGAGAAGTCAAGCAATGTTCTGAAGCATTTTCAGATACACTCGAGTATCATTTAAATTTCTCAGACCCTACCACCAAAAATTATTGGAAACCTACTATATGTGCCATTACCAAGTTAAATGTCTCGATGGATCCAAGTTTTGTATTATGATGTGTGAAACTTATACAAATGCTTGGATCTTTAGGAAAAATAATATAAAATGTTGAATACGGCCTGACCTGTGGTGGCGCGGTGTATCAAAGCATCAACTTGGAGCTCTGAGGACCCAAGTTCAGAACCCTGGGCTTGCCTGGTCAAACCACATATGGGCATTGAAGCTTCTTGCTCCTCCCACCTTCTCTCTCCCCCCTCTCTAAAATGAATACAGTCTTTTTAAAAAAGTTGAATACAAATTTAGGGACAGAGTTTAGGAAGAACACGGTAAAAGGGAGAGACCTTGAAGCTTAAAATTTATTATCCTTTCCTCACCAGGTGGTGGCGCAGTGGATAAAGCATTGACTTGGGACGCTGAGGACTCAGGTTTGAAATCCTGAGGTCCCGGACTTGAGTATGGGCGCATCAGCTTGAGTGCCCTGGCTTGAGCATGGGATCATAGACATGACCCCATGGTCACTAGCTAGAGCCTAAGGACTCTGGCTCAGCTGGCCCCCACCACAAGAACATATGAGAAAGCAATCAATGAACAACTAGAGTGCCGCAACTGATGCTTCTCATCTCTCTCCCTTACAGTCTGTCTGTCTCTCTCTCAAAAAAAAAAAAAAAAATTATTAGCCTCTAGGTCAAGGGTTCTTAACCTTTGTGCCATTTGACCAGTCTGGTAAAAGCTATAGCTCTTTCTAGGTTTTAAAGTAAAATATATAGCATTACAAGAAACTTTATGTTGACATACAATCAGAAAAAAATATTTTTAAAACAAATTTGTGATATACAGGGTGTGGCAAAAGTAAGTTTACAGTTGTGATTCACAAAGCAGTTTATACTTGTATTATTATTTATTACTGTATTATTTTCCATATGAACAACTATAAACTTACTTTTGCCCACCCTGTTGTATTCTATTTATTAACACATGAACTGTTAAGATCTTGCAGTGGATCAAATAACTACTTAAATTTTAAAGCAACTAGAAGATACTTCAAGAAATCCATAATAGCCTGACCTGTGGTGGCGCAGTGGATAAAGCGTCAACCTGGAAATGCTGAGGTCGCCGGTTTGAAACCCTGGGCTTGCCTGGTCAAGGCACATATGGGAGTTGATGCTTCCAGCTCCTCCCCCTTCTCTCTCTCTGTCTCTCCTCTCTCTCCCTCTCTCTGTCTCTCCACTCTAAAATGAAAAAAGAAAAAAAAAAGAAATCCATAATAGCCTGACCAGGCAGTGGCGCAGTGGATAGAGCGTCAGACTGGAATGCGGAGAACCCAGGTTCAAGAGCCCGAGGTCGCCAGCTTGAACGCGGGCTCATCTGGCTTGAACAAAAAGCTCACCAGCTTGGACCCACGGTCGCTGGCTCAAGCAAGGGGTTATTCAGTCTGCTGAAGGCCCGCAGTCAAGGCACATATGAGAAAGCAATCAATGAACAACTAAGGTGTCACAACGAAAAACTGATGATTGATGCTTCTCATCTTTCTTCGTTCCTGTCTGTCCCTATCTGTCCCTCTCTCTGACTCTCTCTCTGTCCCTGTTGAAAAAAAAAAAAAAAAGAAATCCATAATAACTAAAATGTGATATGAAAATGTCTAGGATTTCTATTGACAGTGAAATGTACTGCTAATTCAACTGTAGTTTGTTGTCTACATTCACAATGGGGAAAATGCCAAATTTCAGTTGAACATTAGTTAAAATAAAGAGCTTATTTTTTTATTTTATATTTTTGTATTTTTCCGAAGCTGGAAATGGGGAGGCAGTCAGACAGACTCCCGCATGCACCCGACCGGGACCCACCCGGCATGCCCACCAGGGGGCGATGCTCTGCCCATCTTGGGGCATCGCTCTGCCACAATCCGAGCCATTCTAGCGCCTGAGGCAGAGGCCATAGAGCCATCCTCAGCGCCCGGGCAAACTTTGCTCTAATGGAGCCTTGGCTGCGGGAGGGGAAGAGAGAGACAGAGAGGAAGGAGAGGGGGAGGGGTGGAGAAGCAGATTGGCGCTTCTCCTGTGTACCCTGGCCGGGAATTGAACCCGGGACTCCTGCATGCCAGGCTGACGCTCTACCACTGAGCCAACCGGCCAGGGCTATAAAGAGCTTATTTTTTCACCCTGGTTGCAAGATTGTGAAATTTCACTCAGAGACCTTTTCAGGGCATTAGCCACAGCATAGAACCCCTTAAGCTAAATACTGTAATTTCCTGATATTTTCTAGGATAATATTTAAAGTATTTAGCCATATATTTTTATTTCTTTATTTGGAAAATATGGTCATCTGAATTTTGCATTTTTTCTATTTTCAAAAATGTATTTATTGGCCCTGGCCGGTTGGCTCAGCGGTAGAGCGTCGGCCTGGCGTGTGGGGGACCCGGGTTCGATTCCCAGCCAGGGCACATAGGAGAAGCGCCCATTTGCTTCTCCACCCCCCACTCCTTCCTCTCTGCCTCTCCCTTCCCCTCCCACACAAACTCTGCACAAACTGGCTTTTATCTTGGCTGCTTCTCCTCTGCAATGCTGATGGCAGGAACCAAGCAAGAGAACCCCTGGTCTGCTTTATTTTATAGTGTAGAAAATTAAAGCCTTTAAGCCAATATACAAATAAGAAAGTCTCTGATACAAAGCCACTTATCTGAGGCATAAATGGGATTCCTCATAAGAGTGTACCACCTGCCATCATGTAACAGTCAAGGGTGTGGGGAAAAGCTTAGCTTTGAGAAGATCTTAGTATTAGAAGGATGTTGAAAAGATCTTAGTATTAAAAGGATGGGAAAGGCTTAGTCTTAAAACTAAGCCTTAGACTATAAGGACTGTGTCAGCTTACAGCCTGTCTCCCACACCCAATGCAAACTATAAGCAAGCAAACATATACATCATATTTACAAACTTATTTGACCAACACTCCCTCTTCCCCTCCTGTAGCCAGTGGCTCCATTGGTTTGAGTGTCAGCCTCAGGCACTGAGGATAGCTTGGTTGATTCAAGCATCAGCACCAGACGAGGTTGCTGGGTGGACCCTGGTAAGGGCACATGTGGGAGTCTGTCTCACTGTCTCCCCTAAAAGAGTTTGAAAAAAAATTACAGGGCACGATTCTCAAGTTGAAGCTTTGACTTTTACTGCTTATAGCCTAAAGTTAAGAGGATGTTTTAAATTATCACACTCTCTTTCTGGATCCTTAGATTAATCTTCACGTACTTGTCCCCTTCATAACATTTAGTCCATTCCTCAGACTCCAAATATGATTACATGTATTCAGCCTCTCCAAAATGCCTTCACTCACTACTAACAAGGATAAGCCACCCAGCCACAGTTCAAAGGCACAGACAGGAGAAAGGAAAAAAGAAACAACGTAGAAAGGAAGAAAGAAGAGAGAGAAATGGACAGTGGAGAAATACCATGTGTATAATGTTAGCACAAGGGTATCAAAAACCAACCTGTTGACATTTAGGTGCCAAGAGTCCTCTACTCAGCTTTACTTGAAACCTTCAGTTATACCTTGACATATTCCATTGTCAAATAAAACTATTTTTTTCATCAAACTTTTTTTTTTTTTTTTACAGAGACAGAGAGAGAGTCAGAGAGAGGGATAGATAGGGACAGACAGACAGGAATGGAGAGAGATGAGAAGGATCAATCATCAGTTTTTCATTGTGGCACTTTAGTTGTTCATTGATTGCTTTCTCATATGTGCCTTGACCGTGGGGCTACAGCAGACCGAGTAACCCCTTGCTCGAGCCAGCGACCTTGGGTCCAAGCTGGTGAGCTTTGCTCAAACCAGATGAGCCCGCACTCAAGCTGGCAACCTTGGAGTCTCAAACCTGGGACCTCCACATCCCAGTCCGATGCTCTATCCACTGCGCCACTGCCTGGCCAGGCTCATCAAACTTTTCAAAATTTATTGATTTTATAGAGAAAGAGAGAGAAACATGGATTAGTTGTTCCACTCATTTATGCATTCATTGGTTGATTCTTGTATGTGCTCTGAGGATCAAACCTGGAACCTTGGGGTGTTGAGATGATGCTCTAACCAACTGAGCTACCTTGCTGGGGCCTCATCAAACTATAATGCCATATTTCTCCACATATAAGATGTTCCCATGTATAAGATGCACCTTAATTTGGGGACCTGAAATTTGGAAAAAATATATTACATAAAGTTATTGAACTCAAGTTTTATTCATCATAAAATTCATACAACTCCTCATCACTGTAAAAAAAAGTGGGAAATGCAGTTAAAAAATCTACAACCACCGTATAAGACGCACCCAGTTTTTAGACCTCAATATTTTTGAAAAAATGTGTGTCTTATACATGGAGAAGTACAGTATTTTTTATTATTTTAAGGCACTTTCCAAAATGGTGGTGATCCAACTGAGGCTGACCAAAACTGAAAGCTGTTTGTCTTTCTTTTTTTTTTTCAGGGACAGAGAGTCAGAGAGAGGGCTAGATAGGGACAGACAGACAGGAACGGAGAGAGATGAGAAGCATCAATCATCAGTTTTTCGTTGTGACACCTTAGTTGTTCATTGATTGCTTTCTCATATGTGCCTTGACCGTGGCCTTCAGCAGACTGAGTAACCCCTTGCTCGAACCAGCGACCTTGGGTCCAAGCTGGCGAGCTTTTTGCTCAAGCCAGATGAGCCCGCGTTCAAGCTGGCGACCTCGGGGTCTCCTGGGTCCTCTGCATCCCAGTCTGACACTCTATCCACTGCGCAACTGCCTGGTCAGGTTTGTTTTTCTTTTTTGTTTTTTCTGATGTTGGAAATGGGGAGGCAGTTAGACAGACTCCCGCATGCGCCCGACCGGGATCCACCTGGCACACCTACCAGGGGGCGATCCTCTGCCATCTGGGGCATCGCTCTGTTGCAACCAGAGCCATTCTAGTACCTGAGGCAGAGGCCACAGAGCCATCCTCAGCGCCCGGGCCAACTTTGCTCCAATAGAGCCTTGGCTGCGGGAGGGGAAGAGAGAGACAGAGAGGAAGGAGAAGGGGAGGGGTGGAGAAGCAGATGGGCGCCTCTCCTGTGTGCCCTGGCCAGGAACCGAACCAGGGACTCCTGCACATCAGGCCGACGCTCTACCACTGAACCAACCAGCCAGGGCTTGTTTTTCATTTTTAAAAAAGGTGCCATATGGCCTGACCAGGCAGTGGCGCAGTGAATAGAGCTTCGGACTGGGATGCGGAGGACCCAGGTTCGAGACCCTGAAGTCGTCCACTTGAGCACCGGCTCATCTGGTTTGAACAAAGCTCACCAGCTTGGACCCAAGGACGCTGGCTCGAGCAAGGGGTTACTTGGTCTGCTGAAGGCCCACGGTCAAGGTACATATGAGAAAGCAATCAATGAACGACTAAGGTGTCGCAACGAAAAACTGATGATTGATGCTTCTCATCTCTCTCCGTTCCTGTCTGTCTGTCCCTATCTATCCCTCTCTCTCTCTCTCTCTCTCTCTCTCTCTCTCTCTCTCTGTCTCTGTAAATAAATAAATAAATAAATAAATATCTTAAAAAAAAAAAGGTGCCATTATGGTTGACTTGCAATCAACTTACCTTAAGACCTTATTAAATGCCTGCTTTGTTATAATTTTTTTTTTGTATTTTTCTGAAGCTAGAAATGGGAGGCAGTCAAACAGACTCCCACATGCACCCGACCAGGATCCACCCAGCACGCCCACCAGGGGGCAATGCTCTGCCCATCCAGGGTGTCGCTCTGTCACGACCAGAGCCACTCTAGCGCCTGGGGCAGAGGCCAAGGAGCCATTCCCAGCGCCTGAACCATCTTTTGCTCCAATGGAGCCTCGGCTGCGGGAGGGGAAGAGAAAGACAGAGAGGAAGGAGAGGGGGAGGGGTGGAAAAGCAGATGGGTGCCTCTCCTGTGTGCCCTGGCCGGGAATCGAACCCGGGACTTCCGCATGCCAGGCCGACGCTCTACCACTGAGCAAACCAGCCAGGGCCATTGTTATAATTTTTGTAGCATTTTTCTTTTGAAGATTATCATTGGGCTAGTTTGTTGAATTCCCTTCTAATTCTCAATTTTGTCAAAGCTGTTTTAATGGGAAGAAAGTGTATTCCCTCTCAGTGGCACAACATTTTAAACAATAATCTCTACCATTTAGTAAGCTACTACTTTGTCAATTGTATTATGTATACTATTGCTGATCCCTACATGAACCATATGATTTTTCACATTAACTTTTTAAAGATTTTATTTATTGATTTTTAGAGAGAGAGAGAGAGAGAGAGAGAGAGAGAGAAGGGTAGAGGAGCGAGAAGCATCAACTCGTATGTGCCTTGATGGGGCAAGCCCAGGGTCTCAAAACAGCAACCTGTTTTCCAGGTGGATGCTCTACATCAGGGATAGTCAACCTTATTATACCTACCGCCCACTTTTGTATCTCTGTTAGTAGTAAAATTTTCTAACTGCCCATCAGTTCCATAGTAATGGTGATTTATAAAGTAGGGAAGTAATTTTACTTTATAAAATTTATAAAGCAGAGTTATAGCAAGTTAAAGCATATAATAATAATAATTACTTACCAAGTACTTTATGTAGGATTTTTGCTAAGTTTGGTAGAATAAATCTTTATAAAACAACTTACTATAGTTAAATCTATCTTTTTATTTATACTTTGGTTGCTCTGCTACCACCCACCATGAAAGCTGGAACGCCCACTAGTGGGCGGTAGAGACCAGGTTGACTACCACTGCTCTACATGAACCTTAAAGATTAGTAATATTGGACCCTGGCCAGGTAGCTTAGTTGGTTAGAGCATCATCCCCATACACCAATGTTGCAGATTCGACCCCCAGTCAGGAACATTCAAGAATCAACCAATGAATACACAAATAAGTAGAACAATTGTTTCTCTCCCTCTCCCTTCTTCTCTTTCTAAAAAAAAATCAACTAAAAAGTTTTTTTTAAAGGATTAGTAATATTATCCCATTTTATTGAGGAAATAAGGCTCAGAGAGTTTAAACCTTTGCTCAAAGCCACATAGCTGAACTAAGACTCAAATTCAGGTCTGTGTGACTGCAAAGCTACTTCACCAAGCTATTTTTCAGTTTAGAGTGTCAGCGTTGGCAGTCTTGTAAAGGTATATATCTTTACTAGTCAAAAAATCTTCACAATAAATCTGATGAATAAGTTGGAAAATACTATTTAGGGTCCAAAGCAAACTGTGATATACAGTAATATGAACATGTCATCATGCGGTTTGCAAATTGCTTCCTCAATGCAATTTGAACTTGTTCTGAGAAATGACAGTATCTAAGAACAAAAATATGGCCTTACAAGATCTCAGCATTGGGGAGCAACAGTCCTTTGGATAGGTTTGTTAGAAAAGAAAATTTCTCATAAGCCCTGGTCACATAGCCTGGTTGGTTGGAGCGTCGTCCAGATTGCTGAGGTTGCCGGTTTTTTGTTTTGTTTTGTTTTGTTTTGTTTTTTGCATTTTTCTGAAGCTGGAAACAGGGAGAGACAGTCAGACAGACTCCTGCATGCGCCCGACCGGGATCCACCCGGCACGCCCACTATGGGGCGACGCTCTGCCCACCAGGGGGCGATGCTCTGCCCCTCTGGGGCGTCACTCTGCCGAGACCAGAGCCACTCTAGTGCCTGGGGCAGAGGCCACAGAGCCATCCCCAGCGCCCGGGCCATCTTTGCTCCAATGGAGCCTTGGCTGCAGGAGGGGAAGAGAGAGACAGAGAGGAAGGCGCAGCGGAGGGGTGGAGAAGCAAATGGGCGCTTCTCCTGTGTGCCCTGGCCGGGAATCGAACCCAGGTCCTCCGCACGCTAGGCTGACGCTCTACCGCTGAGCCAACCGGCCAGGGCGAGGTTGCCGGTTTGATCCCCAGTCAGGGCACATACAGGAGCAGCTCAGTGTTCCTGTTTCTCTCTCCCTGCCTCTCTCTCTCTCTCTCTCAAAAACAAAAAAGTCTCATCAAGATTTACATATATGGACTTCATAATACTACTAAGCCTGACCAGCACAGTGGATAGAGCGTTGCACTGGGATGCGGAAGGACCCAGGTTTGAGACCCCAAGGTCGCCAGCTTCAGCGCAAATTCATCTGATTTGAGCAAAAAGCTCACCAGCTTGGACCCAAGGTCACTGGCTCAAGCAAGGGGTTACTCGGTCTGCTGAAGGCCCGTGGTCAAGGCACATATGAGAAAGTAATCAATGAACAACTAAGGTGTCGCAACGAAAAACTGATGATTGATGCTTCTCATCTCTCTTCATTCCTGTCTGTCCCTATCTATCCTTCTCTCTGACTCTCTCTCTGTCCCTGTATAAAAAAGAAATGCTACTTAATACTTGCTAAGAACTTACCATATTATCATATATAATGCTCATAACAATATATGAGGTAAAGTACCAACGGGTATCATCTCCCTTTCACAAATGAAGAAACAAAGGCCCTAGTCAGAGTTGAGACTCAAAATTCTGCTGTAATTCCAATTTCCAGTCTCTTTATTATTATGCATACACAGCCAGAAGAGATGAGTCAAAACCAGGGGTCCCCAAACTACGGCCCGTGGGCCACATGCGGCCCCCTGAGGCCATTTATCTGGCCCCCGCCGCACTTCCGGAAGGGGCACCTCTTTCATTGGTGGTCAGTGAGAGGAGCACATTGACCATCTCATTAGCCAAAAGCAGGTCCATTGTTCCCATTGAAATACTGGTCAATTTGTTGATTTAAATTTACTTGTTCTTTATTTTAAATATTGTATTTGTTCCTGTTTTTTGTTGTTGTTTTTTTACTTTAAAATAAGATATGTGCAGTATGCATAGGGATTTGTTCATAGTTTTTTTTATAGTCTGGCCCTCCAATGGTCTGAGGGACAGTGAACTGGCCCCCTGTGTAAAAAGTTTGGGGACCCCTGGTCAAAACCATAATGTTGAGCATTCCTCTTTTTAAGCCTTCATATTTCCAAACCTGATGTTGGTAGTCTCTTTTGAAATTCTTTTTGTCGCCTGACCAGGCAGTGGCGCAGTGG
Organism: Saccopteryx bilineata; assembly: GCF_036850765.1. NCBI lineage: Eukaryota > Metazoa > Chordata > Mammalia > Chiroptera > Emballonuridae > Saccopteryx > Saccopteryx bilineata. The sequence continues at coordinate 276,550,781 of NC_089492.1, read as the reverse complement.
GTAGAACGTTGACCTGGGACCAAAGGCGAATTTAACAGCTGGCACACCAGGTGCGTGCCCTGGGCCCCGACTTCTGAAGGGCCCGCAAAATCCCAACTTTACACTTTTTTAAAAAATTTTATTTATTCATTTTAGAAAGGAGAGAGAGAGAGGAGAGAGAGACAGAGAAAGAGAAGGGGGGGAGGAGCAGGAAGCATCAACTCCCATATGTGCCTTGACCAGGCAAGCCCAGGGTTTCGAACCGGCAACCTCAGCATTTCCAGGTCGACGCTTTATCCACTGTGCCACCACAGGTCAGGCTACACTTTTTTCTTTTTTTTTTTAAAGACTTTATTTATTCATTTTAGTGGGAGGGGGGAGAGAGAGAGAGAGAGAGAGAGAGAGAGAGAGAGAGAAGGGAGGAGCAGGAAGCATCAACTCCCATATGTGCCTTAACCAGGCAAGCCCAGGGTTTTGAACCAGCGACCTCAGCATTCCAGGTCGACGCTTTATCCGCTGCGCCACCACAGGTCAGGCAACACTTTTTTCTAATGACACGAAATTTAGTTTCATATATGCAATTTTAACATTAATAGTACATAATATTTTTTATTTATTTTAAAATGATTAACATGTATTTTTATTTTCCCTGTCTCTCTTTTTTTAAGGGGCCCAATATTTTATTCTGTGCCTGGGGCCTCACTGACCTTAATCCACCTCTGTCTGGGACACTGAGGACCCAGGTTCAAAATCCTGAGGTTGCCAGCTTGAGCGCAGGGTCGCTGCCTTGAGTGTGGGATCATAGACATGACCCCATGGTCACTGGCTTGAAGCCCAAGGTCACTGGCTCAGCTGGAGCCCCCTTAGGTCAAGGCACCTATGAGGAAGCAATAAACGAACAACTAAAGTGCCACAACTATGAGTTGATGCTTCTCATCTCTCTCCCTTCCTGTCTCTCTCTTGCAAAAAAAATAAAAAATTAAAAAAAATATTTTTGTCGGCCCTGGCTGGTTGGCTCAGTGGTAGAGCGTTGGCCTGGCGTGCAGAAGTCCCGGGTTCGATTCCCGACCAGGGCACACAAGAGAGGCGCCCATCTGCTTCTCCACCCCTCCCCCTCTCCTTCCTCTCTCTCTCTTCCCCTCCCGCAGCGAGGCTCCATTGGAGCAAAGATGGCCCGGGCGCTGGGGATGGCTCCTTGGCCTCTGCCCCAGGCGCTAGAGTGGCTCTGGTCGCAACAGAGCGGTGCCCCAGAGGGGTAGAGCATTGCCCCCTGGTGGGCAGAGCATTGACCCCTGGTGGGCGTGCCGGGTGGATCCCAGTCGGGCGCATGCGGGAGTCTGTCTGTCTCTCTCCGTTTCCAGCTTCAGAAAAATAAATTTAAAAAAAATTTTTTTGTCCTTAACTATTTTTCATGAGTTCTCTGTTCTTCTTGGGTTATGTTAAGGGAATATGGAAAAAGCAAAGAAAAAAAAAAGATAGCAAAGTGAGCTCTCCTTTTCCACCTTTCCACTCCCCCAATCAAATTCAAGAAAGCAAGAGTCAATTCAAGTCCAATTAGGATTGTTAAATTCAATTTAAGAATGATGAACACTTGGTTCTGTGGAAGAATTGAACACAACATTCTCCCCTTGGTAACAGTGGTTCCCTGTTGACTTTCCTGGTGACTCACCAACAGGACCTTGGCGCTCCTACCCACTGATACTGAACTCTGCAGCCATTTAGAAATGAGCACAGGCAGTAGCATCTGCCACTGCCTAAATTCCAGAACTCAAATTCTAGGAGACTATTGAACATAACATTTGGTCCATTGAGTTATTATTTTAAGGCTTCCCTCCAGGCTGGCAGAAGAGCTATGTACTACAAATCGTATATGGAAGTATTTCTGTAAACTTTTAACCACATTCCAGAATTCTAAGGTAAGTATTATTACCCATATTCAAATATACAAATAAGATTCACAGGGATTGTGCCTGACCAGGCAGTGGCACAGTGGATAGAGCATCAGCCTTGGAAACAGAAGACCCAGGTTCAAAACCCAAGGTTGCCAGCTTGAGCATGGGTTCACCAGCATGAGCATGGGATCTCTGGCTTGAGCGTGGGATCATAGACACGACCCCATGGTCAGTGGCTTGAGCCCAAAGGTCTCTGGCTTGAAGCCCAAGGTCGCTGGCTTGAGCAAGGAGTCACTTGAACTGCTGGAGCCCTCCTGGTCAAGGCACATATGAGAAAGCAATCAATGAACAACTAAGGTGCTGCAATGAAGAAGAACTGATGCTTCTCATCACTCTTCCTTCCTGTCTGTCTGTCCCTATCTGTCCCTCTGTCTCTCTTGCACACACACAAAAAATTCACAGGGATTGTGGGTAATGCTCCCTCAGTAATAAACTATGTTCAGGTTTTACTTTTAAATTTTATTTATTGATTGATTTTAGAAACAAAGGAAGGGCCTGACCAGTGGTAGTGCAGTGGATAAAGCATCAACCTGGAACACTGAGGTCGGTTGGAAATGCTGGGCTTCCCTGGTCAAGGCACAAATGGAAACAACTAAGAGTTGATGCTTCCCGCTCTTCCCTATACCCCTTTCTTGCTCTCTCTCCCTTTTCTCTAAAATGAATAAATAAAATCTTTATTTAAAAGAGAGAGAGAGAGAGAGAGAGAGAGAGAGAGAGAGAAAGGAAGGGAGAGAAATATTGATTATCTGCTGAAGTGGTCGAAGCCCTGAGGTTGCTGACTTGAGTGTGGGCTAATCAGCTTGAGGGCAGGATCATCGACATGATCCCAAGGTCGCTGGCTTGAGCAAGGTGTCACTGGATCAGCTTGAGTCCCCTGGTCAAGGTACGTATGAGAAGCAATGATCAACTAAAGTGATGCAACTATGTTGATGTTTCTCTCTCTCGTTCTCTTCTATCTAAAAAATCATTAGGTTTAAAAAAAACACTAATTTTTGTTAAATGAGTGAATCTTTATACCGATCCTAGACTCCTCCTTTTTGTGAGCTCTGGTTCCATTGATAGCATACTCATTCATTCAAGAGATCACTCACCTCAGAAATCTGGATTTCATAGGTTCTGAATATCATAAATCACTCGTGGAAATGTTTGATAGTCATACCTGGAACCAGGACTGGAACAAGAGTTCAGATGAGGCCTGCCCACTTCTTTTCCTACTCTGGCTCTGTCCCATTGCAGGAGGGCCCTCATGCCCACAGATGGCTGCTCATCTGGCAAGTCCAAGCTCTCTGTCCCTCTTCCTAAACCTAAGGTGTTGGGGGTATACACTTTGCCCTCAAGGGAACAAACCTGGGGAAGAGGCTAGTTTGTGAGCTGTTGGGGCAAAGAACCCCAATGTCCTGGACACTTGGGGTGTTGTGATCTAGAATGGGAGAAGTGTGAGCTCTGGGTGGATAACCCCTTGGCCCCATGGGAAAAAGTACAATTGGAGGCGGGCCAGATCAGAGCCCTCTAAAGAGCAGGGCTGGGGGAGGAGAGGGTCTTTACTCTTGTATAATGGCAACAGAACCTGGGCTAAAACCCAAACTCCAAAAAATGTGGATGTAACTGAACAACAGTGAGATCCAGAAAGCACGCTTCTTCCCTGCCTTGCCTAAAAACCAAAGATTTAAGTTTTATGACTCAAACACTATCAATGTAAAGATTTAGAAAAGGAACTCTTGGGTAAAAACTCTTATCAGAAAACTGGACTTCATTAAAATTTAAAACTTTGGTTCTTTGAAAGACACTATAAAGAGAACTAAAAGGCCAGAGACTGGGGGAAATATTTGCAATCATATATCTAATAAAGGAATTATATCCAAAAAGTATAAATGACTCTAAAAACTCAATAACAAGAAATTCCAAAACTTTCATTAGACTCTCAAAGGAATCTGATCCTCTCTAAAATATTAACCATTCATTTATGTACTCAGCTTGGAGGATTCAGAGGTTAACCAGATTCCAAACCTAGAGCAGGAATCTTAGAATCCTGACCAAACTTCCTGTATTGAGAGCCTGACTTGCAATACATCTCCAAAGTTACATAGAAAGATCTATTCCTAGATAACTCTCCAAAGATGACAATGACCCCTTCAGAGGCAGGTGTCTTTATCCCAGCTTTACCTTGGAGGGGTGGGGTAGGGGTGTCTCTGATGGATCACCTTGCCTCTGGGAGCCTTCTTCCTTCTGCATAAGGCCCCACTAGATACCCAATGACAGAATTTCTAGTTCTTTTAATGAGCAGTGTTATCTTGTGACAAATTAGAAATGAAGTCACCAGCCCTGCTTAAGGGAATAAAAAATATATATATATATATATATATATATATATATAATTTTTTTTTCCTTTCTCATTTACCCAAGAACTATTTGTTTGTTGCCTGCCTACTCTAAGTAAAACATTTGCTATGGGTTGAAGATGCAGTAGTGAGCAAGTGCAGTGACTTCTTCAAGGATGTCAAAGTCTGAGAAGATGAAAAAGTAAACAGGCAATAAAACAGGGATAAAGTGCCTCGATTGGGATAAACCCAAGGAACACCAAAAGAGATCAGGAAAGGTTTCCTAGAACAATTTAGGTACGAGATCTGAAGGATGAGGGGAGTTGGCCAGAGAAGTAGAAAGAGATGCACCTCGGATAGTGTTGCAAGTGTAGGAAAAGTGCAAAGAATGGAAGCTAAGGAGAGCCACGGAGGCCAGATCACGGGTGGCCTCCTCCTAAGTCAGAGTGAAGGAGTTTCGCTGTGTGCTGCTGGAATTTGCCCTTTAGAGAGCTCATTCAAGCTGCAGCGAGGGAGAAGACTGAAGGAGTTTGAAAATAGTAGAAACTCATTAGGAGGTTGTTTCCATGATGAAGACGTGGTCTGGTAGTGGTCTAAATAATGGCAGCTAATATTTTGAGCCCCGTTATCTCATTTAATCTTTGGAACTCTATGAAGTAGATATAATTACCCTCATTTAGTGGATGAGGAACCCAAGGAACAGAAGAGCTAAGTAATTTGCCCGAAGTCATATGGTAAAGTGGTGACAGTAGAGCAAAGTAGATCCAGTGGAGAAATATTTAAGAGATGGTATGGTCATGCCTGGATGACAATTCAACTAATGTTATTGATTTTGGGAGAATGACTAAGAGCGCAGGAATTGTCAGGTATGATATGCATGTTTCTAGCTTGGCTAACTAGGCAATGAGTGAATAAGGAAACATAGAAGCAGGTGGGGGTGGTGGGAGAAAGTGGTAAGTTCAGTTTGAGGTTTGATTTCAAGGTGCCTGGATACTTTCTAAGTGGAGATGTTTACAAGGCAGCTACCTACAGGGGCTGGTGTGTAACGCACTGTGAGGATTTGATGTCATCAACCTCCATCTCTTCCAGGAGTGTAAACAAAACCACCTTTGGAGGAGCTGAAAATGACATAAACTTTGAACATGAAACACTTAGGAAAATATATTATAATGGAATCAATTATAATTGATTACAAAACAATTTTAGATCATTACAGGGTAGTTTTCTTCTATTAATTTTACTCTTCGCCCCGGCTGGATAGCTTGGTCAGATAGAGCAACCACCTGAAGGGCAGAGGTTGCCGGTTCAGTCCCGGGTCAAGGCACATGCAGGAACAGATTGTTCCTCTCTCTCTCTCTCTCTTCTCTCCTTTCTCTCCAAAGTCTAAGTAACATAAACATTTACAAAAATTTTACTTTTCAGTTGTTTTTTACTTAATAGCCCTTTATCTTGAAATCTGCTGTAGCAAAGCAGGGCCCAAATCAGCCACTCCACCAGAGATGGGATCCAACCAATGCTGCCGAGTCCTTTTCTCCCAGGGCACAGGAGCTCCTTTTTCAACAATACTAACTTTTGAAACACTAGGGAACCATTTAACAAATTATCATTTCAGTGCACTCAGTGGGGTCTGAATATCCTGAAAGCAGAGCCCTAACCAACCCCTTGCTTCCTAGAGAACAGAGGAAATTGACTTCTTTATAATAATGGTGAATTATTAACATATCAAATAGCCTTAGAGATGAGAGACTCCAGGTGAATTTCTTCAGATAAACTGGCATTTTCCTTCCCAGAAATTAAAAATGCTGAACATATAGATGGGAGTATTAGAGTTTGAAAAATGTTTTGATAAAATATCCAAGCCTGACCGATGGTGGTGCAGTGGATAGAGCATCGACCCAGAACACTGAGGTCCTTGGTTCGAAACCCTGAGGTCTCTAGCTTGAGCCCAAAGGTCACTGGCTTGGCTTGAGCCCCCACATCAAGGCACATATGAGAAGCAATCAATGAATAACTAAAGTGAAGCAACTACGAGTTGATACTTCTCATCTCTCTCCCCCTTCCTGTCTCTCTCTAATCAATAATTTTTTTTTTAATTTAAAAAGAAGAGATAAAATATCCAAGTCCTGGCTATAAGATTAATTCAAGTTTTTCTTCCATGTTTGTATTTTTGCCCAATTTAAAGCACTTCCACTCCTTACTTCTGTCTAGACTGGCCCTTCATCTAAAAACCTGGCTGGGTAGCTCAGCTGGTTAGTGTCATACCAATATGCCCAAGTTGCAGTTTCGATCCCGTCAGGGCACATACAAGAATCAACCAATGAATGCATAAAGAAGTGGAACAATAAACCATTGTTTTTCTCTCTCTTCCTTCTTTCTCTCAAATCAACAAATTAAAAATTTTAAGGTTTCATAAGAAAAAATTACTCGTAAGTAATTTGAAAATTGTGGCCACACCCTGGTAATACATAATCACTGCCTTAGGCAGAGAATGTAACTCTATGTCACAAATAGAGTCTTTGACTGTTTCTAAGAGCTATCTGTTCTAGAATCCCAATACTGGTTCAGTAGAAATTGTTTTAGTATTCTCAAAAGAAACCCAAAAATATCTCCTTAAAGCAACAAGGCCTCCTTTTTTTTTTCCTTTTGGATGTGGTTCTTTTCCCCTTCTCCAAAGCTAATGAGTCACTCATACCAAATATGCCCATGTTGCCTTGCCACCACCAGCTTAATATTCACAGAAAATTGTTCAGGTTTTTGCATCTACCCAAAATATGGTAAAATCCAAAGGGCTCACCAGTGCATGAAGACAATGTACTCTCAAATCTCCACAAGAACATACTATATGTACAAATGCATGAATGAAAAGACAATTGTGTTCAATTTTAATGAATCTGATAAAAAAAACCATTTTATGAATCGGAGATGGATTACTAAAACAATTCTCAGTTTTTTGGATTTAAAAATTATACTTTTAATTATAGATTGTTAGAATGATACAGATATAGAAACTAGGATAACTGTGACCAATACCATAAGGAAAACTGCTCTACATACTTACTTGTTCATTCACTCTCCACAACCATAGAAAACAGGCACAAAGTGTTCAAGGTATGTGCAGAAGCAGCCAGAGTCTTGAGAACAGAAGACATGCAAAAAGCATTAGCAAAGAGAGTTTGATGCATAACTTCTACACAAAGTTCAACAAATGGGCAGCATTTGACAGAAAGAGACAGAGCTGGTCTGGCCCCTGCCCTTCCAGCTTCCCAGCTGGAGTGTATACGCATGGTGAGATGGCTGGGGTATTTAGAAGCCAAAAGCAGCAGCAGCCCCAGGTTTGGGTGGGGCAGGAAAGAAGGGAAGGAAAAGGGGGTAAAATATAGTTAGGTCATGAAGATGCTGTCTTCTATGGCCACTCCAAAGGTGATGCCCCAGTGGTTCACAGAAACAGAACTTTCATATTCAATAAAACCATCAGCAACACTGATACATATGGTAAATGACATATTTGAGTTTAGTCATCAAGAATGTGTAAGTCATTCAACAATCAAAACATGAATACCCACAGTTGGCTAGATTTTATACAGAACAAAAAACATGCTCCGTGCCCGAGTTTGTATTTAAATAGGAATGGGAACAGACAGAAAGCTCCTTGGTGGAGTGGTTTTTTACTTTTGTTACTTTTGAGATCGTGTCATTTGAAAGGGATGCAGTCCCACAGGGTTGTGGGTCATAACTCACTACAGTACACTACCCTAGAAAGACCACTGGCTCTTTTAACACCAAGTCCCAAAGAGCTACGGCAAAAATAGTTTTCAAATGTTACAACTCTCACAATAAAGCACAGTAGAAACAACTTGAGGCACACTAAAAAAAAAATTGCGTACTTGAGTCTTATCTCTAGGGCATCAATTCCCTTCCATTCACACCCCCAAATAGTTGGACAAACACCAACATTTGGGATATTTCTTAATTCTTATTTGGGCTGAAATAAGGAAAACTGACACTACTGGGCTTCCACTGAGTCAACTCTTTTTTGTGTGTGTGTGACAGAGACAGAGAGAGGGACAGATAGGAACAGATAGGAACAGATAGAAAGGGAGAGAGATGGGAAGCATCAGTTCTTTATTGCGGTTCCTTAGTTGTTCATTGATTGCTTTCTCATTTGTGCCTTGACCAGGAGGGCTACAGCAGACCGAGTGACCCTTTGCTCAAGCCAGCAACCTTGGACTCAAGCAGGTGAGCCTTGCTCAAACCAGATGAGCCCACGCTCAAGATGGCGACCTCAGGGTTTTGAACCTGGGTCCTCCACGTCCCAGTCTGATGCTCTATCCACTGTGCCACTGCCTGGTTAGGCTATACTGAGTCAACTCTTATTTTAACCACTTATATCTGTAGGCTGAAAGGATAAAAATATATTCCTATAGGTTTATTAACTTCTTGTGGCTATGCCAAAGAGAGGTTATTCAGTTTGAGAACCGGACAAACTATTTCTCCAGTCATTATCTCCCATACTGACTGATACATATAAACAAGTGCTTAGTTCTGTACAAAGACAGATCTTACAAAAGAGTGCACGCTAGAGCACTAGTGTTTAAATTTTTTCTTCATAAAGAATGAAAAACAAAGGGCATTTCTCACATTAGAGTTAGGTCTGTAGTTCTGTCACATGATCAACATCACCCAAGAACATGCTAATTCTGTGTGAATTCTGCTATAGGAAAAACCACAGGAATACACATTTCACTTTACATACACATGCTGTTACACAAACTAAGAGAAACACTGGGATGTGGCCCTTATCAAATCCTAGAGTTAGCAGTATAGGAAGAATCGAACTTAATGGGTAGAAGGGAAAAAACACAGAAATGACCTGTGTTCCTTGGGAAGGGCCTCTGTGCTTCCTTCCCTAAAGTGGGTAATTCCACTTGCTCCTTAACACTCCACCATCACTTATGGTCCTATCGTTCCTCGAAGATATTTTCCCTACAGGTTTCCTAAAGTGATCTCCAAAGAAAATAAATTCTGATTAATGACAACAACAACAGTGGGCATCACTTGCTAAAGTCACTACCATTGATGAGTCCTTAGTCCTCAAACCTGTTTCACTTTTCCTTGCAATCTGTATCTTCAGTTAGCTTTCACAAAGATGCAAGTTTTAAAAGTTAATTTAAAATAATGAGAAAAGTTATGATCATTGCCTTCATCATGAAGAATCCAGCTCTCAGAAGTCAGAAGGATACAAGTGCATGAGCAACTCAAGGAAAAAACCCTTTGAAGGGGAAGATATGTGTGCCCAGCTCCTACGGTAAGTAAGTTGGCAATTCAGGCAGTCTCTCATCTTTTCCCAAAGCAGCTGTGACTACCCTATTACAGTCCAACATTTCCCCTAGAACAGTTTTTTGGGCCAAGGCTAGGAGAAATCACTATAAAAATTTTACTCTATTTCCAGGCCTGAGCATTAACCAGCATTTATCCCCTAGACTTCAGTTTTCTAAATTCTTGTGGGGCTGATATTGATGAAGTTACTTCATTAATATCGAGTGAACAAAAATCACTATTTTAGGAAGGGGATAACACTCCCAAAGCCATGGGCCAGAATTTCAAATGGCTTGTCTTCAAAGATGTTTGAAACTGTGGCCTACAACAAGGAAATTCAGTATGGTATAAGAAACTCAGTCTTGCGAGAGCTCCTTGATGTAAAATCAAATTGTACCTTCAAATGAATCATCTCTGTCATAATTAACAGGACTTAGTCAGTGTGAACTCTCTTATGTTTAATAAGAGCTGAACTCCGGCTGAAACTCTTCTCGCATTCAGTACATTCATAAGGCTTCTCTCCCGTATGAACTCTTTGATGTGTGATGAGGTTAGAGCTCTGGGTGAAACCTTTTCCACACTGCACACACTCATAAGGCTTTTCTCCTGTGTGGGTTCTCTGGTGTTTAATTAGATCTGACCTTTCACCAAAGCTTCGCCAACATTCATTGCACTCATAGGGCTTCTCTCCAGTGTGAATTTTCTGGTGTGTGATGAGATGAGAGCTCCGGCTGAAGCTTTTCCCACAAGCGTTACATTCATATGGCTTTTCCCCAGTGTGGGTTCTCTGGTGCTGAACTAAGTGTGAGATGCGGCTGAAATTCTCCCCACATTCATTACAGTGGTATGGCTTTTCTCCCGTGTGGGCTCTGCGATGGCGTACAAGGTCAGAGTTCTGACTGAAATTCTTCCCACACTCATCACACTTGTAGGGTCTCTCTCCTGTGTGGACTCGGTAGTGTTTAATGAGATCAGATCTCTCACTGAAGCCTCGCCCACATTCATTACATTCATAAGGTTTCTCACCTGTGTGGGTCCTCTGGTGCTGAGCTAGGTGAGAGCTCCGGCTGAAGCTTTTCCCACACTCCTCACACTCATAGGGTTTCTCCCCACTGTGGGTCCTTTGGTGCTGAATTAGGTGAGATAGCCGGCAGAAACTTTTCCCACACTCATTACATTTGTGGGGCTTTTCTCCAGTGTGGATTGTCTGGTGCTGGATGAGATGAGAGCTTCTTCCAAAACTTTTCCCACACTCATTGCAGTCATAGGGTCTCTCCCCAGTGTGTGTTCTTTGATGTTGAATAAGGTGTGAGCTCCGACTGAAGCCCTTGCCACATTCATAACACTTATAGGGTCTGTCTCCAGTGTGGGTTTTCTGATGTCGATTAAGGTCCGAGATCTGACTGAAAGCCTTTCCACAATGAGAACATATATGATATTGGATACCTGTGTGAACTTCTTTGTGGACAAGCAGATCCGTGACTTGTTGGAGAGGATAGCTTACCCACTCTTCTGCTGTTATATCTCCCCATTGTCTTTCTGATCTATCCCTGCTTTCAAAGGCCTCTTCATTTTCAGGATTTCCCTCAGTATTCCCAACAGGTCTTTCAGATGTGGTACCAAACTCTACATCTTTACTAATCTCTTGCTTTGGATTCACCTCGTTCTCACTCCTGATCTCAAAATCTGTAATAAAGAGGAAATAAATGAATAATAATACTGGTAAATGTACATGAGATTGTCTGCTTTGTGCCAGGCACCATGCTGCTATTTACATGAATTACTTCAACTGCTCTGAGAGACAGGCATTATGATAATTTCCACTTCATAAACAAAACACCCAAGCCTGAGAGAAGTAACTTTCAAAAGGTCATACTCATAGATACAGAGAACAGACTGACAGCTGGCAGAGGGAGGGAGGGAGGAGGGGCTGGGTGAAAAAGGTGAAGGGATCGAGCAGTACAAATTGGCAGAGATGCGGATTGCAGCGTAGAGAATATAGTCAATAATGTCGAGATAGCTGGGTTTGGGGCCAGGTGGGTGCTTGGTGCAGTAAGGGGACCACTCTGAACAGTGCACTTTGCTATACATCTCAAACTGCTACAAAATGGTACTGAATATAAATTGTGGTTGGAAAACAAAACAAAACAAAACATAAAAGGTCACATAGTAGTAAATGTTGAAGCTAGGATTCAGATTCAGGTCTGTCTGATAAAAGTTAATGCTCTGTATCAATACAGTAAATAGTTCTTTATTAATAATTGTATATATTCCTGTTTTTTTCAAAAGAAGAAAACCAAAACCACAGAATATAAAAGACTCTAAATTAGAATCTCAAATGGCCAAGGACTAGATATTTTATGTGTGAATGCATGTGTGTATGTGTTTGCTCTTAAAGTCATTAAACTTTAAACATTACCATTATATAATATTTAATGAGAACCTACTGGCTTAGCATGGAGAAAAATGAATTTTTATCTATTTATATCAAGTCTGAGTTGACTGAAAAAGTGACTGCCAAATGCTACTTTCTAGTAACCTTTTAATGAGAATAGGTGGGGGAAGGTTGAAGACAAAAAAATGCTTAGCTTACAAAATTCTTGGCATTGACTAAGTACAGTCTTAAAATGGAAATCAAAATATATGACCATTATGCACAAAAAATACCTTTCTACCAGACACTGCAGTTTCCAAGTTGTGCTTCTTAGAAACTTACAACTCTTCAGAAAGAGGTTACTAGGAATGCTGGGAGAAAGGGGTCGATGGATAAATCAGTTTGGTAAATGATGCACACAATATCTTCTTCTTAGAAATTCGTAACACTTGGTAACACATTCGAGTTTTTAAGCGTCTTGGGGTAAAGAAGCCTTGTAAACATTAATAACTTCTATTTATTTATCTTTTTGGTGCTTCCATCCCTAAGTGCTCCTTGGTCTGAACCACAGACATGTAAATTCATATTTCTTTAAGATTCTCATTTCTTATTTTTGTTGGTTTGAGTGGAATATTTGGGTAACAGATTGCAATAGATCTGGGTAGATAGCTTAATTTCTAGTTGCTTTTCTAAAGAGAGGACCCAAGAAACTTGGGACATCAGAGAGCGCTCAAGTTAAAAAAAAAAACACAAACCCTCATATTTGCCTTTTGGCTGTTGTCTGGAAAAGATGATAGGAATAAAGAATTTAAAAAAAAGGGCCTGACCAGGTGGTGATACAGTGGATAGAGCGTCGAACTGGGATGCGGAAGGACCCAGGTTTGAGACCCTGAGGTCGCCAGCTTGAGCGCTGGCTCATCTGGTTTGAGCAAAGCTCACCAGCTTGAACCCAAGGTTGCTGGCTCCAGCAAGGGGTTACTCGGTCTGCTGAAGGCCCATGGTCAAGGCACATATGAGAAAGCAATCAATGAACAACTAAGAAGTCGCAACGAAAAACTAATGATTGATGCTTCTCATCTCTCTCCATTCCTGTCTGTCTGTCCCTGTCTATCTCGCCTCTGTAAAAATAAATAAAAAAAAAAAAAAAAAAAAAGGGATTGGGCTTTAATGAGTCGCAGATGGCCCAGTAAACCATACATGATTGCTACTTCTGTCCAGTCTGAACAGGAGACAAAGTGAGTGTAATGGCTGTTCAGCTCAAGAATATACTGTTTGTTTTGGTTACACTCAGACCAAAGGATAGCTAAGAGGAAAGACAGGTTTACAGATCATCAAAAAAATTAGTTTCTCTCACTAATATAATTAGTGATCTCATTGAGTTCAGAATTTTCCTGGAATAACATTTGACACACTCAAAATCTATGATCAACTCTGAAACATCTCTCACCAAGCACCTACTTCAGATAAAAGACCTGAGGCAAAGCTAGGGCTCTGAAGCCAAAACAAACACAGAAGGCTGGTTTTTGCCCTCCCATGAACCTGGGTCAGAACCCTCTCATCTTTTACTAAAAGCACCATTTATATCTTGGCAAGCATCATTATGTCAGACTTGTTTGGTCAGTGACCTAAACAAACAGGCTGGAAAATGGCAAATGACTCAGGACACAAGAAATAGGAATGTTTCTAAATTGTGCAGAAACATCCCTTCTTTTTAGACAATACGAACCTGATGTTTCTACACTCAAAGATTTGTCTGAGAACTCAACTCCAGCCAATATCTAATTAAGTGCATTAAAAATGAAACAACTAGGAGGCCCTGGCTGGTTGGTTCAGCAGCAGAGCATCAGCCGGGTGTGTGGAAATCCGGGGTTCGATTCCTGGCCAGGGCACACAGGAGAAGAGCCCATCTGCTTCTCCACTCTTGCCCCTCCTTCCTCTCTATCTCTCTCTTTCCCTTCTGCAGCCAAGGCTCCATTGGAGCAAAGTTGGCCCAGGTGCTGAGGATGGCTCCATGGCTTCCGCCTCAGGTGCTAGAATGGCTCTGACCACAACAGAGCAACACCCCAGATGGGCAAAGCATCACCCGCTGGTGGGCATGCCAGGTGGATCCCGGTCGGATGCATGTGGGAGTCTGTCTGCTTCTCCGCTTCTAACTTCAGGGGAAAAAAAATCATCAAACAACTAGGTTGTGTTGAAAGAGCTAAGCCATTTTTGACATAGTCTCAAAAATGTAAAGTAGCCTGACCTGTGGTGGCACAATGGATTAAAGTATCAACCTGGAATGCTGAGGTTGCCAGTTCAAAATCTGGGCTTGCCTGATCAAGGTATATATGAGAAGCTACTACTACAAGTTGGTACCTCCCACTCCTCTCCCCCACTTTGTCTCTCTCCTCTCTCGAAAAAAAATAAAAAAAATAATAAAAAAAAAGGTGGGGCAAAGAATGGTAGAAAATCCTTACTTACCTAATGAGACAACATTTCCATAATTCTCCTGCATAACGTCCCTGTAAAGGTCCCTTTGTGTAGGGTCCAGAGGTCTCCATTCTTCCCTGGTAAGGTACATGGCCATATCTTCAAATGTCACTGGTGCCTGAAATCACAAAATGCTTCCTCATTACTTGGTACCTTGGAAGTTAGTACCAGATTTCCTCCTTGAAATTACAGACATGGCTAGAATTGTTGAGGAGGCAAAAGGTATTAAATCTGATTTGTAGAGTCCAAAGAAGAAATAAAAAAAGCTAAAAAGAGATATTAGTAAAGAAGGGAGCACTCTAGCCAGATAGCTCAGTTGTTTAGAACATTGTCCTCATAAGCCAAAGTTGTGGGATCAATCCCTGTTCAGGGCAATCAACCAATGGCCTGACCTGTGCTGGTGCAGAGGATAGAGCGCCCATCTGGGGCACTGAGGTCCCAGGTTTAAAACCTGAGGTTGCCAGTTTGAGAGCAGGCTCATCTGGCTTGATGCGGGCTCACCAGCTTGAGCATGAGATCATCGTCGTGATCTCATGGTTGATGGTTTGAGCCTAAAGGTTGCTGGCTTGAGCCCTCCCCCCAGGTCAAGGCACATATGAAAAGCAATCAATGAACAACTAAAGTGCTGCAACAATGAGTTGATGCTTCTCATCTCTATCCCTTCTTGTCTCTGTCTGTCTCCTATCTCATCTGTGCCTAAAATAAAAAGAATAAACCGGCCCTGGCCAGTTGGCTCAGTGGTAGAGCGTCGGCCTGGCATGCAGGAGTCCCGGGTTCGATTCCGGCCAGGGCACACAGGAGAGGCGCCCATCTGCTTCTCCATCCCTCCCCCTCTCCTTCCTCTCTGTCTCTCTCTTCTCCTCCCGCAGCCAAGGATCCATTGGAGCAAAGTTGGCCCCGGCACTGAGGATGGCTCCATGGCCTCTGCCTCAGGTGCTAGAATGGCTCTGGTTGCAACAGAGCAACGCCCCAGATGGGCAGAGCATCGCCCCCTGGTGGGCGTGCCGGATGGATCCCGGTTGGACGCATGCGGGAGTCTGTCTGTCTCCCCGTTTCCAACTTTAGAAAAATACAAAAAATAAAAATACAAAAAATAAAATAAAAAAATAAAAAGAATAAACCAATGAACGCATAACTAAGTGGAACAACAAATTGATGTCTCTCTTCCTCTCTCTCTAAATCAACAAAGTAAAAAAGTGGAAAATAAATAAATAAAAAGGGAACAATTTACAAGCTAATTAGTCTTGGGGAATGTTCAGATATCCCTTTCCCACACTGGAACTTTATTCTCTAGCTGGACTTTGCTCAGAACACGTTTAGCATGTACATGGCTCCACAATTTTACTAACAACGTTTGCCTTTCCCTGGAATATCTTTCTCAAACTACAGAAATACTGCTATTCTTTTTTTTTTTCCAGATGAGGAAAGTCTTTAATTGACAAATATTTAAGTGATGAAGGGTTTTAAGAAAGAAAAAGAAAACACAAAGCAAAATAAACTATAAATGGAAGTACTGGGCACCCCCCCCCTCCACAAATCCTATTATTCTCTCTCAGTCCCTGTTTCAGTACCAACTATTCTTCAGTGCCCCCCCATCCCTTTGCTGGGCCCCACGCCCCCTCGGACTCTTCAGAAAGAACTAGTCCCACTCCTTAGGTCCCACACCACAGCACTGTTCCTACAGCAAATAGAGCTCTTATCACGTCGTATCACGGTTAACTGGATGCATCTGTCTCCCTATGGATTGTAAGCAGGAGGGGAGGGTCCGTTTATCCATCTTTTGTCTCCCCAGTATTTAAAGGCATACAGCAGGTGTTCCATAAATGCTTGTTTGTGGCTAAAATGGTCTGGTACTGGGTCTCTGGAGGCAGAATACCGAAGCGAACTAATTACTAATCCCAGGGAATTTCCCACAGGGATTTGCAGAGCAAAGAAACGCCGGGATCAGGTGGGTAAGCAGAGGCAGGGTCCGCGAAGCCACCCCCGGCTTACCTGGGACCCAGCCATGAGCAGGGTGGCTGCCATCTCGGGCTCAAGGATTCGCCTCCCAGGAGAGAGAGCAGGAAAAGCAGCTAGCAGACAGCACTAAAGGAGGCGAAAAGCAGGGCGTGAGGCACAGAAAACAGGCCCTGCCCACTCCCCAGGGCTGGAGTTCTGGCCGCCAGGCGGCTGGGGAGGGCCCTGGACCCGGGCAGGATCACTCTCCTCCTTGACCCCAGAGCCCGACCAGCTCTCTGTGTCTCCGCCACCATGAGGTGGAGGCAAAGCTGGAATTTACTAGGACAGCTCCCTGCCTCCGTCCCTCCCCGGCCGGGGGTCAAGCAGCTGCAGTCTTAGGGAGGAGGCTCTCAGCCCAGCCCACAGAGCGCCTCAGCTCTTCCACCTCGAGGCTGGGCCCTTTCCGGCAGCTGCCTCAGCCAATCAGTGAGCGAGGCTCGAAAAACACTCTGCCAATTAGAAGCCGAACACTAGGCCCGCCTCTTGTAGCATGGCCTGGCGCTCTATCACGCTTGCGCCTGCCCCTGTAGCCTGCCGGGAGTTTGAGTTCCCTTCTGGTTTACAAAGGCCATCAGGGGCAAAAAGCCAAGGAGGGAAAAGAACAAAAGGGTTAAGAAAGAAGTGCGTTTTCCTAGCCATGACAGAGTATCTTCTGCTTTCTTCTATTGGAGACAACAACCCGATTAAGCCAGGGAAGTTGCCCTGCTTTTCCTGAGGTCCCTGGAAGCTTGAGTCGGACCTTAATTGCGACGTCGGGCCTAATTTAAGTGCTAGTCTGTGTTGGGTGCCGCTGGGATTAGCCCGCATTTGACAGCCGAGGCCTAACAGGAAAGAGGCAGCCGCCCACTCCCCAGGGTAGACTCCGCGGCCGCGCCGGAACTTTGAGCTCCGCCCACGCACTACATCTCCCAGCAGCGCCTGCGGTGTTCACACCCTGCTACGTAGACTACAATTCCCAAGAGGTCCCGCGCCAGCGGAGGGCTAACGAGTGCGGTCAGTGGCTGGGCCAAACGGTGTCCAAGCACCATCGCTATTAACCCTGTAGGGGAGTCTGACCGCGTCCTTCTAAAGAGCGCGCCCCTTGAGGGGTGGGCTGAGTTGCACCTAGCAGAGGGGAAGCCAAAATCCTGAGCGAGGGTGGAGGACAGGGTGCATAGAGTGAAACCAGGCCCCAGCGCTGGGAAAGGCCGACCTTATCATATCGAGAGCTTGTCTGCTCAAAGGGTTCCTGGCGGCCTCCAGGACGGAGGAGCCTCCGAGGAGGGCCTGAGCTGGGTGGGCCCTCAGGATACCAGCAGTCCCTTATCGGAAGCCGAAAACCCGAGCTGACAACGAACAGACTTACCTCCTGCCTGCAAAAGATCCACTAGATCGCCGGCTCCGCGATCCGAGAGGTCCGCAACAGATTTCAAAACCGCAGGCAGAATTCTTGGAGATTTCAGGCGTTCGGAGAGAGTCTAGAGATCTACTGGCAGATCCCGGATATCTCAGACCTGCAGGTAGTCTCGAATCTGTAGACTAGCAAGCAAAGCCCAGAGATCGTGGGCGGATCCCAAAGATTCACACAGATTCCTGAGACCTCAGCCTCTCAGGCAGCTCAGAAACCACAGGCTCTTAGGCAGATCCCTCCGAGACCACAGCAGCTAGCCAAGAAACACCACCAGCAGCTAAACTGCATTCAACTGGATTTCTTCCGAGCGGAAGGACTTGCAGCCTTCCCTTTCCCCGGCCAGGATGAGAAAATTAGACAATGGAAGCCCAGCACTAGGAAAAGCAGTCATTATGCGTGGGGAAGAACTCTGAGCTCGCTGTAGCCTTGGAGAGGGAAGTGATGGAAAAAGAATAGCAGCTTATTAGGGACTCCCACCCTCTTCAAGTTATAAATATCCCCAGAACCTTGGCTACGTGCCCAGAAGCCTGTTGTCTCTAACTGTACAGGAGACTTCTCTCCCTTCTCTGGGAAAGGGGCTTGTCTTTTGTCTTGCAGATACATCCACCCACTGAGTGACTTGAATTTTTTTTTCTTGAACATGACTCCAGGCTATGCTTTTATTAGTGAATGTCCTGTTCCCAGTGCCCAGTTATTTATGGTTAAATTACTCAAGTGTCTAAAAAGAACTAGGACTCTACCCAGCCATGAGACAGACTCTCCCACTCCTCAACCCCAACTGTGAGGCTAGGAATTTTTTAGATACCACAGAATTGTACCATCTTACCCCATCTAAAATTGATATGGGTAACACACACACACACACAGGAATCACAGAGGGTCTCCAAAAGGCAGTCAAGGTCAGATCTGAGTTGAGATCCAGGCTGTGATTCCTTTGGAAAGTCATTTAATCTCTCCAGGCCCATTTCCCATTTCCCTTTCTATAAAATGGGGCAATCACACCTACAAGCCGGTGGTGAGCATTAAGCAAAATGACTTAAAGTGAACAATCAAATGATAGCTAATATTAATTCTGCCTTAGGTGGTAGGAGAGACTTCCAAAAAGGCCTGTGGATATTTTCACTAGCTCAGAAAATCGGGGAAGTCAGAGTGGCTCAATAGCTGTGAGGATCTGCTAGTGACCTTATCCTCACATAATGTTTCTGCTGGAAATCCAGAGGGAACTGGAAGTTGGACCAGTTTGATGGGTTCAAGCAAATTAGTGAATTGAGCCCAGTAGAGCAGAGGTATTTGGCGCTGCCAGAAACACAGCAAGTTAAAGCCTCACCCTTAGGGAAACCTCTGGGACAGGAGGAGGGAGATCGGTTCATACTTTGGCTGAATAATTACAGGTTTCTAACTGGGCCTAAGGTGAGGTGAGCTGAGCGGCCCAAGCCCCTCAGCCCAGCAGGGCTCCCTTTTCATACCTTCTCTGACAGATTGCTTTGTATAAACTTTCTTAGGCCTTTTCTTTCCCCTTGCTCTAGTGCTTTAAATCCTTCTTTGTCCTCTGTTGTTTCTTTTATTCCTAAGCCTGGCTGGGGGCAGGGTGACTCTCTAAACCCAGCTTGGCTGCTTGCCTCCTTCTGTGAGTAAGTGCTTTTCTCTTTCTTCACCTGGGACCCTCCAGAGGGCAGAGAAGAAAGAGCAATGGAAAGCGTGGCTGCTTTTGGTGCCCCAGGGGAGGTCAGGGTGGGAAGTGGAAGAGGGGAAGGAAAGAAAGTGGGTGAGGGGCTTCCTGTTGCAGCCTTCAGCTGGACTCTGAGGGTTGGGGTCACTGGAGGAGGAGGCAGCTTCCTGCCTCATTGTTCAGGACTTCATGGTTTCTAAGGAATACCTATTGTATGTGAGTTTTCAATAAGCCACTTGGAAAACTGTCCCATCATTTAGCAAATAATGAGTACCAACTATGTGCAGAGACAGCAGTACAGTTTGTCACTGGGGAAAAGGACCAGGAGAACCATTAGTCCAGGGTCTCCAGATGGAGTTATGGAGTGTGGTTATGTGACATCCACTGACCAATTTGATCATAGACCCTCCTTGTATATTATTATTATTATTATTATTGCAATTAGCAATAATCACACCTTGGATAAACCTCACCAGCTGCAATATTGTCACTGCGCAAAGCTCTCCTGTATATTCTTAAGCTTGTTTCTTATTAATAGACCCACTGTGCCTGTGGAGCACTATAAATTATGTTTTAATGAATCCTATAACTATCTTGTGAGCTGCACACGTATGTTGTATTTTTTTTTTGCATTAGAAACATTAATTTGTTAAACCTTGAAAAATATGCCTTAATATTTGTGATCTTGTTTTGTCATCTTTTCATTTTCAAATATATCAGTAACATTTTAAAAATGGAAATGATCTGGGCTTCTCTCTGGACCCTGCTAGGAGCAGAGATGAAGCCTCAGCACAGCACAAGGAGTTGGGGACGTAGGGGACACATGGCCTTGCAGTCACTGCAGTCCCACTGCTACATAGTGTATGGATGACGAGCTAGCTAGTCTGCACCAAGGAGAGGGGCGGAATCCTAGCTGGAGGGGGTGGGAGGAGGCTTCACAGAGGAGATGACAACTGAGTTGGCTTGCAAAGACTGTAGGAGTCTTGGAGGTGGAGAACAAGGGGAGGGAGAGCATTCTGGTCTTCAGGAACAGCATGTGCAAAGTCAGAGGCATGAAAGGGCAGAGCGTGTTCCAGAATGGTTAGGGTTGGGTATGGCTAGAGGGTAGTGTGTTAGTACGTGCATGTGGGGGACGGTGGCAGGGGACGAAGCAGAGCAAGGACAGTCTCTTATATCCCCTTGCTTGCCTGCCTGTTTGTCTCTGCCTTTGGCTGTGGATCAGCAAAGCTGGTGATGAGGTGCAGATGGAGGCAGCTGGGTGCTGGCCTGGGTGAGAAGAGCAGACAGCCTGCAGGAAGAGAGGGGGAGTGGAGAGGATTGGGAAGATCTTTATGACCGCGTGCATTTTAGCTGGTTTTCTCCTGGGAGAATGACCATTTTCAAGAAATGGAAACAATTGCATTAAAAACGTGCAACAAACTTATTTAAACTTATAGGCATCAAATAAGTCCATATTCACCGAACGTGTGTACTATGGCTCTATTCTGTACCAGACACTGTGCGGGGAGTCAGGACACCACCCCACACAATAACTGCAGGGCTGATGGTGAAGGGTAAATGGGAGAATGTCTGCAAACACATGGACACAGAGGAGGGCCTGGGTCCACAGTGGCCGTCATTGTTATGGGGGAAGTAGAACGCTTCATGCTTTGTGAGGTAAAGCCATATTTCAACGTAGTTCAGAGCCTGGGTTCCAGTTTAGATTCTGTCTCCTGGTTCAAATTACTCTCTGAACCTTGGTTTTCTCAGTCTGTAACAAGAGTATAATAATACAATTCATAGAGACTGGAAGAAGAATAGTGCTTGCAAGGGGCTGGAGGAGGGGAAATGGGGAATTGTTTAATAGGTATAGAGATTTAATTTTGCAAGATGAAAAGAATTCTGGAGATTGGCTGGACAATAATGTGAATGTACTTAACGCTACTGAACTATATGCGCCCTTAAAAATGGTTAAGATGGTAAATTTCATGTTATGTGTGTGTGTGTATATATATATATAAATCTAATATATTTAAATTTATTTGTTGATTTTAAAGTGAGATGAAGGGAAGGGGGAGAGAAAGACAGAAACATCAATTTGTTTTTGTATGTACCTTGACCAGGGACCGAACTCGTGACCTCTGGGCATTGGGACAGTGTTCTAACCAAGTAAGCTATCTGGTCAGGGCTGTTATGTATATTTTACAAAAAAAAAAAAAAAATCAAGGCCCTAGCCGGTTGGCTCAGTGGTGGAGCGTTGGCCTGGCGTGTGGGAGTCCCGGGTTCAATTCCCGGCCAGGGCACACAGGAGAGGTGCCCATCTGCTTTTCCACCCCTCCCCCTCTCCTTCCTCTCTGTCTCTCTCTTCCCCTCCTGCAGCGAGGCTCCATTGGAACAAAGATGGCCCGGGTGCTGGGGATGGCTCCTTGGCCTCTGCCCCAGGCGCTAGAGTGGCTCTGGTTGCAACAGAGCGAAGCCCCAGATGGGTGGAGCGTTGCCCCCTGGTGGGCATGCCAGGTGGATCCTGGTCGGGCACATGCGGGAGTCTGTCTGACTGCCTCCCCTTTTCCAACTTCAGAAAAATACTAAAAAAAAAACAAAACAAAACAAAACAAAAAAAATCATACTAATAGTAACCCAGTTCATGGGGTGTGAGGGTTGGGTGAGCAATATAAAGTACTCCCCTCTACTTGTAATAATAATAGCTAATGTTTGCTAATCAGGTACTTTGTGTCAAGTGTGTTTCTAATGAACCCTCACAACAATCCTTTGAATTAGGTACCATTACACCATATTACAGATGAAAAGAGGAGGCATGGAGATGTTACATAAGGTGTCCAAGATACCCAGCTAGCAAATGCTTAAGAACTAATATAGTGTGTCCATAAAGTCATGGTGCACTTTTGACCGGTCATAGGAAAGCAACAAAAGATGATAGAAATGTGAAATCTGCACCAAATAAAAGGAAAACTCTCCCAGTTTCATACCTATTCAGTGCAGTTCGATGTGGGCTCACGCACCAATTTTTTAGGGCTCCTTAGGTAGCTATCCCGTATAGCCTTTACAGACTCGTCACTGACTGATGGCCTACCAGAACAGGGTTTCTCCACCAAACTGCCGGTTTCCTTCAACTGCTTATCCCACCGAATAATGTTATTCCTATGTGGTGGCGCTTCGTTATAAACGCGCCAATATTCACATTGCACTTTAGTCACGGATTCAAATTTAGCGAGCCACAGAACACACTGAATTTTCCTCTGTACTGTCCACATCTCGACTGGCATGGCCGTAGGCTGCTCCGCTGTATTCATGGTGTTACATCATCATCTGCACATGTGCACATGCTGCCACATCATCCTACAGAAACTGGGAGAGTTTTCCTTTTATTTGGTGCATATTTCACATTTCTATCATCTTTTGTTGCTTTCCTGTGACTGGTCAAAAGTGCACCATGACTTTACGGACACACTGTAGATTAAGCCCTGGCCAGGTAGCTCAGTTGGTTAGAGTATTGTCCCAATACACCAGGGTTGTAGGTTTGATCCCCGGTCAGGGCACATGCAAAAATCAACCCATGAATGCATAAATAAGTAAAACAACAAATCCATATTTCTCTCTCTCCTCCTATTATGTTGAAATAATAGGTTATTATCAACAGACAGTCATACAAGGAAATCATCATCATTATCATCATCATAGGAGAATACAGGGTAATTATTAGAGTTTCTTAGCACTGTGAGAGTTCTGAGGAGCCATCTCTTGTGGCCTGAAGACCTCATAGAAGACATACAGTACATTTGAGATGAACCTGGGAGAATGGGTAAGATTTGGATGGGATGAGGAAGAGAGAATCAGAAGAGGCAGTCACATTTGGGGAGGTCCATCAGGTTTTTAAGAACAGGACAATACTTTTCTTAGGCTGGAGCAAATGGACAGCAGGGGTGGAAGATAAGCCACCATAGACAGGCAAAAGGCAGATGGAGGGGAGTTTTGAAAGCCCAACTAAAGGAGTTTGAATTTTCTTTGATAGCTAGTGGAAATGCACTGAAGGTGATTAGGAAAGTGATGCTCAAAGCCACGCAAAGAAGATGCAGGTAAGATAGGGAGTGCTTTGAATTGGGAGACCAGTAGAAGGTCTTTGCCTAAGTCCAAGAAAAAAAGAAAAACTAAAAGACAGTGTTGATAATGATGGCAATGGAAAGAAGTGTTGGACAGGTGAGACACTACACTATTGGTCACTGGTCAAATTAAGAAGGCAAGGGAAAAGGTGGTCCTACATAATGAACTAGTAGTTGACAAACAGAAAAAAAAGGCAGAAGAGGGGACTTAAGAAAAAGAAGATGAGCCCTGGCCGGTTGGCTCAGCGGTAGAGCGTCGGCCTAGCGTGCGGAGGACAAGGGTTCGATTCCCGGCCAGGGCACATAGGAGAAGCGCCCATTTGCTTCTCCACCCCTCTGCCACGCTTTCCTCTCTATCTCTCTCTTCCCCTCCCGCAGCCAAGGCTCCATTGGAGCAAAGATGGCCCGGGCGCTGGGCATGGCTCTGTGGCCTCTGCCTCAGGCGCTAGAGTGGCTCTGGTCGCAATATGGCGACGCCCAGGATGGGCAGAGCATCACCCCCTGGGGGGCAGAGCACCGCCCCTGGTGGGCGTGCCGGGTGGATCCCGGTCGGGCGCATGCGGGAGTCTGTCTGACTGTCTCTCCCTGTTTCCAGCTTCAGAAAAATGAAAAAAAAAAAAGAAAAAGAAGATGAGTTCAACTACAGACTAATTGTAGTAAGAGGGCCAGAGGAGGTGTTTGGGGGAGATATACAGACACTTGGTGACTTAAGTCTTGAGCTCCAGAAAACTCAGGGCTAATGTTAGAGATTTGGTAGTCTGGATGAGACTACTAAGAAAGACTTCTCATTCCATATAGTATTTCAGGTTCCTGTAACCTTCTGAAACATCTTCTATATTTGTCACAAGATATTGAATGTGCTTTTGCTTTCAAGGTCTTTTGGCTGTAACATTCCTGGTGAGACCTTCTCTCCTCCATCCCAAGCATGTTGCCTCCCTGTTTCACCTCTCCTGACCTTGTCCTTTTCCTCCCATAAGGCAGCAGTCTCCCCACCCCAGGAAGCCTTCCTGGGTGGCAGGAGTGATTGCTAGCTCTTGCTAGCTCACACCTGTGTTGTCTTTGAGATCAGGCTACTTCAGGACAATCTAACACGCTGGAGGTGGCTTCTATGTTGTCTTTGCTACAACGGTGAAGATGGGGTCAAATCGTGTGTTGCAGCCAACAGCCTGTGCAAAGATTGTGAGACAAGGAGGAGCACAGTATGGCCAGGTGGCTAGAGCACAAAGTGTGGGGGTGAGGCAGAGGCCAGTCATGTGGGGCCTTGTAGACCCTGCCGAGAGCAGTGGAGACAAAAATGGAAGGTTTTTTATGTGTGTGTGTTGGGGGGGGGGTAGAGTGGGGGGCTGTAACATGACCAGATTTGCATGCAGTTTTGAAACAGCTGTTCTGGTCTGCACAGTGGAGTACATGAATTGGAACAGGCCCCGGGTGGGCACAGGATGACCAGTTGAGCGGGTATTGACGCCTGCTGGTGAACACAGTCTGAGGCCCATTCAGGCTGTTCTGGGTCCTTTAGTGAATGTAGACGTGTGCTGGAGAGATGTGCAGACCTATTCTTGTGCTGTTTAATCTGACTCATCTCCTTTGTAAACAGTAAGGTTATTGAGGATGGAGATTCAGCTCTGTATTTTTTCCTAGGCTGCAGGCCCTGACACTGGGAGCATAATGGATATTTAGACTGTGGCTACTGAAAATCGCCCCAGGGCACCACCTTTAAAAAGCCCCAAAAGTAACATTTATTGACATTATTAAATTAATAGTAGTGGCTATTTTGTTCTCCATTTGTTTTCTAGACATTTAGCTAGAGGATTAGATAATGCAGAGAAAAATATGGATATCGAAACCCTTCTTACTCAAGTGTGGACCAGCAGCATGGGTGTCACCTGGGAGCTTGGTGGAAATGAAAAATCCCAGGCCTCACCCCAGACCCATTGTATCAGAATTTGCATTTTAACATGACCTCCCAGGGGATTCCCACCCACATTAAAGTTTGAGGAGCTCCTGGGTATCTAAGCAACATCCCCCCACACTTGTGTGGGTAATATTCATACCTCGGGCATAGATCACAGCCTGTCTGCTGTAGAAGTCTGTGTCTGTGATTTCTTTCCCTGCCAGGCGGGAATTCCTGGAAAGTCCACACCAAATATTGTGTGTGGGCCTGGATCTCTCTCTGCACAGACCACAGTGACAGGAAGCAGAGGACTTGGGTTTTGGTCCTGGTTCTGCATGTATGGGTTGGGGGTGTTGTATCTTTGGTGGGCTTTTCAAGCTTTCCAAAGGACCCACCCCAAATCCAAATGTTGAAAGACAAGATGGTGGCAGGTGTCCATACAGTTTATTCACAGGCTTCATCTAGGACAGTGGTAGTCAACCTGGTCCCTACCGCCCACTAGTGGGCGCTCCAGCTTTCATGGTGGGCGGTAGCGGAGAAACCAAAGTATAAATAAAAAGATAGATTTAACTATAGTAAGTTGTTTTATAAAGATTTATTCTGCCAAACTTAGCAAAAATCCTACATAAAGTACTTGGTAAGTAATTATTATTATATGCTTTAACTTGCTGTAACTCTGCTTTATAAATTTTATAAAGTAAAGTTACTTCCCTACTTTATAAATGACCATTACTGTGGAACCAGTGGGCAGTTAGAAAATTTTACTACTAACAGAGATACAAAAATGGGCGGTAGGTATAAAAAGGTTGACTACCCCTGATCTACAAGGAGGCCCTTGGCGGGAGTCAGGAAGTGATAACCAGTTCAGAGTGGATGATGCCCAGGGCATGTAGAGAACTTGGGCTGAAGTGACTCTGAACAGCTGCCCTAGGAGCAGGAAGGGAGGTGGAGACCCAGCAGCCTCTGCACCATCACCCTGTAAGGCAGGCGCTAGTACCACTCCTTTGTTTAAAGGTAAGGAGACAGCTCAGAGAGGATAAGTGACTTCCCCAGGCTCCCAGGAGTCCACAGGCTCCTGCGTGTCAGCCATTTTAGGAAACATAGGGCCCAGAAGGCTCAGGCTGGGGCTGCAGGAAGGCCAGGGACAATCAGAGACCAAGACCCAGGACAGGCCCACCAGACCGGCTACCAAGGCTTTTCCAGAAGATTCCAACTTTGCATAAAGTTCCTATCAGCTTAGAAAGCAAGCTGATGTCATCACGGGAGAAGCACGAGAAGGACCCTCACTCTGCCGACACCCCCTGAAGCTCCGGCACAGAAGGAGCTGTGAGGAGCGCATTGTCAGTGCCTGGGCAAATTCCAAGGCCCGGCACCTTCCAGGGGCCATGGCAAGGAGGCGCACCACTGTACCACACCAGACCCTCAGGCAGAAAGACTCAGTTCAACATGTCTGTTCCCTGACTCAAAGGTCCCCCAAAGCCAGTGATGAACAGGGAATAACAGAGTTTGGGAAAAGATGCAGAGTAGGGAAAACCTCTTTCAACATGAGGTGGAAATCATATCTGCCTGAGCCAAATCGTGTGTCAAGTGTTCTGTGTGTGTGACTCTGGGGCGGGGTGGGGTAAGATTTGTACCGTCTGTTACTTTTCTTTTTTTTTTTTTTTTTTTTTTTCATTTTTCTGAAGCTGGAAACAGGGAGAGACAGTCAGACAGACTCCCACATGCGCCCGACCGGGATCCACCCGGCACGCCCACCAGGGGGCGACGCTCTGCCCACCAGGGGGCGATGCTCTGCCCATCCTGGGCGTCGCCATGTTGCGACCCTCCTGGGTGTCGCCATATTGCGACCAGAGCCACTCTAGCGCCTGGGGCAGAGGCCACAGAGCCATCCCCAGCGCCCGGGCCATCTTTTGCTCCAATGGAGCCTTGGCTGCGGGAGGGGAAGAGAGAGACAGAGAGGAAGGCGCGGCGGAGGGGTGGAGAAGCAAATGGGCGCTTCTCCTATGTGCCCTGGCCGGGAATCGAACCCGGGTCCTCCGCACGCCAGGCCGACGCTCTACCGCTGAGCCAACCGGCCAGGGCCCCGTCTGTTACTTTTCAATTCAGAAAAGGCTGAGAGGTTCTGACGTGGAGGGAAGGGACTCAAAGCAAAGGCCCGCCAGCCCACTGTCGAAGATTTGACCCCTGAGTCGCAGAGTTTGTACAAGAGGTTTTGTCAACACAGACTCTTAGCATGGTGCCCCAATTAGGTTCCCTCTATTAGCCAATCATTATGAGTAGCTGGGATTAATTTGCGAAAGGATTCTCCCTCTGATCCCTAGTACCCCATTCAGAGTTCAGCATTTTTCATCATTTTAATTTTTATTTCTTTTTCTCCATTTACGATGGCTTAGTGCTTTCTCGTTGTTCTTCAACTTGTTCACTGAAATCCTGGCTGGCAGTTCTATCAGCAGAACTAAAAAACCAAAAAAAGGCAACAAAACTTTAGAACTTTCCTTCTGTCACCCAAGGAGGCTAGGGGCAGGGGGAGGGGACAGGAGAAAGAAGGTAAGGTCTAGAGCCACACAGACCAGCGTCCAAAGCCCAGCTCTGTCATTATTCGCTGTGTGACCATGAACAAATCACTCATCTGTCAAATGGGATCATAACGCTGGCCAGTGCGAGTAGGATCTCAGGTAATAAATGAATGGAAATTTGATGCCAGACATGTGGTGGGCTCTCAATTCATGGTCAACATATCACAGTGATTATCACTAAGCGCTTGATTAGACATTAGGCCTTCCACATGGCAGAGGACATGAGCTGAAAATGTCAGAAGCCATGTAGCTGCCACCGCTGGTGGGCCCAGCCTCTCCAATTAATAGGGATAAGGCAGGAGGAGCTGGGTTGAGCAGCAGGCAGAATGTTTTTTCCCCAACAGTAGCAATTACAAGAGCTATCATTTATTGAGCACTTATTCTGGGCGAAGCTTGTACTAACTCATTTCATCCTCACAGTCACCCTAGGAGGTAGGTACTGTGTCACTCCCATTTTCACAGGTAAAGAGGTGAAGTGATCTGCCTAAACTCCCCAACACTAGTAGATGACAGACTCAGAATTCTAAGAATGGTGGTTTCTATGTAGCAGGAACATATGTGCCCAGGGCTTCTGTGCACGGTTATACAGGTGGTTCACTGCCTACAAGAGCCTGGCGTGATGAGGCTGAAACTCAGCCTCCGCTCTTTTTGCCAAGCTCTGTATCCTGGTACAAGGTTGTGTCTACCTGGAGGCAGGGACATCTTTTCCTAATTGGACAAAGATACCATATGAGCTATCAAAGGCCCTGATAATGCTTCATGTGTGTTACCTCCCTGAGTCCCCACAACAGCAATGTGGGCTAGATACGAACACCCACCCCCATGTTACAGAGGAGGAACGCCGGGCCCAGGGACTTCAGATCACTTAGCTAAGTCACTCTGTCAGTGACAAAACGAGGATTTGAACCTGATGCTGAAGCCCATGCTCTAATCCACCACGCCACTGTACTGGCCCTATCCCTGAGTGCTCAATAAATGAAGGGAAAATACGCAATCCTCTGACTTTTACATTAAAAAATATATATGGCAGTTCTAATGAGGCCCCAGGGCTACCAAGACCCTCAGTAAAGTTGCAGAAACTCAACTGATCAGGAATTTGGAACATCGTTTTTAAGTGCTCCAAACTGTGTGACCCTATGCTCGTTAAGCATTTCGGTAGCTCAATTTTCTCAACTGGAAGTAAGAGTAGTTTTAATAAAGGAACATTTCCCATAGCTATTTGCAGAGTGTGCGTGCATATGTAATCATCTTCACATCTGTCATTGGAGAAAGGCGTTACCATCACCCTTTTGCGCAAGGTGGTGAGCGAGATACTCAGGGTCACACAGCGAGAAAAGCAGAGGGGAGACGTGAAACCGGGGCTCCTGACTCCCAGGCCCATGCTCAGTCTGGGGCTCCTTCCTAAGTACCTGAGAACTTCTGGAGTACCTGCAACCTGCCTGCTGGCCCAATCACCACACAGTGCACATGCAAGTCAGATGGAACTGGAAACTGACATAAATCACATGAGCACACTGAGATCTTTCAGAGGAAGACATGGTGGGAAGGAGCACTCTGGAGGAGTCTTTGCTTGGCTCCCCTGTCTGGAAACAAAAGCTCTGCCTTCGCAGGAGCTGGGGCAGCCCAGGCGACAGCCTCGGGTAGTGTAAGGTTTCCAGCACTGCCTTGGGAAGGGAGGGTGACCTGGGAGCACTGGGGCCGAGGCCCATCTGATGGGGCTCAGCCTTCCTCCTGTGGCCAGGTTCAAAGGAAATAACATGTGTTAGAGCACTTTGTAAAGAGGTGTGGTCCAAATGCAGAACGTTGTTTTTCCTCTGTGGATCTGGAGGGGGGCGGGGGGTGAAGGGAGAAACAACTGATTCCATCTGTGCTCAAATGACAGACTTGCCCATCCTCTGATGAAATGTGGGCTGCTGCTCCCCATCCCAGATGGGGTGCCGTGCAAAATGAAAACATGCACATGCCCTCTCCCTGCCTCATCACCAACAACCCACCACCATCTCCAGCTCCGCAGACACACTGTGCACAGGCTGGTAAGCGCCCTGTGCACAAGGTCCCTCCTTGACTGTGGGCATACTACTCCTGATGCGGGATCGTATGAGGGGAAGTGTGGACAGACAGAAAGATACAGACCTTCCAGCGATTGCCGCACTCATTGCATAAGACAAAGGTAGTCATGGGCTCATCAGCGCTGCGTGTCTGCACCTGAGACAGAGACCACTCATGAAGTCCCTTCACTGCTCTCAGCCCTGCCCCAGCTCCCACTGTCTGCAGGAGTAGGTCTAAATCCCAGAGCTTGGCACTGTTATTCCCACCTCGCTCTGGCAATTCCCTTGTCACTTCCAACCGTCTGTGACTCTACAGTTCTGTGCCCTGTGAGTCTGGTTCCTCTTTGTCTTGCTTCACTGAGAACCCTATAATGTATCTTCTCCTCTCCTCTTGTAGGTTCATCAGCTCACTTCTGGTATCTCACAGGCTCAGTCTGACCTGTGCCCTTTCAGTCTTGTTGATCCTTCTAAACTGATCTCTCTTTTGCCTCAAGACTCACCTCCTACCTGACCAGGCGGTGGCGCAGTGGACAGAGCGTCGGACTGGGATGCGGAGGACCCAACCCCGAGGTCGCCAGCTTGAGCGCGGGCTCATCTGGTTTGAGCTTGGACCCAAGGTCGCTGGCTTGAGCAAGGGGTTACTCGGTCTGCTATAGCCCCACGGTCAGGGCACATATGAGAAAGCAATGATTGATGCTTCTCATCTCTCTTCGTTCCTGTCTGTCTGCCCCTGTCTATCCCTCTCTCTCTCTCTGTCTCTGTAAAAAAATAAAAGAAAAAGAAAAAAAGAAAAGACCTCCTACAGGAAGTGTTCCCTGACTCAGCTCTGAACACACCCTATCAGGTAAGCTGAAAGCACCCTAGAGGTCATCTAGTAGTTCATTCTTTATTTAACTGGTGGAAGAACTGAGGCCCGCAGAGGAAAAGGGATTTGAGGATCATTGAGACTATTTAATGTTATGTTTTCTAGTTTCTCACCCCCTTAATCAAACCATTCAGGTGCAGGAACTGGGTTTCCCTCAGCAAATCCTTGGTATTTCCAGATTCAACAATTGCTGTTCTGTTTTTCTATGTGTCATGGACGGCCATGACATATAGCACATTGCTACTTCGCTGACAAGCAGCTATGAATGCTGCCAGCTGGGAGTCTATAGGATAGGAGGCAGACCCCCAGCTAAGGAGGGACACAGCAGTCGGCCTTCCAGCAGTGGCCACCCCAGCAGGAGGACACAGCCTAGCGCAGCCTTGTCACAGCAGCGACTCCTGGGGAAGAATACCATCGGGATTCCTCTGTGCGGAGAAAACTTGGCTGGTGAGCAGTTCACTTCTGGTGGGAGGCCAGGTGCAGGAAGCGCCCTCCTCCACATGGACCTGTGCTTACAGGAGAGCAGGAGCTTGTACAAACACCTCCAAATTCCCAAATTGGAATTCTCTGAGGGACAATTCCTGAGTGGCAAGGGTGACTGTATTTCTGCTGTAGCCAAGGACCCCATGAGCGAGATGCTCAGGGTAAATCTTCCTTACTGAGCGGAGAGAGGAATTAATAGCGTTCCAGAATGACTAGATACCAATTAGAATCCAAGAACACTGGTATCCCAAGGATATAATATGTGCCACCCAGAAACAGAAGGTGGTTCTCTGGTTTAAAGTCTTCCAGAGGAAGGGCCCCCATACCCTTACATGGCTCCTCATACAGGGCAATGGCCTTCACCTTCGAACTTGGGGCTACATTTCTTAGGCTTTCCACACCAAGCTGGCTATAATGAAGGCAGAAAGGTCTTGATCTAGATGTATTACTATCTCTGCCACTGACCATCTTGGCCATCTTGGACAAAGCTGCAAACCTTGTCCCCTGTCTGGGCTTCAGGGTCCCTGTGTGTAAAATGAGGAAGCTGAGTTTTATATTGCCATGTTCCCCTCCAGCCGTTTGTGACTCTGGAGTTCTGTGCGCTGTGAGTCTGGTTCCTCTCAGTCTTGCTTCAGGCCCAGCCTGAACGTGCTGGCCAGGCCTCACAGACACACATCTGGGCAATCATACACGCAGAAGAATGTTTTCTAGAGGCCGCGGGCACATATTGGTGAACCAAGATTTTCCCTTTTCTCTGCAGCCTGGAGTTTTAACCCTTTCCCCCTCTGGCCCTTCCCTGAACTCTCTCTGGTTCTTCATTTCCATGTCCCTGTAGCTTTCTCCACCAAGGGTCCCTCCCGTCCTCTCCTTACCTGGTTATAGGTACAATTCTTTTTCTTGCATCTCTTGCACTGGAAGAGGCCGGTGGTGGTGCCGCCCGTTTTGGCCATCTGGTGCTCACGGATAGCTTCCTGGGTCATGGCGTTCCGCAATTCCCTCAGCTCGTCGCTGGCCATTTCCTGGAGAGAAACAAGTCTGCCCTTCAGGGCCGGGGAGCCCCAGAGGTCCTGCCCCAAGCCTGGTTTCTAGGGAGGGGAGGGGGACATGCTGGATTGAGTACAAGGAGCTCCTGGCCCTGCCGCAGCTGGGGAAAGGCTATACCCAAAGAGTCTCCATTCTGCCTTCCGGTGAAAGGACAAACCTGGGGGCTCAACACTCTCATACGTATTTCCTCCGATCTGGTGCTCACCCTGCTTGCCGGGATCTTGGGCAGCTGCTTGAACCTTCCTGCTTAGCTGACTTGACCCGTGATCACCGGATCTACGACATTCTCCTTATCTTTCCAGTCTGGACGTGACCCGGGGCTTGTCTGAGCTGTGCTCACTACCAAGCCCATTCTGCCTGTGGGAACCTTGGTCTCACTATGACTTGCTGTTGCTGCCCCCCACCCACGCAGGACCTGACGCACCTGGGTTCACCCCACTTAACTGCTCGCCTGTGAGTGGATCACAGAGCAGCTCTAAGTTCCTACAGAACAGATCTGCCCATCTCGTGTCAGCTCACTGCAGACACTCACTGTCCGTATTATCGGTCCTTCCTTCCTTTATCCATCCCCCTGGCCATTTGACTCCCCCTACACCTTTACCAAAGGACAGTAGAGAGGGGGACACTCAATCCAGAGAAAGTCCAGTTGAGGTTGGTTGAGGGGAAGAAGGAAGGCAGAGACTAATCCTAAACTGAGTGATGATTTGGTACTGGCTATACATTTCCATTGTTGCTCTCTACCCTGACTCTTTAAACCACGGAGAACAGAGAGTTGGCAAAAAAAGGCGAATGACTTTAGTGACCACTAAATCTAATGCTGACCACTGCATTATAATCACTTGAGGCTTTTTTTTTCTTTTCCAGATCAGAATCGCCGCAATAATCATCAGCCCAGGATAAGCCCTGCATCGTCTATCTGAGCACCAGGCCCTATAGGATTGGCTCTGGGGCCGAACTGCTGCCACCCACCCAGGGAGCCTCGCTGCACAGCGTCCCAAGGAGGGGGGCTTCGCAGGAGGGCAGCTTTCATTTCTGTTTCTTGAGAAAATGCAGATTCCTAGGAATCTAAAACTTGAAGGGCAAGCCCAGGAATATGCATTTTTACTAGTACCCCCAAGTTATTCTGGTGCACACGAATGTTTAAATTCTTCAGCGTTATATTCAGGGAATAGGTCTTAACCATTGGCAGGGTATATAGAAAAACAAATCAAGCCAACGCCACATCAGCAAAAAGCAGCTGACTTTAATTTGGGGGGATTTCCCAGAACATAAAGCATTCGTTCATTCAAAATCTATTGGATGCCAATTTATTGAATGTCTTTAATTGCATTGGTATGCTGGTAAACCAGTTTTGACCATAGGGCTGGCTGATTCGTAGTATATACCAGTTTCCTTGATGTAAATATTTCCATCACAGTCAATTTCAAGCTACGAATTCGATGTATCTGAATGTAGAGTTGGGCATGGCTACACATAATAATCTCTCCTGAGCTGGTAGGAGCTGGTTTGAGTAGACCACTGCCTCTAAGCCAGTGGTTCTCAAAGTGTGCACCCTAGAAGGTGTGCCCTATGGTATTCCAGAGAAATATGTGCCTGTTGGGGACCAAAAAACCAAAAGGGTTTTGGAGTTTAGAATTCTGGGGGACAGAGGTATGGGGAATTGGCTATAAGCTGACAGTCTCCCCAACCCCCCACCTCACTTACCTGATTAGGTTGCAAAAGGCTGTCAAGCTGTGGTGCTAGATTGTTTACACTACCCCCCATGTTCCCTGGAAAGACTGGAGGCAAGTTTCTTCTATCCTTTGTTTGGTGTAAAGTTAAGATGATATGTATGGTGGGGGTTTTCTGCACTCAACACAAGGGTAAAAAGAGAGGAATTTTTCAATGTATTGACGAGGAAATGAGAGTTTGCCTTTCAAATATATGACCAAACACTGAAGAAATCGCTAGGACACATCAGGCTCATGTTTCTCATAAACACAAGAAGGAAAAAACTTAACATATTTGTGCCAGGACCTGCCGAATTTACTAAATCTTACTAAGAATGTATCTATATATATAAAAAGATAACTTTTTTGTCTTTTTTAAAATTTTTAACCCCTCTTTTTTACAAATTCTAACAATCATAACTAAAAAAAGTAACAAAAATGTTTTTAATGTCAGAATTTAATTTTGTCATATTTATTTCATCTAATTACCATAAAAGCACGCTTGGACTTTATATTTTTTCGTTAACATTTGACTTAATTATTTTAACATATTTCTCAGAAATTTGTATATAGTGCACCTATAATTATTTGTAGGATTTTAAATGTGCCCTGACTTCAAAAAGTTTGAGACCACTGCTCTAAGCCCTCAGGATTCAGATAGGATTTGGTTCCTGTCCCCAGGTAAATCTAATCTGGTGTAGTCAAGCATTTACACAAGACAGCAAGATAGTACACAAAGTACTAAAACAAAGGCATAGGTACCAATAAGCCAAGTTTGCAGGTTTGAACCCCGGTCAGGGCACATACAAGAATCAACCAATGAATGCATAAATAAATGGAACAATAAATTGATGTTTCTCTCTCTCTCTTCCATTCTCTCTAAAATTAATAAAAATTTTAAAATAATAAAATAAAGGCATACAAAGTGCATGGAAAGTCTCCCCACCATGTGGAGGCCAATTGCTTGGGGGCAGGGGAGGCTCATTAAAGAAGCTGACATCTTAACTGGTCTTGAAAGGTAAGCAGGACTTCCTGGGAGGATGGCACATTCTAGACACAGAAAATAGTCCATGCAAAAGGTCAGAGGACAAGAATAACATGTTTGGGGAAAAGTATTTAGAGTAGGGCTCAGGGTGAGGAGTGTGGGAGAAATGGCTGAGGGACAGATTGTGAAGATAATGTTGTCTGCCACCTAAGAAATACAAAAAGAAAAAAAAAAATTGACCAAGCGGTGGCGCAGTGGATAGAGCGTCGGACTGGGATGCGGAGGACCCAGGTTCAAGACCCCGAGGTTGCCAGCTTGAGCGCAGGCTCATCTGGTTTGAGCAAGGCTCACCAGCTTAAGCCCAAGGTTGCTGGCTCAACTGACCCCCAAGGGGTCACTCACTCTGCTGTAGCCCCCTGGTCAAGGCACATATGAGAAAGCAATCAATGAGAAACTAAGGTGCCACAACAAAGAATTGATGCTTCTCATCTCTCTCCCTTCCTGTCTGTCTGTCCCTATCTGTTCCTCTCTCTCTCTCTGTCCTTGTCACACATACACAAAAACAAACAAACAAATAAAAATTATGTTAAAAAAAATCTAGCCACTCACCCACCAATCCATTACCTAACTCTGACCTGACTCCTTTAGAAGGGAGCAGCACCAAAGACACATAGAGTAACTATGGTCATATCAAAAATAAGGTAGTAGCCCTGGCCGGTTGGCTCAGCGGTAGAGCGTCGGCCTAGCGTGCGGAGGACCCGGGTTCGATTCCCGGCCAGGGCATACAGGAGAAGCGCCCATTTGCTTCTCCACCCCTCCGCCACGCCTTCCTCTCTGTCTCTCTCTTCCCCTCCCGCAGCTAAGGCTCCATTGGAGCAAAAATGGCCCGGGCGCTGGGCATGGCTCTGTGGCCTCTGCCTCAGGCGCTAGAGTGGCTCTGGTCGCAACATGGCGACGCCCAGGATGGGCAGAGCATCGCCCCCTGGTGGGCAGAGTGTTGCCCCATGGTGGGCGTGCCAGGTGGATCCCGGTCGGGTGCATGCGGGAGTCTGTCTGACTGTCTCTCCCCGTTTCCAGCTTCAGAAAAAAATAAAAATAAAAAAAAATAAGGTAGAGCCCTGGCCAACTGGCAACTGGCTCTATAGACAGAGCGTTGGCTCCACGTACAGACGTCCCAGGTTCAATTCCTGGTCAGGGCACACAAGAGAAGTGACCACCTGTTTCTCTCCCCCTCCCTCTCCACCTTCTCTCCCTCTATCCCTCTGACAGCCAGAGGCTTGATTGGTTCGGGTGTGGATGCTCAGTTGGTTTGAGCATTGCCCCCAGACAGGGGTTGTCAGGTGGATCCTGGTGGGGGCACATGTGAGAGTCTGTTTCTTTATCTCCCCTCCTTTCACTTAAAATAAATAAATAAATAAATAAGGTAGAAACATGAGGAAAATAAAGGTAGGAGTTGCCATGCCTCATGTTGTATTCACTGTTAGAGAAGGACCCAAATGTGAATTTGATAAATACTTGTTGAGCACTTATGACATGCCAGGCACTGGTCTCAGTGCTGGGTGAACAGAGAGCAGACAAAACCTCTCTCTTTGTGGGGCTCAAAGTATGTCCACTGAACAGTTCTAATGGGTATCTCAGAAGAAAGACATATCCATTCTTTGAAATGTCTGGGAAGAGAGGAAAAGAGAGAAGGAAGATTGAGAGAATCAAGCGGACAAGGAAAGAGATGCCAAAAGGGAGTTAGGGAGACAGGGACGCAGAGAACGACGTCCCCTCCATGGGCATCCACTGTCCCAGGCTTTCCCTGCCAGGAGCCCCCCCCCCCCCCCCCCCGTCCTCTACGGCACCGCACAGCAAGTAGCCCAACCGCAAGCTGTTATTTTTCTTATTGGAGCAAAAATGGTCCTATATTTCTGAGAGAAACTTCCTCCCTGGAGCAAAAGATGACCCCAGGAAGATTTCCTTGGCATCCATGCTGCCTGGGTTGCTGGCAGGGGTGGGGTCCTTGGCAACTAGCCCAGGCAGCCCCTTGTTGAGGACTTGCTAGATTCCCAGCTTGCTCTCCTTGGCCTGGTCAGCCTCTTTTTGGGCCTGGGTTGATCACCTGATTCTCTTGCCTTGTTCTAATGAACAGTTCTTGGGTGGGGGCCTGACTTCATCCACATGTTTGGCTCGGCCGATTGCTTTGCTGGGACTTCTGGGGCCTTTGTTCTAATTCAGATGCACAGCTCTGTTCTGACCTCCTGCTTCTGGGAATTTGCTGGGTTTGGCTCAGATCTGTGCCAAACCTTGCTCCTGGTTCTCCTGGGCTTGGTTTCCCAACATGGCTCTGGCATTGCTTGTAAGACAGTTTTTTGATAGCATTCCCATAACACACACCAAAAGAAGCAGAGGGACCCCTGAGCCATGGAGTGAGGGATAGAGAAAAATAGACACAAGGCTGGGCTTCCATAAAAGCCACAGCTTCACCTTGCAGGGAAGGAGCATATGCTATAAAGCCAAGTTGCAATTTGTAATTCTGGGCATATATGGCTATTGGCCTAAAAAAGATCAGATATTTTATAATAAGAAGAAAGATAATACTGGTCCACCTGTGTCAAGATCCCCATTTTTTTTGGTTTTGTTTTTTATTCACTCTGCATTTGTTTATTTTTTAAAAAATTAATTTTAATGGGGTGACATTGATAAATCAGGGTACATATTGTAAGGTTGGTGGATAATGGGGGATGGTCACGTGGGGAACCCAGACCTGCGAACTTTGGCTAGGACCACCCACAACCAAGCACGCCAAAAGAAACTTCCCTGGAGCCCTTTGGAAAACAGCGACCGTCTGCCAGCCAGTGAGATTTCACTACGTCATATTAGCCTGACTTCCCTAGAGGACCCCTTTAAATTTGCCCACGTGGTCTCTCCATGTGCGACTTCCCTGGCCTCCATCTTTCCTTGGAGCCAGGGAACCTCGCCGGGCGGGATGCGTGCTCTGTACTCAATAAAGCCTTTTACTATTCCACACTTCGTGGCTCCGGCCCCTTCCTTCCTTCTTGGTGGGGAAAAATACTTTACACATATGTTCAGAGAAAACATCTCTAGGTTATTTTGACATTTAATTATGCTGCATTTCCATCAAGTTCCCCATTTTTATCCTAAAACTAAGGATATCATCTTTCTTATTTGGGGTATTGGAGGAAGTCAGTGAACCCTCTCCTCAGAAAAACGTGCAAACACAGTACATAACACAACCCCACACACACCACACACATAGACTAAATACACACACAGTACACATATCATACACACCCACTACACACACACACACACACACACACACAGGCCCACACTTGCCAACAGTTTTTGAGGATTCCCAGAAACCTCGAGGCATACCCAGTCTCCAGGGTGCCATGCACCCCCCTTTCCGTCTCTGCAACACTCTGTTTCCTAGTGCTTAGTGGTGCCCTCTCCAGGTCTTGTGGGGAATCCCTCGGGTAGCTCTGCCATTAAAGAGCTGCTCATACCTGACGTAGACTCTGGGTTCACATCCTTAACTGTCACGTACGAGTTGTGTGTGACCTCAGTTTTCTCATCCATAAAATGGGGATATTTCCTCTTTAATAGCATTGTGCTGAGGGTTACATGAAATGATGGGTGACTATACTAATTCTGGGAGGGCTTTTCATCTATTAACCTTCTAAACTCATTCAATGCTTAAGAGATGGCTATTATTATTCTTCCCACTTTACAGATGAGAAAACTGAGGCAGAGAGGTTAAGTGGCTTGTCTAAGATCCCACAGCTAAGTGGCAGAGGCAGAATTCAATCTCAGGCAGTCTGGCACAGCCCCCAAGTTTCTAACTTCCTCCAACAGGCTTGTTCCCCTTTCCTTCCCTTACCAACCCTTGGATGCTGGATCAGTCCTTCCTT
Organism: Saccopteryx bilineata; assembly: GCF_036850765.1. Classification (NCBI taxonomy): domain Eukaryota; kingdom Metazoa; phylum Chordata; class Mammalia; order Chiroptera; family Emballonuridae; genus Saccopteryx; species Saccopteryx bilineata. The sequence continues at coordinate 276,511,698 of NC_089492.1, read as the reverse complement.
CCTATTAGTTCCCATCATGGCTCTGTCATGGCACTTGCCACCTGTTTTATACATATCTGTAAGTGTGTCTGTCTCCCCACCTTGGACTGTGCTCCATGGAGACAGGGATGCCTGTTCTGGCTTGAGCTCAGAGCAGGGTAACGGGATATAGGACTGAGGGAGGCAGGTAACAAAGTGTGAAGAATTGGTGCTCTGAGACCCAACAGCTTGCCTCCTGGCTTGAATATTTCCTAGCTGCAGGTACAGGCCGATCAGTTAACGCCTCTGAGCCTCAGCCTTCTTATCTGTAAAATGGGGATAATAAACACTTCTACCTCAGTTGATATGAAGACAGAATTGGCCATTGTGTCTAAAGTGCTAGCACAGTGCTGAATATGCATTAGCCATGTTCTCTATAATGATGTTCCAGAAGCCTAGAGAGACAAGGAGTTAGAGATGGTTTCATTGTAAGAGCCCCTCGGCCCATCTTCATGGGACCACAAACCTTGGACAAAGCCAGAGGGGCCTGGCCTCCCACCCCACCATGCAGAGGTCCCAGCCCGGCCCTCACCTCGGCTGTCATCTTGGCGATGAGGCTGGTGGAGATAGCCCCGCTGAGCACGTTCCTCCGCAGGCCAGGGTTCCGGGGGTCCTTGAGATTACTAATTCGGCTGCGCACACGGTTCCGGTACTTCATGTCTGTGCTCTTGAGCTCCTGGTAGATATGTGACACGGTCAAGGGCCAGTCAGCCACTCGTGGAAGGGCACAGGAGGATGGCGAGCCTCTCCCTGAAGGCTGGAGAGACCCAGGGTCACCTCTTCCTCTCCTTGGACTTGTATAGGGGTCAGGCACTTTTGTGGCATTCGAGGAGATTTCAGCTGGACTTTGGGGTCAGCCACATATCAGGAACAGGAAACAGCCTCAATGGTGAGATCAGATCATTGCGAGCACTGTGGTGTCCGGGACTCTAGGAACAGGCACCCCAGGTTTATCTGAGCCTCTCATATGCCCACAGATGAGTCACATGACCTCTTTGTGCCTCAGTTTTTCTTATTTTTAAAATACAGGCTGTTATGAGGACTCAGTGAGCTAAGCCGCATGAGGCACTAGGGTGGTATCTGGGACATACCAAGAGCTCAACATTTGGGAGTTGTTAAAATGATAATAACGAAGGTCACCTCTAGTTATCTGGAGGTTGTGGATCCATTGGGCAGAGAAAAACAAGATTAGGAGCCACACGTTTAAGGCTCTAAGAAGTACTGCAATAAAGAAATTGCTGAGTTTTGTTTAATCCGTTGCTCCCAGTTCTCTACAAAACCCCTTTTTCTCTAGTAGCACTGTTTTACCATCTCCTGGAACCTGCCCTGGGAATTGCGGGTCCGAATTGCATCTCTCATTAATAGATGAGGAAGCTGAGGCTCAGGAAGGGTGCAGGCCCTTGCTCAAGGTGACAGGGCGGATTCCCAGCAGAGACAGGGCCGGAAGCCAGACCCCCTCCTAACAGTACTGCTCTTTCCACTCACGCAGCAGGAAGTCGCCCTGGCCACAGACCACAGTGACTGCTCTGTCCAGATGCTGCATCCCAGACAGACCTCCGCCCCCTCCCCTGGAGGAGCCCAGGGAACACAGCTGCATTTTCCCGGTCTCCTAAGCCAAGGAGTGCCAGGAAGATGGAACCAGCTGGCAGGAGCCATCTATGAGAAAGAGACTGGGGGGAACACAGACGAGTGGCAGCAGCTGACTTGCAAGAAGTGGAGGGAGGTCGTATTGTTTGTTTTTGTTGTTTTAATGTCGCTTGTATAATAAAAATGCAAAAAGAAAAATATGACACTGCACATTTGAAAGCCAAAATGTTTGTTTAAAAATCTGTGTTTGGGATTCCTGGAGCTGTGTATCTGCTTATGTGGGGAAAGGAGGGCTGGCAATTTTTCCATCAGCTTCTTCCCAACTCTCTCGGTTTCCTGAGATCAGGGAAGGACGGGGCAGAGCGCCGACCCAGGTGTCACCGACCCCTCAAAGGGGCACACGTGAGCCATGTAGTCCAGGGTCACTCTGAAGAGGGCAGAGCTTTACTGGAAGACAAACATTCAAGCCCTCACACCTGATCTCCCACCATCTAAGAACAAAGAGCGAAAGGCTGCATGCAGCTCTGACTTCCTCTCCTTCAGCAGAGGGCCATTCAGGGGAAGAAGGAAACAAGGAAAGAGTTCAGGACGGGAATCCAAAGACCGAGGTTTTCAGTCCAGCTCTGACACCAGTAGTTCCTGAGCCTCAGTTTCCTCATCTGTGAAATGGGAACAACCCTTGCCTCACAGAGATTGCTGTGAGAATTAACGGAGGCAGGAAGTGTCAGTGACCTATCACAGTGCTTGGTGCATACTGGGGAGTAAAAAGCAGGAGCTGTTCTCTTCCGAGGTTGGAAGCAGGGGAAGGCTAAGCCTGAGAAATGCTGTCTTCTCTGTCCGCTCGACCGCTTGACGTCACAAACTCGGCATGTTATGACACAGCCTGTCTGGCACAGCAGCTGAGCCTTCAGGTTCTGGAATCACACTTCCTGGGTTCCAAGCCCCACTATGCTACTACTACTACGTGGTGGGTGAGCTTTGGCAACTGACTTAATCTCTCTGTGCCTCGGTTACCTCACCTGTAAAACACGAAATGAGGAAACCTACCTCACGGATTGTTCTCAATGCTGAATGAGGTACTGTTCTTAAACCGCCTAGCATGAGGTCGGCAGGTGCAAGACTTAATAAATGTTAGCTCACGTTAAGAACTCTGGTTCAGGGGCAGAGCAGGGGGCTGTCCCCGGAGCCCCTTCCCTTCTTGCTCGCTGTCTTGGGTCCCCTGCACTTGGGACACCTGCTGCTGGGCAGTCCAGGCACCCACAGCCTCGGCAAAGCCCAAGGATATGATCTTCGATTTCTGATGCCATCTTGTCACAGTTAACTCCACAGTCCTTGTAATCATCTAAAAGAGATGGGGGTGTGTGTAAATAAATAAATAAATAAATAATAAAAGAGATTGGGAAACACAGGCATAAGCCAGACATGACTTCGGCTGTGAGGCCTGCCTGAGCTGGGATCTATAGTGTCCTGTACCACTCCCATGGCACTGAGAAAGACCACATCTCATCTGCCTTTGGGAAGCCCTTCCCGCCCCCATCCCTCTCACCATCCGCCTTCAAGGCCGCTGAGAGCATCTCCACACACTTGTCCCGGACAGAGTCCCCTGTGAGATAGCAGGGAGCCAGGAGACAGATGGAGGGGGCAAAGGTGGGGCTCGAGGGGCTGCTGGGTGTTTTGGGGGAGGTTTCCCCTTTCGACTTGCTGCTGTTTGATCTGAGGATGACAATCAGTAATCAACATTCTGACATAAGCAAATAAAGCATTTATGGAGCAATGATCTGCTTTAACCCTCATAACAGTCCTATGAGGTAGGTACTATTTTGAGTACTTGATATGGATCATCTCACATAATCCTCATAACAACCCTGTGAGCAGAGGATACTATTCTTATCTATTTTAGAGCTGCATTTTAAAGTGCATTTTAGAGACAGATGTATTTAAAGTTGCATTAAAAAATACATATTTTTTAAATTTTTGTTTCCTGATTTTAGAGAAAGGAAGGGGGAAACAGAAACATCAATCTGTTCCTGTATGTGCCCTGACCAGGGATCAAAACCACAATCGTTGTCTATTAGGATGACACTCTAACCAACTGAGCCACTTGGTCAGGGCTAAAGAGGCATTTTAAATAATGCTACTTAGGTCACATATCTGGAAACCAGTAGAACCAGAATTAAAACCCAGGCAGCCTGGCCAGGTGATGGAGCAGTGGATAGAGTGTCGACCTGGGACACTGAGGACCCAGGTTTGAAACCCTGAAGTCAACGGCTTGAGCGCGGGCTCATCCGGCTTGAATGTGGGCTCATCCAATTTGAATGCAGGCTTACTAGCTTGAGTACAAGGTCGCTGGCTTGAGTATGGAATCATAGACATGATCCCATGGTCACTGGCTTGAGCCCAAGGTCACTGGCTTGAGCAAGAGGTCACTTGCTCAGATGGAGCCCCCTGGTCAAGGCACATATGAGAAAGCAATCAATGAACAACTAAAGTAATGCAACTATGGGTTGATGCTTTTCACCTCTCTCCCTTCTTTTTTCTCTCTCTCTCCTTGCCTGCCACCAAAAAACCCCCATAAAACAAAAAACCACCTGATCTGTAGTGGCATAGTGGATAAAGCATCGACCTGGAATGCTGAGGTCACTGGTTGAAAACCCTGGGCTTGCCCGGTCAGGACACGTACAGGAAGCAACTACTATGAGTTGATGCTTCCTGCTCCTCGCCCCACCCCTTTTCTCTCTCTCTGTCCTCCTTCTAAAATCAATAAATAAAATCTTTAAAAAAAATAACAACAGCCTGACCAGGAAGTGGTGCAGTGGATAGAGCATCGAACTGGGATGCCGAGGACCCAGGTTTGAGACCCTGAGGTCGCCAGCTTGAGCTCGGGCTCATCTGGTTTGAGCAAAGCTCACCAGATTGAACTCAAGGTTGCTGGCTTGAGCAAGAGGTTACTCGGTCTGCTGTAGCCACACGGTCAAGGCACATATCAGAAAGCAATCAATGAACAACTAAGGTGCTGCAACGAAAAACTGATGATTGATGTTTCTCATCTCCTCTTTCCTATCTGTCTGTCCCTATCTATCCCTCTCTCTGACTCTCTCTCTGTCTCTGTAAAAAATAAATTAATAAAAAAAAATAACAACAGTAGAACTAGAGTACCCATGCTCTTATCCCACCACTGGTTACAGACCAGTGTAACAACAGCAAAAAACTATATCTATTAGGTACTGTGTGAGCTTCTCTTTCTCTCTCTGCTCTCATTAAACCATTTATTCACTCATTCATTAAGTACTTATTAGGCAGCTATTCTCAGGTCCTGTGCTAAGAACAAGGGATAAAGCAGACAAGTCAGAAAAGTCAGACAAACTCCAAGTCAGAAAAGCTCCCTCCTTCAAGGAGCTTACAGTCTAGTGAACAGAGAATGTACCGCCACCATTTTAGAAGGCTGGCTTTTACCATGTGCCAGGAACTGTGCCCAGCCCTGTAGGAGCGCTTTCTAATTTAATCTTCACTCCAGTCCTGAGGTAAATATTATTATCATCCCTATTTGCAGATGATCTAGGTTTGTTTCTCTAACCTAGAGAGTTACACCAATGAGATCTGAACTCAGGCCTGATTCCAACCCTTACATTTGTAACTCCTATGATACATTACCCAAGAATGATCCCATTTTCATTTTGGCTTAACAAACCCACAAATAAATAAATAATAAGTATATACATATATATCCATAGGTGTATATGCACAGATGATTGTAAAGATTAACTGTGTGTCTCAGTCTGCCTGGGTTGCCGTAATAAAATACTAGACTGGGGGGCTTAAACAACAGAAATTTATTTCTCAGAGTTCTAGAGACTGGTAAGTCCAAGATCAAACTGCTGGTCAGTTTGGTTTTCAGTGAAAGTTCTTCCTGGCATGAAGATGACCTTCTCTCTAGCCGTACATGGCAGGGAGGGAGTGATGACACTACTATTGGATCAGGCTTCCACCCATATGACATCGTTTAACCTTAATTACCTCCATAAAGGCCATACTTCCAAATTCAGTCACATTGGGAGCTGGGGCTTCACCATGTGAATTTGGGGAGGGAGGAGTCAATAACATTCAGATTGTAGCACCATATTAATAACAATGATCTCTCTCAGATGGGATTATATATTTTAATTTTCTTCTTTTTCTTATATTTATTTTCTAAATATAAGAAACATATATCTACTTTTATAATGAGAAAAACTTAAAAAAAAAAAACATTTGACAATTACGAGTGGTAATTATGCTGATGGCTCAGACAGGCCTCTTGTCTTCCTGTTGTCAGTGGGTTGCTAGTAAAAGGTGGAAGAAACCCAACTGTCCACTGATGGATGAGTGGATAAACAAAATGTGGTATAGACATATGGCGCAATACTCTTCAGCCATAAAAAAGAAATGAAACTCTGAAACATGCCACAACATGGATGAACACTGAAGATGCTGTGCTAAGTGAAATAAGCCAGTCACAAAAGACAAATACTATGTGATTTCACTTACTTGTGACATCTAGCAGTCAAATTCATAGAGACAGAAAGTAGAATGGTGGTTTCTAGGAGCAGAGGGAGAGGACTTGGGGAGTTAAGGTTTAACAGGTACATTTTCCGTTGGGATGATGGAAGGGTGTTGGAGATAAATGGTGGTGATGGTTGTACAACAAAGTGAATGTACTTAACACCACTGAACCATACACTTAAAATGATTAAAATGAGTAAATGTTATGTTACGTATATTTTACCACAATAACAAAATCTATATAGTAAGTTCAATGTTTAAGAGTAGCCCAACCTAACCTATGGTGATGAAGTAGATAAAACATTAACCTGGAGGCCCTGGCCAGTTGGGTCAGCAGTAGAACGTTGGCCCAGCGTCTGGAAATCCCAGGTTCAATTTCCAGCCAGGGCACACAGGAGAAGTATCCATCTGCTTCTCCACCCTTCTCCCCTCTCTTTTTTTTTTTTTAATTTAATTTAATTTTTTTTTTTTAGATTTTATTTATTCATTTTAGAGAGAGAAGACAGAGAGACAGAGAGAGAAGGGAGGGAGGAGCAGAAAGCATCAACTCCCACACGTGCCTTGATCAGGGAAGCCCGGGGCTGCGAACCGGCGACCTCAGTGTTCCAGGTCAATGCTTTTACCCACTGTGCCACTGCAGGTCAGGCTCCCCTCTCTTTTCTATCTCTCTCTTCTCCCCCTTCAGCCAACGCTCCATTGGAGCAAAGTTGGCCCAGGTGCTGAGGATGGCTCCATGGCCCCCGCCTCAGAGGCTAGAATGGCTCCAGTTGCGATGGAGCAACACCCCAGATAGGCAGAGCATCGCCCCCCAGAGGGCTTGCTGGGTGGATCCCGGTTGGGTGCATGCAGAAGTCTGCCTCTCTGCCTCCCTGCTTCTCACTTCAAAAAAATACTAAAAACAGGCCTGACCTGTGGTGGCGCAGTGGGTAAAGCGTCAACCTGGAAACGCTGAGGTTGCCGGTTCAAAACCCTGGGCTTGCCTGGTCAAGGCACATATGGGAGTTGATGCTTCCTGCTCCTCCCCCCTTCTTTCACTTTCTCTCTCTCTCTCCCCCCTCTCTATAATGAATAAAAAAAAAATACTAAAAACAAAACAAAACAGAACAAGAATTGATCTGGAATGCTGAGGTTGTCAGTTCAAAACCCTGGGCTTGCCTGATCAAGGCACATAGGAGAAGTAACTACAACAACTAAGAAGCAACTAGAAGTTGATGCCTTCCTTTCCTCCTCCCCTTTTTCTTTCTCTCTCTTCTTTCTAAAAAGAAAATCAATAAATAGTCTGATTGGTGGTGGTGCAGTGGATAGAGCATCAGCCTGGGATGCTGGGGTCCCTGGTTCAAAACCTCAAGGTCGCTGGCTTGGCACATCTGAGAAGCAATCAATGAGCAACTAAAGTCCCGCAACTATGAGTTGATGCTTCTCATCTGTCTCCCTTCCTCCCGCTCTCATTCTCTCTCTCTCTCTAAAATAAATAAATAAATAAAATCTAAAAAATAAAAGAGTAGCCAGAAAACCTGAAATATGCAATAATAACCTGTTTTATACAGTTGTTAAATCTTGATTGGTTGACTGATTGATTTTTAGAAAGAGAGGAGGGGAGAGAGGGAGGGGGGAAAGAGACAGAGACAGAGAGAAACCAACTGAGCTATCTAACCAGGGCCATATTTAGTATATATTAATCCATTTGAAATTATAAGTCCTGACTGGTTGGCTCAGTGGTAGAGCATCAGACCGGCACGTGGAAGTCCCAGGTTCAATTCCTGGTCAGGGCACACAGAGAAGCAATCATCCGCTTCTCCACCCCTCCTCCTCCCCTTTTTTTTTTCTCTCTCTCTTCTTCTTTCATAGCCATGCTTGAATGATTCAAGCAAGCTGGCCCCAAATACTAAGGATGGCTCCATGGCCTCGCCTTAGGCGTAAAATAGCTCCGTTGCTGAGCAACAGAGCAGCTGCCTCAGATGGGCAGAGCATTGCTCTGTAAGGGGCTTCCTGGGTGGATCCCAGTCAGGGCATATGTGGGAGCCTGTCTCTCTGCCTCCCTGCCTTCCTGCCTCCATCCTAAAAAAAGGTTAAACTGGCAAATTTTGTTATATATATTTACCACAATAAAAAATATTTTTAAAAAGATGAAGTAATGATAAATGCAGCCAAAAAAATAAACAGGCCAAGGTTCAAATTTGCAACTGTTTGTTGGTTCCTTTTGTGTTCTTGTGCAGAGGATGCTAGATGATGCAATGAGAGGCATCCTATAGGATCCTGGTGGTGCCCTGTGACAATCAGGATTATGATACCAGAAATTACCACATGGTTTAAGAAAGATCAAACAGGTCTTCTATGATGGAATTTGGTCCAAGAAACTCAGCAAGAGCTGGGTAGCAGGGTTGGCCACTGGAGAAGCAGAAGGGAAAATGCATTCTTGGCAGAAATGCATGGAAGTGTGAAAGTTCATAGTTTGCATGGGCAATGTTGAGGGGCTCAGGGCAGCTGGAATGTGAGGGTGAGGGAACTGGAGAGAAAAGATTTGGCCAAATTCTTGGGCTTGTCAAGGATGGTAAGTATAAAAGCCACCGTTTACTGCCTTTTGCTATTTATTTCTCTTAACAAGCCTGACAGTTCACAAGTTGCTGGCCCCATTTTACAGATGAGAGGATGGAGCGATAGTTGTACAACTCCCTCCCTTTCAGAGTTGTTTCTGCACTGCTCTTGGGAAGGGCAGTCAACTTATCTCTGCCTTCAATTCTTGGCTCTTCTCAGTCTTCTCTTTCAGTAATCCATCAGGATCTGTTAGGCAGCCCAGCCCGCATGCGTCCTAGGGAAAACTGACTCACCAGAGTGGAAGAAATTAGGGACCCCTCCTCCCTCTACTCCAGGGTCTTACCATACTGATCCCTTGTGGAAGGTCCCAAAGGGCTGCTGTGTTTCCTACCTCCAGGGGGCGCCATTCACATTGTTTTCTGGGTACCTCCTGGAGTTGGACACCGAAAGCAAAGCACAGCTGGGCAGCTGCACCAGGCAGCCCTGGAGCTATGGATGCACTTCTTCCCTTCAGGAAGATGATGCTGGGCTTCTGAAAAATCAGGCCCAAAGAGCTGTGTCTGACAGTGAGGCTGACAGAGTAGCCCAGACTTCCCTGTGTTAAAAAGCTGGGGTTATGAAAGAATCCCATCCACCCCTCTGAGCACTCCTCAGTGTAAATACTGCCAGTGACCTTTCCATCTCCCAACCCTTGCTGTTTGGCCTGACCTTGGATCCCCTCTGTCACCACAGATGCCCTTGGACCTCTGTGATTGATGTGTTCTTTGGAGCCTTGAGGTTCCTCCAAGGTGTCTCAGTGCTGCCACAGGAGTGGGGTGAGCTGGGGAGGGAAGGCTCTGCTCTTACAGGGTGTGTGTGTGTGTGTGTGTGTGTGTGTGTGTGTGTGTGTAATTTTTTGAGAGAGAGGAATGGAGAGAGATGAGAAGCATCAACTCATAGTTGTGGCACTTTAGTTGTTCATTGATTGTTTCTCATACTTGTCTTGACCAGGGGGTGGAGCGCAAAATGAGCCAGTGACCCCTTGCTCAAGTCAGAGGCCTTGGGGTTCAAGCTAGCAACCTTTGGGCTCAAGGCAGCAACCTTGGGATCATGTCAATGATTCTGTGCTCAAGCTGGTGACTTTGAGGTTTCAAACCTGAGACCTCAGTGTCCCAGGTCAATACTCTATCCGCTGCACTATGACCAGTCAGGCTAAGGTTTATATTTTGAATTCCGAAAAACTTTTTCCAAAGGGACCTCTAGTTTTTACACATTTTTATTTATTTATTTATTTATTTATTTATTTATTGTATTTTTCTTTTTCTTTTTTTTTTTTTTGTAATTTTCTGAAGCTGGAAACGGGGAGAGACAGTCAGACAGACTCCCGCATGCGCCCGACCGGGATCCACCCAGCACGTTGTATTTTTCTTTAGTTGGAAACGGGGAGTCAGTCAGACAGACTCCCACATGCGCCCGACCGGGATCCACCCGGCATGCCCACCAGGGGGCGATGCTCTGCCCATCTGGGGCGTCGCTCCGGTGCAACTAGAGCCATTCTAGCACCTGAGGCAGAGGCCATAGAGCCATCCTCAGTGCCCGGGCCAACCTTGCTCCAATGGAGCCTTGGCTGCGGGAGGGGAAGAGAGACAGAGAGGAAGGAGAGGGGGAGGGGTGGAGAAGCAGATGGGTGCTTCTCCTGTGTGCCCTGGCCGGGAATCGAACCCGGGACTCCTGCACACCAGGCCGACGCTCTACCACTGAGCCAACTGGCCAGGGCCTAGTTTTTACATATTTTTAAAATGCCATTTGAACCTTACTCTTCTAAGACTAACATCCTGAACTCTACCCAGAGACAGATTTAACAGCGGGTGCACCGGGAGTGCGCCCTGGGCCCCGACTTCTGAAGGCCCCACAAAACCCCAACTTTACACTTTTTCCTAATGACATCGAGTTTGGTTTCCTATGTGCAATTTTAACATTAATAGTACATAATATCTGTTATTTACTTAAAAATATGGTTAACATGTATTTTTATTTTCTCTGTCTCTCTCTCTCTTTTTTTTAAAGGGCCCAACATTTTCTTCTGCGCCTGGGGCCTCAACCAGCCTCAACCAACCTTAATCCGCCTCTGACTCTACCCAACCCTGCCTGACAACTGGGTGGCCTGGCAGCAGGGCACAGGGATGGAGGAGCTGCAATCCAACCAGCTCTCTCCTGGAGTCAGATTTCAGCTGGAGGGAAAGGTGTGGGTCAGGGGAGGCTGGGAAAGGTATAAACTGGGAAGTCATAGGGGTTGCAGGTTCCCAAGATGAATCTCTCTGCACCCAAGTCTCATCCTGGCCACTGGGCTCTCCCTTGCACAGCTATGAGAGCCCCAAGGACAGTCTCCCTACATCCTCTTGGCCTGCTTACAATGTATTCACCACACAGCAGCTTGGCAGGGGTAAAGGAACTTTCAAAAACTCACACCTGATCCTATTACTCTCCTGCTTCTGACATTAATGACTTCCAGTTATTTTCAGCACAAAGTCAAACTCCTCACTGTAGCTTCCAAGCCCTCCACATCTGGCCCCTGCCTCCCCTCTGATCTGATCTCATGCAACACTGTCCTCACTGCTAACTGAAGCCTTTATTGCCCTTCTTTCTGTTCCTTAAAAACACCTGTCATTCCACCACAGTGCCTTTGTATGGTTGGCCCTTACTCCTCTAGATTTTTCTGACTGGTTCCTTCCCATCAGTCAGGCCTCAGCTCAAAGATCACATCCTCAAGGAGGCCTTCCCTGACCACCTTAGCCAAGCAGACTGTCCCTGCCCTAGCACATGACCTAATTTCTTGCATTCACAGCACTTATCCAAGTCTATAATTAACTTGTTGATGTGTTTATAAACATTGCCTCCATCTCCAGATTACAGGTTCCACAGTATAGGGACCCCACTGGCTGGCTCTCCCCTGTCTTCCAGCACCTGTACCAGTGCTTTAGGTAGGTACTTGATGAACTTTTGTTGATGAATGAATACAGAATGAGTTGAGGGAGCTGGCCACAGAGAGATGAAAGGTACATGCGAGGGGTCTAGCCAAAGATGAGCTGGGGTGGGGGGCTGGTCCTCTTTGGAAGGCCAGTGACTTAAGAGAAGGATCTCTCTCTGAGCCAGTCTCCGTCAATTCCTATGACCCGGGCCAACTCATTTCCTACAACTGTGATGGAGTTCCAGATTCCTCCTGGCGCTGGCCTACCCTCCACTGACCCGTGGGCCCCGCCACCACATCCTCAACGCCTAGGGCTCGGCAGTGGGGAATGCCCAGGGGGCACCTGAGGATACTGCTTGGAAGAAGGCATAACAGCAAACAACAGTCATAACATTGTCATTTAGGGAATGTCACCACTGAGGTGGTATAAATATTAAGAACCCAAGTTTCAAAGTGAAACTCCCAGGTTCAAGGCCCGATGCCACCACTTTGAAGTTATGTGACCTTGGGTGAGTACCTTCATTTCTAGGTGCCTCAGTTTTCTCACATGTAAAATGGGAATAACTATTGTATCCATCTTACAGAGTTGTTAAGAGGATTAAAGCACCTAAGAGAGTTCTAGTGATGAAGTATTAGGCAATTTACATAGGTTACCACATTAAGTGTGAGTCTTTTTTTTTTTTTTTTTTTTACAGAGGCAGAGATAGACAGGGACAGACAGACAGGAACGGAGAGAGATGAGAAGCATCAATCATTAGTTTTTCATTGCGCATTGCAACTTCTTAGTTGTTCATTGATTGCTTTCTCATATGTGCCTTGACCGCGGGCCTTCAGCAGACCGAGCAACCCCTTGCTGGAGCCAGCAACCTTGGGTCCAAGCTGGTGAGCTTTTCGCTCAAGCCAGATGAGCCCGCGCTCAAGCTGGCGACCTCGGGGTCTCGAACCTGGGTCCTTCCGCATCCCAGTCCGATGCTCTATCCACTGCGCCACTACCTGGTCAGGCAAGTGTGAGTCTTATTACTAAACATTATGTACTTACTGGGCACTTACAAGGATTAGGAACAGTGCTAAGCATTTCATTACCTCATTTGATACTTACAACAACTTTGAAAGGTCATAATTATCCCCATTTTACAGGTCAATAGACTGAGGCTCAGAGAGCTGAACTGACTTGTCCAAGGTCAGCCAGCTAGCAGATGGCAGAGTCAGACTACAAATCTAGTTCTGCCTGCCCCCCAAATTCTTTTCTATACATTTCACTGTGTTTCTAAAAGACAGAGTTTTGCAGAATCCTCTTACCTGGGCAAGGCTAGGCTGCTTGTTGCATTGCCCCCCACCTTCCCGGCAGGGCACCCCCAGTCCTCCTCTTGGCTGGAATTCATTTCCAGGTGGCATTTCAGGCAGCCACACTGTTGTGCTGTCAATGCACAGAACTGGGAACTGAGTCAAACTGCAGAAAAGGCATCACTGGTGGCGGTAGTGGTGAGGGCTCGGATAGATCACAGCTTTCTTCGCTTCCCGGATGTGTCAGCGTCAGCGCTAGCCTGTGGTCTGATACCACCACCAAGCTCTTAGAAAATCCTCCCGCCCCAGGTCAGAGCAGAGGCACCCGGAGGCCTGGCTTACTGCTCTTGCACGCCTCCTCGAGGGCGTTTCAATTACTGCACCATCAAGTACTTGTAACTGCTCAGGTAGAAACAAGTCAACCAATTCTTATAGCTTGGTCCTAGGGCAGCTGATAAAGGGGGACGGACCATCGACCCTGGCACAGTGGCGCCCTTTGTGGTCTGTTCCCTGGTACTCCGTCTACAGTTCGTAGAGTGCCATGCGCACTCATGCTGCCACAGCTTTGCACGTGCCATTCTCTCTGCCTGAGACGGCCTCTCTTGTCTTGTCTACCAGGCAAACTCCTATTCATTCATCTGTCAACTTCTTCCATGAAGTCTCCTCTGACTTCTCAAATCATAATGAAACACCACACCCTTCTGATGTTCCCATTGGGCATTATATCTTCAAAAAACCAAGTATTTTTTGTGTCTGCCTCTACATTAGTAAATAGCTGTATGAAGGCAGAGATCATAAATTTAAATCTTTGCCTGGCCGTAGAAGTTGCAAGCTGGATTACTACAAATACATTTTATTTGCCCTACTGTCTTAGAAAAAAATATTTAAAATTGGGAATCTCCTGTGAAAAATATAGTTGTCCAGAGTCCCTTACAAAGCTGGAAGACATTGCCCTGGCTGGATAGCTCCGTAGGTTAGAGCATCGGCCTGAAGTGCAGAGGTTGCCAGTTCAACTCCAGGTTAGGGCACATACAGGAACAGATCGATGTTCCTCTCTCTCTCTCCTTTCCTTTCTTTCTAAAATCAATAAAAAAGTAAAAAAAACAAAAAGCTGGAAGACATGGCACACGGGGCCTGCATTTCCAGAAACAGCAGCTGAGGCTGGGTAGCGGTGCCACCTAGATGTGCCTTCAGGGTGTACAAATGACCTTGAGCCCCGGAGGATATTGTTTGCAAGGAATGGATGGATGGATGAATGGAAGAGAAAGATGAGAGGCAGAGAGTGCAGGAAACAGTCTGGGTGGTAGATAAAATGAATTTACAAGATTTTCTTCTGTCCCTTCAGGTTGCCCACTCCCAATACTGATCCAGCTGAAAATGACATTATGGGAGGGAGCCAGGAGACTTCAAGGCCACAGGCAGTCAGGAGAGGAGCCTGAAGGTAGGTATAAATCCTTCCATAAATGCTGAATGTTTATATTATAGCATCAAACCCAGAACTGGATTGGTGGTGTTTCATTTTGAGATAGGACAATCCTTCCTTACACAGGGCTGCCCTTCATGCTCCAGATTGTTTAACATCTCTGACCCCTGCCCACTGAATGCTATAGTGCTCCTCCCCCACTCCCATTATGGACAAAATATTTGTATCCCCCGAAATCCATATGTTGAAGCCCTAACCACCAGTGTGATAGTATTTGGAGGTGAGGCCTTTGAGAGATAATTAGGTTTAGATGAGAGTGGGAGCCCATTATAGGACTATAGTGCTTATACGAAGAGGAGGAAGGGCCCGAGTGCACTCCCCCCACAATCATGTGCAGGCAGAGCAAGAAGGTGGCCATCTGCAAACCAGGAAGAGGGCCTTCACCAGGAACTGCATCAGCTCGCACCTTGATCTTGGACTTCCCTGACTCCAGAACTATGAGAAATAAATGTCTGTTGTTTAAGCCAATCAGTCCGTGATATTTTGTTACAGTCAGCTCCAGCTGACTAAGATACCCCCAAGTCATAGTGACGACCAGAAAAGCTTCCACAAATTTCTAAATGATCCTCTGTTGAGAAGGGGTGGTTTAGGGCCAGAATGACACCAGAGCCTCCTAAGCCTCACTCATGGCAGACATTACTAATGGACCACAGAACTCTCTTCTGCAGAGGCAGGACGCAGCCTCAGACTCCCTCTCCAAGCAGCACTCTGAGAGCCTTCACTCATCAGCTGGTGCTGGCACCCAGCTGCCATGTTGGAATTGGGCAAGACAACAGCCCGTCAACATCTCAGGCCTGTTAAATCCTCAAAGAGCCTTATGCAACCTAATTTTTATGCCTTTTCTTTTCTTTCCTTTGGTAATCTTAGGCCTAAAGTAGCTGTGCATCTCACACTCATACCTGCCTAGAAGCCAACCTTACTGTCCCACCTGGTTGTCCCAACCATTCAGTATGGCCCCTGAACCCTGATCATCTACTTTGATCCACCTCCAACCCACTTCTTGGCCTGTCCTGCTCTCTGTTGGCCCTGCTTCTCCTGCTTTGACCTCTGAAGTCCCTCCAGGACTATAATTCACACTCACTTCTTCACCCACAATCTCGCCATAGTGATCTCACCCAGCTTCAAAGGCGAGCTACGTGTTAATGTGTACTTCTGACCCAGACTTCCCTCTTGAAT
Source organism: Saccopteryx bilineata (assembly GCF_036850765.1). NCBI lineage: Eukaryota > Metazoa > Chordata > Mammalia > Chiroptera > Emballonuridae > Saccopteryx > Saccopteryx bilineata. The sequence goes on along the minus strand of NC_089492.1, from coordinate 276,496,129 downwards.
TCCAGGCTAGTATAACTAACTGCTCATTCAACTTCTCCATCTGAATGACAAGTGCACCCTCAAATCCAACGTATCTCAACCTGAACTCTGGGCCTCCCACTGCAGCCTGGTCTACACAGCCCCTCCCCCCCACCAATTAATGGCAACTCCGCCCGTGCAGATAGGTGCTCACAGAAAACGTCTCGGACTCACCCTGACTCTTTTTTTTCTCTTGTGCTCTACATCCAATCTGTCAGGATACCCAGTCAGCTCTGATTTTAAAATGTATCTGCAGTGAAGTCCACCCCTTCTCCCCACCTGCTGCCACCCTGAGCCACAGTCATATCTTGTCTGAAATGATCGAAATCGTCTCTTGGTCTCTCTACTTCTGCCCTGACAACGCATGCTCAGCACAGCAGCCAGAGCGACTTTGATGTTTGATCACATAATTTACGCACTTAATACCCTCCAGTGGCTCCTGTTTCACTCATCCTTCAACTCTCCCCCTCACTTATGCACTTAGGTTTGGATGACCCCAATGTCTGCAGGGCTAATTCTCTAATCTTCTTTCTTTTTTAATTCTTAAATTAAATTAAATTTATTTTTTGGAGAGAGGCAGAGAGAGAGAGAGAGAGGCACATCGAGCTGCTCCTGTATGTGCTGTGGCCAGGGATCAAACCCGCAACCTTGTCGTTTTGGGATGATGCTCTTAACCGACTGAGCTAACCGGCCAGAGCTCCCTCATCTTCTTAAGCTTTTGCTCAAAGGTCACGTCCTCAACAAGGGCTCTTCTGAGCACCCCAATGACCATTTTTCCCTAATCCCCTTTGCCTGCTCTATTGTTTTCCATAGTACTTGTCACTTTCTAAACCGTTGTATAATTTTCATATGTGTGTCGCTGTTTCCCGTTAGAACATAGGTCTCATGGCTGCAGTGAGTTTTGCTTCTTTTGTTCACTGCTGTATCCTTGGCACCAAGAACAGTTCCTGGCACATAGTAGGCCCTCAGTAAATATTTGATGAATGAATGACTTGATGATATATGCTATTCTCGGGTAGATATCCTAAACAGTTCAGACCCAAACCAGAGATCCCACTCCAGATACATGCTCTCAAGGCCTCCGTCCTCTCTGCTAACCTTGAGAATATTCCCCAGACAGTGTTGGGACAACAGTGACTGGTTAGCCCCCTATGAAGGAGCCACACCTCTGATTCAGGGGTCCCCTTAGTCTTTTTTAAAAAAAATATTTACTTATTAAATTTTTTTTTCAATTACAGTTTACATTCACTATTATTTTGGATTAGTTTCTGTCATGTAGCATAATGGTTAGACAATCATCTACTTTACAAAGTGTTCCCCCTGATATTTCCAGTACTCACCTGACACCAGACATAGTTATTACAATATTATTGACTATATTTTCTCATTATATTTTGCATCCCTATGACTATTTTGTAACTACCAATCTGTACCTCTAAATTCCTCTATCTTTTCCTTTTCCTCCCCCCCCCCTTTTTTTTAAGAGAGAGGAGAATGGGACAGACAGAAGGGGGGGAGGAGTGGGAAGCATCAGCTTGTAGTAGTTGCTTGTCATTTGTGCCTTGACCAGACAAGCCCAGGGTTTCAAACCGGTGACCTCAGCATTCCAAGTCAATGCTTTATCCGCTGTGTCACCACAAGTCAGGCCCCCTCCACCTCTTTCATCCAGTCCCCCAACCTCTCTTCCTTCCTGCTTAGTCTTACTGTGTGGATCCTAGATTTTGGAAGCATGGTAACATATGAGGTTTCCTCCTTCCCCAGCCTCAGGCTCCCACATTAAAGCAGAGAGAGGGAACACACTGAATAGGACCTCTGGGGTGGAGAAGTCTGTGGCCTCCTTACCTTTCCATCGATGGTCTTTTCGGGGATGAAGTACCTGAAGACTTGGAATCCACAGAATCTCTCCTGAAAGAAGAGAAATCAGAAATGAGACTCTCTCCTAGGCTCAGATTAGTACTGATCTAGAGAGATCAGCAGCGGGGAGAAAGCATCCTGGAGCCAGGCCTGCTGGGCTGAGGATGATAGAGCCCACCTGGACCACTGCTCCTGGGAGAGGAAGCTGTAGGTGGTGCTGGTTGGTCGCTGTCACCTACCCTCCAACCAATGAAGCAATACAAGAGAAGGAAACAGAATGTGTACCAGATATGTTACATGTGCTACGTAATGTACTACTAGTTATGAATAGCTAATTCTCAGAAGGTCCTTCTCCTCCTGGCTGTCAGGCCGGCCTTGGTTAGCTGGAGCCCACAGAGATTGGAATTCCTGGGACTGCCTAGTCTCAAGAGGAGCTGGAGATCATCCCCAGCCTCATGTGTGGGCACCTTAGGAGGAGAGGAGAAGCACGCGGGCCTTGGAGATAGAAGAGCTGAGCTAAAATGACAAGTGGAGAAGCAGGATACAAAATTAGATGCACAGGGGGCCCTCGGGTTACAACACCGTTCTGATCCTACGACAGTGATGTAACCCGAATTTTGGTGTAAGTCAAAACACTCCCTGGCCTAAGTCACTTACCTATCCTAACACAGCTGTAAAATCATAATCTAGAACATAAAAACACAACTAAGCCACAGAAAAAGGACATAAATATACTGTACTGTACACTGTACTGTAGTACCAGAAAAAAAATGACAAAAATTGAGTGTAAAAAAAAGTACGACGCTAACAGTGTAAGCCGAAACACTTACGTCTCGATTTTTTTAATGAGCATAGTAAACTCGAAACGTCGTAAATCAAGATTGGCATAACCCGAGAACCCCTGTATACTGTGCCTGAAGTCTTGCAAGAAAATGCTGAGGAGGAAAAAGATTGAAAGGTAATACACCCCCCATATGCTCACCATGATAATAGTAGGCTGACGGCATTACAGCTGACATTCTTTCCCCATTTTTCAAAATGCATGTAATAGCTATATCCTTTTTCCCCAGTTTATTTTGTGGGGTTTTTTTCATTTAGTGATTTTTAATTAAATTATTGGGATGACATTGGTTAATAGGGGCATATAGGTTTCAAGTGTGTAGCTACATTCCTCTTAATACAACAATGTATTTTTATAAAATTAATCCGTAAATTGCAACCCCCACACCCCAGCTCATTTACCTAGCTCTCCTTTTAATTCCAGCACAGGAATCACCTTCTTTTCTTTTCTTTTTTTTTTGTATTTTTCTGAAGCTGGAAACAGGGAGGCAGTCAGACTGACTCCTGCATGCGCCCGACCGGGATCCACCCGGCACACCCACCAGGGGGCGATGCTCTGCCCATCCGGGGCGTCGCTCTGTCGCGACCAGAGCCATTCTAGCGCCTGGGGCAGAGGCCACGGAGCCATCTCCAGTGCCTGGGCCATCTTTGCTCCAATGGAGCCTTGGCTGCGGGAGGGGAAGAGAGAGACAGAGAGGAAGGAGAGGGGGAGGGGTGGAGAAGCAGATGGGCGCCTCTCCTGTGTGCCCTGGCCGGGAATTGAACCTGGGACTTCTGCACTCCAGGCCGACGCATGGTATCACCTTCTAACACAGTGGTCCCCAACCCCTGGGCCGCAGACCGGTACCAGTCCGTGGGCCATTTGGTACTGGTCCGCAGAGAAAGAATAAATAACTTACATTATTTCCGTTTTATTTATATTTAAGTCTGAACGATGTTTTATTTTTAAAAAATGACCAGATTCCCTCTGTTACATCTGTCTAAGACTCACTCTTGACGCTTGTCCCGGTCACGTGATACATTTATCCATCCCACCCTAAAGGCCAGTCCATGAAAATAGTATTTTCTGACATTAAACCAGCCCGTGGCCCAAAAAAGGTAGGGGGCCACTGTTCTAACAGACCACAATCTTCTTACTTTTTTTTTTTCTGTATTTTTCTGAAGCTGGAAACCGGGAGGCAGTCAGACAGACTCCCGCATGCTCCCAACTGGGATCCACCCGGCATGCCCACCAGGGGCGATGCTCTGCCCATCCGGGGCGTCACTCTGTTGCGACCAGAGCCATTCTAGTGCCTGAGGCAGAAGCCATGGAGCCATCCCCAGCGCCCGGGCCATCTTTGCTCCAATGGAGCCTTGGCTGCGGGAGGGGAAGAGAAAGACAGAGAGGAAGGAGAGGGGAGGGGTGGAGAAGCAAATGGGCGCTTCTCCTATGTGCCCTGGCCGGGAATCGAACCTGGGACTTCCACACACCAGGCTGATGCTCTACCACTGAGCCAACCAGCCAGGGCCTCTTCTTACTTTTTACGTATATATATATACGTATTGTCCAACCACTTCCTCCCATGTAAATGTTGCAAGAGCAGAGTTCAGTGGCTTTTGTTCACCGTGGTGGACACAGTCCTGACTGAGCCCATGACCCTTGGGCACTCATGCTCCCAGTTCTGGGACACAAGGACCTTCTCCTGCAAGCACCCCGAGGCGCAGTCTGCCTGAGGGCATTCTCTGCTCCAGTTAGCACCAGCAGGCCAGTAGGCTGGTGGTGCTGGGTGGATACACGCCCCATATTCCTCGGCCTTCAAGTGGGTCAACCCGAGGTGTGTTCTCCAGTCACAAAGGATTCCCAAACAGGATTTAAGCCCTGGTCGGCCACCCACAGCAGCAACCCGCTCACTATCACACTTCCTCCCCTTCCCCGTCTCGCTTCCTCACTCCACTATCTGTATTTCCTGAAATCACTTCCCAAATAATCCCCTGCACCAGAATCCAAGTCTTCTGGGGAACGCAATCTAATATATTCACTGATTTATCCCAAGCAAATAGACTAGCGCCTGGCACAGAGCAGGTGCTCTGTAAATATTTGTTGTCAAGTGCTGTGAAGTCTAACAGTACAGAAATACAAAAACTAAATAAGTGGGAAAATACACCCGCCCAGTGGTAACAACTATTAAGTTTAATGTCTTTCCTTCCAGATCTTCTTCTACATACATACGAACATGTAACATTTATCATTCCAAAAAGGAAAGCAATGACATGAGTTGTATTCCCAGCTCTGCCTCCGGGGCAGGTCATTTTCTCTGAGCACCGGGTTCCCTCACCTGTCAAATGAGAAGACAAGAATCTATGTCTTTGGCTATTTCGGAGGAGACATTAGATCATTCATGTCCCTACAGCAGTTCCCAGCACAGAGAAATCCTCATGCTCCATAATCCCAGGCATCTGATTTCTTGTCCAGACTGTGCAATGTCCTGCACGGATTTCCAGCAACCACCTTATCCTCCAGATGATCTGGGAGACAGGAGGTGAGGCAGCTTTAGGGGCAAACCCTCATCACCCTGTGGACCAGACCCGTCCATCTCTAGACCTTCACTCCAGCTTGAACATCGGGGAGACAGCAGCAAAGGAGAGGGGAAGTGATACCCCCCTTCACATGCCCCTCCCATCCCACACTAGGCTCTGGAACTCCTGTGTGGAGTTCTTCCCCGAGTGCCCATGCAGATGAACACGTGCAGACCAGAGTAGGAAGCTGGAAATCTTACAGGTGGAGAAAAGAGAGAAGACATGAACCTCTATACCCAAACCTCGCCATTTTCTGACCCTTCCTCCTTGCTATTCTTTTTAGAACAAACCAGAACTGTCCTGCAGTTATTGTAAATGGTTATTATGAAAACTATTTAGGAACGTGAAAAAAAATGCCTAGAATACAACAGAAAGATAAATAAATAAGAACAGAGCAGTTTGTACATTCCACCTACAGAAGTGAAAAAAAATTACGTATGTGAGTAGCTCAGGACTGGAAGGAAAGAGGAAACAATTAAAACTGCTTCATTTGGCCCTGGCTGGTTGGCTCAGTGAATCGAGTGTGGGCCCAGTGTGTGGACAACCCAGGTTCTAACCCGGGTCAGGGCACACATGAGAAGCGACTATCTCTTCCCCTTCCTCTCCCCCTTCTCTCTCTCTTCCCCTCTCACAGCCAGTGGCTCGGTTGGTCCGAGCATCAGCCCTGGGCACTGAGGATAGCTTGGTTGATTTAAGCATCAGCCCCAGATGGCGGATGCCAAGTGGATCCCGACTGGGGATCAGCCTCACTATCTCCCCTCCTTTCACTTAAAGAAAAACAAAACTGCTTCATTTGTTGGATTGTGGCACACTGGAGGCAAATATTTGTAATTCTTATTTTTAATTTTACAAATGTGGTTATAGTGTTTATATCGTAAATTATCATTAAAAAAACTAAAAAGAAAAGAAGTTCACCAATTGAGCCATAATAGGACCCTTGCCAACTAGATTCACCCAGCAAGGTGGCGAGACAACTACCCCACTCTCTGCTCAGCCCCAGTGACAGCTCCCTATCGTCAGAGCGCCATGCTGTGAACAGTACACGAGCATGAACAACACCTCCCAGAGAGATGTTCAAGGTGCTGTTAAATGTAAAATGCTGGTTACAAAACCGTACATAGAGTGTGCTTTCAACTTTATTAAGAACATATGTTGGCCCTGGTCGGTTGGCTCAGCGGTAGAGCGTCGGCCTAGCGTGCGGAGGACCCGGGTTCGATTCCTGGCCAGGGCACAAAGGAGAAGTGCCCATTTGTTTCTCCACCCCTCCGCCGTGCTTTCCCTCTCTGTCTCTCTCTTCCCCTCCCGCAGCCAAGGCTCCATTGGAGCAAAGATGGCCCGGGCGCTGGGGATGGCTCTGTGGCCTCTGCCCCAGGCGCTAGAGTGGCTCTGGTCGCAACATGGTGACGCCCAGGATGGGCAGAGCATCACCCCCTGGTGGGCAGAGCATCGCCCCTGGTGGGTGTGCCGGGTGGATCCCGGTCGGGCGCATGCAGGAGTCTGTCTGACTGTCTCTCCCTGTTTCTAGCTTCAGAAAAATGAAAAAAAAAAAAAAAAAAAAAGAACATATGTTTATATGTTCTCAAAAGAAGAGAAAGATATACATCAAAATGTTAACTGGTTATTTCTATTATTCTCTTTTTGTGTTTGCTTTCCTAAACTTTTTACACTAAATATGATTTACTGCCTGAATTGTGATAGCTCAGTGGATAAAGCATCCACCTGGAATGCTGAGGTTGCCAGTTTGAAACCCTGGACTTGCCTGGTCAAGGCACATACAGGAAGCAACTATGAGTGGATGCTTCCCGCTCCCCCCTCCACCTCTCTTTCTCCTCTCTCTAAAATCAATCAATAAAAAATCTTGCCCGACCTGTGGTGGTGCAGTGGATAGAATATTGACCTGGTAGCCAGTTTGAAACCCCGGTCTTGCCTGGTGAAGGCACATACAGGAATTGATGCTTCCTGTTCCTCCCCCATTTCTCTCTCTCTCTCTCTCTCTCTCTCTAAAATGAATAAATAAAGTCCCCCCAAAATAAAACATCTTTTAAAAAAAAGATGAACTCTACTGTTGAAATAAATAAATGTGGAAAGGTTACAAAATAGTATGTGGAGTATAATTCTAATTTTTTTTGAGACAGAGAGTCAGAGAGAGGGATAGATAGAGACAGACAGACAGGAACAGAGAGATGAGAAGCATCAATCATCAGTTTTTTCATTGCGGCACCTTAGTTGTTCATTGATTGCTTTCTCATATGTGCCTTGACTGTGGGCCTTCAGCAGACCGAGTAACCCCTTGCTCGAGCCAGCGACCTTGGTTCCAAGCTGGTGAGCTTTGCTCAAACCAGATGAGCCTGCGCTCAAGCTGGCAACCTCGGGGTCTCGAACCTGGGTCCTCCGCATCCCAGTCCGACGTTCTATTCACTGCGCCATTGCCTGGTCAGGCTAATTCTATTTTTAAAAATTGACTTTTAGAGAGAAAGGGAGTGAGACACAGAGAGGAAAACACTCATTTGTTGTCCCACTTACTCATGCATTCATTGGTTGATTCTCATATGTGCCCTGCCTGGGGATTAAACCTGCAAACTCGGCATATTGGAATGATGCTCTAACCAACTAATACCTGGCCAGGTAATTCCATTTTATTAATACAATAAATATTTTAAGGGTAGTGATGATGAATAGGTAAAATCTAGAAGGTAATATACCGTATTTTTCGCTTCATAAGACGCACTTTTTTCCCCAAAAAAGTGAAGGGGGAAATGCCGGTGCGTCTTGAGTGAAAAATATGTTTTGGTTTTTTTATTTTATGTTTTATTTTCTTTATTTTTAAAGATTTTATTTATTGATTTTAGAGAGAGAGAAAGGCAGGAGGAGTAGCAGGAAGCATCAACTCATAGTTGTTGCTTCTCATATGTGCCTTGATTGGACAAGCCTGGGGTTTTGAACCAGTGACCTCAGCATTTCCAGGTCAATGCTTTATCCACTGTGCCACCACAGGACAGGCAGAAATATGGTGTTTTATTAAATATTTTTTAAGTTTTTATTTATTAATTTTTAGAGAGAGGAGAGAGAGAGAAGGGGAAGAGAGTAGCGAGAGTAGGTGTTTCTCCCATGTGCCTTGACCAGGCAAGCCCAGGGCCCCGAACCGGCGACCTCACTGTTCCAGGTCGCCGCCCCATCCACTGCGCCACCACAGGTCAGGCTTATTAAATATTTTAACACACCATTTGGTTCAGAATATTTTTTTTCTTATTTTCCTCCTTAAAACCTTAGGTGTGTCTTATGGTCAGTTGTGTCTTATGGAGCAAAAAATATGGTATGTGATTTTATACATTATATGATATATTTATACACATTATAATATATGCATGCCTGACCTCTGGTGGCGCAGTGGATAAAGCGTCGACCTGGAATACTGAGGTCGCCAGTTCAAAACCTGCACTTGTCTGGTCAAGGCATATATGGGAGTTGATGCTTCCTGCTCCTCTCCCTTTTCTCTCTCTCTCTCCCTCCCTCCTCTCTAAAGTGAATATAAAAATAAAAAATATATAATATATGCATAATTATATATACAAATATATGTCTGTTTGCTTCTAGATAATGAATGGTTTTTAATTTTTCTATTTATATTTTAAAAACTTTCTACCTTTAGCAAGTAATTGCCTGTATAGTAAAATAAGTATAATACAAAATAGTTAAAACAATAAATATAATTAAAATATATTACAAATAAAACATTTTATTTCTAAGAAGAAAAAATTTAGGTAATGATGCCCATTTTTCAGGCCACAATACTGAGACTCAGAAATTAAGGGTGTAAGTGATCAAGTTCAACCTAGAACTTAGCTTTCTGCTTTCCAGCTGTCTCCTTGATCACACCTGTTGTCCTTAGAGGCCATAAAAAAAGCTCCTCTACTGATCATTTGGTGGGATTCAGGGATGGAGCAGAAGGCAATGCATGTGTTTAGGCTGCCATCTTTTTTGTGTGTGTGACAGAGACAGAGAGAGTCAGAGAGAGGGACAGATAGGGACAGACAGACAGGAAGGGAGAGAGATGAGAAGCATTAACTCTTCATTATGGCACCTTAGACCTTAGTTGTTCATTGATTGATTTTGCACATGTGCCCTGACTATGGGCCTTCAGCAGACCAAGTGACCTCTTGCTTGACCTTGGGCTCAAACTGGTGAGCCTTGCTCAAACCAGATGAGCCCGCGCTCAAGCTGGCGACCTTGGGGTCTCGAACCTGGGTCCACTGCATCCCAGTCCGACACTCTATCCACTGCGCCACCGCCTGGTCAGGCTAGGCTGCCATCTTTACCCCAATGTCTACACCCCTATTTTACAGCTTACTTCATATCCCATTTGGTTTCCTTTCCTAATAGTCCAGCCTCTAATCTTTCAATTTCATCTCACAAGACCCCTACCTATCTTGGTCTTTCATTTGTCACAGTGCTCAAAACCAAACAGGTGGTCCAGATGTGGCCAGACCAGCTAGAGCATAAATGTCCACAGGGACTGCACTGGTACAGCTGGGCCTAGCAATATTCATTAAATGTTCACTCATGTTGGGATCTGTGGATCAGAGGATTCCTGCCAGCCAACCCCTTTGGGAAAACAAAATACAACATGGAAGAACAAATGCCAATTAGGACTTCTCCGAATGGGATACATTTGCAAAATGAGCAAGAAAAAAATGTGAATGATTTTTTCCCCTATTTTTCTATATTTTTCATGATTTCTACAACCAATTTTTATCACTCTTGTTTTTTTAATTTTTAAAAATTTTATTGCCTGACCAGGCGGTGGCGCAGTGGATAGAGCGTTGGACTGGGATGCGGAGGACCCAGGTTCGAGACCCGAAGGTCACCAGCTTGAGCGTGAGCTCATCTGGTTTGAGCAAAAATTCACCAGCTTGGACCCAAGGTCGCTGGCTCGAGCAAGGGGTTACTCGGTCTGCTGAAGGCCCGCGGTCAAGGCACATATGAGAAAGCAATCAATGAACAACTAAGGTATTGCAATGTGCAACGAAAAACTAATGATTGATGCTTCTCATCTCTCTCCATTCCTGTCTGTCTGTTCCTATCTGGCCCTCTCTCTGACTCTCTCTCTGTCTCTGTAAAAAATAAATAAAAAATAAATTTTATTTATTGATTGTAGAGAAGAAGGGGAAGGGTGAGAGAGAGAGAGAAAGAGAAAGAAAAAAAAAGAGAGAAACATTGATCTGTTGTTCCGCTTATTTATGCATTCATTTGTTGATTCTTGTATGTGCCCTGACAGATAAGACCTGCGACCTTGGCATATAGGAATAATGCTCTAACTCAGTGGTCCCCAACCTTTTTCGGGCCACGGACTGGTTTAATGTCAGAAAATATTTTCACGGACCGGCCTTTAGGGTGGGACGGATAAATGTATCACGTGACTGAGACAAGCGTCAAGAGTGAGTCTTAGAATGCCTGACCTGTGGTGGCGCAGTGGATAAAGCGTCGACCTGGAATGCTGAGGTCACCGGTTCGAAACCCTGGGCTTGCCTGGTCAAGGCACATATGGGAGTTGATGCTTCCAGCTCCTCCCCCCTTCTCTCTGTCTCTCTTTCTCTCTCTCTCTCCCTCTCTCTCTCCTCTCTAAAAAAAAAAAATGAATAAAAATAAAAAAAATTTAAAAAAAAAGTGAGTCTTAGACAGATGTAACAGAGGGAATCTGGTCATTTTTTAAAAAAATAAAACATCATTCAGACTTAAATATAAATAAAACGGAAATAATGTAAGTTATTTATTCTTTCTCTGCGGACCGGTACCAAATGGCCCATGGACCGGTACTGGTCCATGGGCTGCGGATTGGGGACCACTGCTCTAACTAACTGAGCTTCTGGCCAGGGCTTTGTTTATTTGTTTTAAGTGAGAGGAGGGGAGATAGTGAGACAGTCTTCCACATGTGCCCCAGCCGGGATCCACCTGGCAACCCCAGTCTGAGGGCTATCCTCAGTGCCCTGGGCTGATGCTCAAACCAATCGAGCTACTGGCTGCAGGACTAGAAGAGGTAGAGAAGGGGAAGAGGGAGGGGATTAGAAGCAGATGGTCGCTTCTCTTGTGTGCCCTGACCAGGAATCAAACTCAGAACATCCATACACTGGGCTGATGCTCTATCCACTGAGCAAGCCAGCCAGGATGTGTTTATTTTATTTTTTAAGTGCTATTATTTATTCTGATTTCAAAAGCAATATAGCATCATTGTAAAAACAAAAAAGGACCAACAATACAAATTTACAAATTTTCGTGTACAATACAGAACATGAAGCTCTTAATTATAATCACATATAGTTTTGCATTTTTAAAATATATTTTTTTGTATTTTTCTGAAGTTGGAAACGGGGAGGCAGTCAGACAGACTCCCGCATGCTCCCGACTGGGATCCACCCGGCATGCCCACCAGGGGGCGATGCTCCGCCCATCTGGGGCGCTGCTCTGTTGCAACCAGAGCCAATCTAGCGCCTGAGGCAGAGGCCATAGAGCCATCCCCAGCGCTTGGGCCAACTCTGCTCCAATGGAGCCTTGGTTGCAGGAGGGGAAGAGAGAGACAGAAAGGAAGGAGAGGGGGAGGGGTGGAGAAGCAGATGGGTGTCTCTCCTATGTGCCCTGGCCGGGAACCGAATCTGGGACTCCTGCACGCCAGGCTGACGCTCTACCACTGAGCCAACCGGCTAGGGCTAGTTTTGCATTTTTAAATGATAGATTCATTATTTTTTCTCATTTCAAAATTAATACATGCTTTATTGGAAAAGCATGTAGAAAATTTCTATTTTGCAAAATAGAAATTTGCAAAATTAAGAAAAAAACCCTTCTCAATCTTAATCTATTAAAAAAATAGTCACCATTACCAACCTGGTGTATATCCTTTTCATCTTTTCTCCTATGTAAAATTCACTTATTTAATTTTTATAAAAATGAGATCACACTGCCTGACCTGTGGTGGCACAGTGGATAAAGTGTTGACCTGGAATGCTGAGGTTGCTGGTTCAAAACCCTGGGCTTGCCTGGTCAAGGCACATATGAGAAGCAACTACTATGCATTGATGCTTCCTGCTCCTCCCTCCCTTCTCTCTAAAACCAATTTTTAAAAATATTTAAAAAAAATTTTTAATGGGATAATGCTATCTATACCAGGGGTCGGGAACCTATGGCTCGCAAACCAGATGTGGCTCTTTTGATGGCTGCATCTGGCTCGCAGACAAATCTTTAATAAAAAAAATAATAACGTTAAAAGTATAAAACAATCTCATGTATTACAATCCATTCACTTCCTACCGCTCATGTTCATGGTTGCGGGTGGCTGGAGCCAATCACAGCTGTCCTCCGGGACAACACCAAATTTTTATTGGATAATGTGTAAGGTACACGGGTCGTTGTATGGCTCTCATGGAATTACATTTTAAGATATGTGGCATTCATAGCTCTCTCAGCCAAAAAGGTTCCCAACCCCTGATCTCTACTATAGAACGCACAGCTTCTCTTCAGACTCGGTGAACATTTTCCCAGGTCATTAAATGTTCTTCTGTCCTGCAGTGCTTCTCCATTGGGGCCCTCTTTGCATTTTGAACATAATAAGTGGCTCTTCAATGTGCAGGACTCTTCCGTGCTTTGCCGGAACCGTGCCTGTAGCACTCCCTCTGCCCCTCAGTTACTCTTACAACCAAAACTGGGAGTAGTGGGATGGAAACCTCTCTCCCTCCCAGTCAAGAATCACTTCTCTTATAGCATTATTTCCTAAAGTGTTTTTCACAAAAGGCTTAGAGTATAGGATTATTTATTCATTTTTTTTATGAGAGAGATAGATAGATAGAGAAAGAGAGAGAGAGAGAGAGAGAGAGAACAGGGGAACAGGGGGAGGAGCTGGAAGCTTCAACTCTCATATGTGCCTTGACCAGGCAAGCCCAGGGTTTTGAACCGGCGACCTCAGTATTCCAGGTCGACGCTTTATCCACTGCGCCACCACAGGTCAGGCTTAGAGTATAGGATTATAACAAACATTCATTTTTTTAAAAATTAAAAAATTTTTCAGAGGAAAAATTATTTCAGAAATGCCAGCTGAAAAATGCCACATAGAACATATCACCTTTATGTTTAATCTGATTAATTTAATGTGATTAATACACTGGATATACTGGGTGAGAAGGTGTGTACATTTAAAATGTTGATATATCATGGATGGTATTGTTCAGATTATCTAGTATTATCTAGAACCATGCTTTATCTATTAGATGAACAATGAAGGATCCCCCCCAAAGGAATGAAGTGATCTGTCTTGTCACATACAGAATAGATAGGACTTATCTTTACAGCCAGAAAAGCTTTTTATCTATTGTGAGGGATAGGTTTTCTGGCTCTATCTGAAAGTCACGCAATTTTGGGGACCCTGGTTGGGGTGAGCGAAGGGGAATGGGCATGGAGTTGAGACAAACAACTGTTCTATTCTTCTGGGGTTCTGACAAAGAGTGGATTCCCACTCTGTCACATAACGGTTGTGTGATCCTGGGAAAGTTCCTGCTCCCCGAACTTCAGCCTTCTCATCACTAAATGGGAACTCTGAATGAAGAGCCAACGAAACACTTCCTTCTCTCTTGGGCAAGTGAGTTCCTAGCACTATTCACCTGCAACCCTGACCGACGAGGCATGTCAGCTGCATTGCTAGGCATCATGGCTTCTCGTACAAATGAGCCCTGAGTGATAAATGATGTCTAGACAGGAAGGGCTATGAATGAACTATAAATAATTAGTGAAAAACCGCAGCTCTTGGGCTGCCCCAAGTGCAGTGAATCTGTATCTGGTCAGTGCCTTTGCTGAGATCTTGGAAGCTTTGTCTGTAGGACTGCTATACGATTTGGGACACCAGGTTTCTGAGTCAGGCAGTTCTCACTCATCTCCTGCATCTGGAAGGACACTGTGTCATCACCTATGAGAATTCTGAGTGTACCAATAACACTGCGTTTCCTGTCCCTGCGTCCTCCTAGATGAATGAAGCCAGTGCCAAGGATGGTCTATCTGGGTCGTTCTTTTTTTTCTTCCTATCTGGGTCATGTGAGCCCCCCTGGTTGAGCTCCAGAGGGGGTCTGTGGGAGATAATAACAATAACAACCTCTGGGGTGGTGAGGATTAAGGGAAGTTACATACAAACAGAACTGTGGACAGAAGATGCACCAAGTGTAAGCCCCCTTCTCTCCATCCCAGAAAAAAATACCTGTCTTTGGGCTCTCCTTGTTTTTTTCTTGGTGGAGAAAGGCCTGCCTCTAGCTTCCAACTGGAACAGTCAAGTTCTTTTTCTTTCTTCTTGGCTTTTTCTCTTTCCTCTCCTTTCCCCCCTTTGTGGGAGCTGGGGGAGTCTGAAAGCAAAAAGTGGCAGTACTGCTCACTCAGCTGATCCCAGCACGGCTTTGGGGGAAAAGGAGCATGGGGCAGGGGCAGGGACAGCGGCACACTCCCCCAACACACACACACTTATACACAGATGCATATACAATCTGCGCATATGTGTGCAAATCCACACTCACACCCGGGGACAGAAAGACATTGCACACACACCTATGCACATGTTCATATATATTTGTATATATAGACATGTACAAACACCTAAGCAAACAGAAATACACACATAGGCAGATGTACACAAACTCTTACACATCTACAAATCTCGCATTTGAATAGACAAACACTGTCACTCCACACTAAAGACCATCTGTTATTTATTAAGTCACTCAACAAACATATATAAGCCAGGCACAGTCCTGTCCCAGGTGCTGGGAGGAAAACGTGATCCAGGTCGACCTTGCCCCCTCTCACCCAGCAGCCGCTTCCATTTTTTGATGAGGACTTTGGCCAAGGACACCACCTCCTTGTCTGAGCAGTGCTTCCGGACTCCGTTAACAGCGACTCCAATCCTGGTTGTCTGCAAAGCCAGAGGGTTAGGGATTGGTCTGGGAAGGGACCCATCGGACTGGCTGCTCTAATTGACAAGACCTGCCACGGCTCAACCACTCTCTTCCCTTAGCTTCAACTTCTCCAGAGCCCCAGCCCTGACCTATGGCTGGGATAATAACCCTGGACCTCTCCCTGAGGCCCTTGCCTGCCATCCTTCGTGAGGGCCAGCGCCCCAGATGCAGCCCTCCCCCTCCCCCACTAGCCAGATGGATTCTAAAGCTGAGGTGGTGGTGGTGGTTGTGGGTTTGGCTGATGATGAGGACCCCACCCCAATCCCGGTCCCCTGATATAGTGGAGGCATATCTTTGAGCTCAAGTTTCAGCTCATGACACAGCTCTGGCTGCTAAAGCTTGGATTTTTTTTTTCAGGGCCAAGAGTATCTGGTAATGTTTGGGGGTTATATGGGCAACACACAGAGGATTGAAAAACGGGGATGGGGGACTTTTCCCTGGGTTATTGACCTCTTGGATCCCACAAGCCCAGGGCCTTGGGGATTGGGGTATTCAAAGAAAGCACATCAGTCTTCCTCCCAGACCCAGAGGGCCCCCTGCGCTTGGAAGGTCTGCTGTCCCCACCAAAATGCCTGTCTCCACCCTCAGAGCACCTCAAGAGTCCCCAGCCTTTCCTTGGAAATTGCTCCCTGACCCCACCCTTGGAGGTTTCCCCCAGCCAGACACCCCCCCTCCCCGCCTCCAGCACTGTCCCCAAAGCTTTCCACCCCCACCCCACCTGGAGCAGCTGGATGGACATCTGACAGCTGTTCAGCTTCTTCAGAAGGTCGAGGGCCCCTTCCTGTGGGAGGCCAAGGTGAGGACTGAGGCCCCTGGGTTCTGCCCCAGGGCCCTCTCTGACCACTGTGTGGTCTCAGTAGGAAGTAAGAGGGAAGGGGTAGGGAGGTGACTGTTCCAGCTACAGGATCAGGCAAGGGACAGAAAGAGGAGAGAGAAAAAAATATTCCGGCCCAGATCAGCTCTCTACTTCATCCCTCCCACCCTGGGTCCCGGCCCCCTTTGAGCCAGGTTTCAGCCCTAACCATTCACCCCGACCCCTAGCTGTTGGTTCTGCTGTTCCTTCTACCCAGTGTGCTCTCCCCTTCCCCATCTCTTCCTCCAAAATTAATTACTTTGCAACTTATTATTATTGCTTTTGTATCTATATATCTTCCTCTTCTCATCTTTCTTTTTTAAACTTTAAAAAAAAATTAAACTCATTTGGGTGACACCGGTCAACAAAATTATACAGGTTTCAGGTGCATAATTTTGCAACACCTCTTCTGTGCACCATATTGTGTTCATCCCCCCCCAAGCCAAGTCAAGTCTCTGTCCATCACCTTTTATCCCCCCCAACACTCCCCCACCTCAGCTCCTGACCTCCCCACCCCTGGCAATCAGCACATTCTTGTCCATGTCCATGAGTTTCCTCTCTCTCTTTTGTCCTTTTTTGCTCACCCCCCCCCCATCTTTTTCAACTGTGAGCTACTGCAGGGTAAGGACTGTGGATTTTCTTTTTCTTACAGCTTTATTGGGGTATAATGAACATACAATAAATTGGACATATTATCAACTGCAATTTGATAGGTTTTGACATATGTACACACCCATGAAACAGTCACCACAATCAACATAAGAACATAGCCATAACCCCCCGAAGTTTCCCAGTTCCCCTTGGCAATCCATCCCTCCTTGCACCCCCAACCAGCTGCCCAGGCCACCACTATTGGGCTTTCTGTCATGATAGATGGGCTTGCATCTAAGGGATTGTATGTCAAGAGTACTGTAATAGACCCCTTTTGGTCTGGCTTCCTTCACGCAGCATAATTATTCTGAGACTCATCCATGTTGCTCTGTACTATATATCAATAGTCCTGTTTCCTGATGAGTCGTTTATCCCATTGTGTGTTTATACCACAATTTTTTAGATTTTTTTAATTGATTGATTTGAGAGAGAGAAATAGAGAGAGAGAGAGAGAGAGAGAAAGAAAGGCGGGGTGGGAAGGAGCGGGAAGCATCAACTTGTAGTTGCTTCTTGTATGTGCCTTAACCAGACAAGCCCAGGGTTTTAAACCAGCAACCTCAGTGTTCCAGGTCGATGCTTCATCCACTGAGCCCCCACAGGTCAAACCACCACAATTTGTTGATGCATTCACCTGTTGGTGAACTTTCGGTAGTTCCAGTTTGGGCCTACTACAAACAAGGCTGCTAGGAATATTCATGCACAAGTGTTTGTGTGAGCATACACTTTCGCTCCTCTTGGGTAAAGAGGACTGTTTTAATCTCTGAGGCCTCAGGGTTCAGCACATAGCCTTGGCTCCCTGTGCAAATGAATCCAGCAGAAAGCAGAAGGCGGCAGGGGAGACTGGGAGGGGAAGAAAGGAAACTCAGATTTGAAAATCTGTTGGCTGCCAGGGCCTGAATCACTCCTGACCCATTTCAGCTTGCTCCTTCCCCCCAGCCCCTTCCTAGGAGCCAGCCCCTGCCTCCTGTCCTGAGTTCGGTTCCCTGGGGAGCACCAACTGACTGTGTTCTGTATGCTCCTGCCAGGCTTCCCTGACCACGTCCCAAGGCCTGCCAGTCCTCAGCCTCCCTTGGAGCTTAGGTTTTTTCCAGAGGTGTGACCTGTGGGCTTGTTTGTGTGTGTAAATTTGTGGGCATATAACTCTGTGTGTAACATTAATTAAATGTTTACTATGTGCTGGACACTCTTCTAAGTATTTTGCGTGCATTATCTTGTTTAATTCTTACAATGACCCTATGAGGTAGGTTCTATTACTATCCCCATTTTTACAGACGACCCCACTTTCACAGAAGAGGAATCCAAAAAATGGAAAAGTTAAATAATTTGCCTAAAGTTACAAGGAACAGAGGCCCTGGCCGGTTGGCTCAGCGGTAGAGCGTCGGCCTGGCGTGCGGGGGACTCGGGTTCGATTCCCGGCCAGGGCACATAGGAGAAGCGCCCATTTGCTTCTCCACCCCCCCTCCTTCCTCTCTGTCTCTCTCTTCCCCTCCCGCAGCCAAGGCTCCATTGGAGCAAAGATGGCCCGGGCGCTGGGGATGGCTCCTTGGCCTCTGCCCCAGGCGCTAGAGTGGCTCTGGTCACGGCAGAGCAACGCCCCGGAGGGGCAGAGCATCGCCCCCTGGTGGGCAGAGCGTCGCCCCTGGTGGGCGTGCCGGGTGGATCCCCGTCGGGTGCATGCGGGAGTCTGTCTGACTGTCTCTCCCCGTTTCCAGCTTCAGAAAAATACAAAAAAAAAAAAAAGTTACAAGGAACAGAGCTGGGATTCAAACTCTGACATTTCAGGCTTGAACCACGATATAACTCTGTAGGTATGAACATAGAGCTATCCAGACTCGTATAGTCATGGAATATCAACACGAATAAGTACATTGGTGTGCTGGCCAATGTTTAACAACCAGTTCTCAAGGAAAAAAAAAATACACCCGGATTTGTATTGTTTGCCAATTTCTGGTGTAAATACTCCTCCCATGGCCAATTTCAAGTTACCCACATGCCTCAGCGACCTGAAGGAGGTACTGGGGAGTGGCACGCTATTACCAGATTTTTCGCTCCATAAGACGCACCTGACCATAAGACACACCTAGGGTTTTAAGGAGGAAAATAAGAAAAAAAATATTCTGAACCAAATGGTGTGTTAAAATATTTAATAAAATATCGTATTTTTCACTCCATAAGATGCACAGGCATTTTTCCCTCCACTTTTGGGGGAAAAAATGTGTGTCTTATGGAGTGAAAAATACAGTATATAGCATTTCCACCACATTGATGTAATATAAGTAAATAACCTCTAGACCACAGATGATAGTAAAATGTAGTCAATAATTAGGAAGTAATGATTTCAGAGTATTTATTACCTTTGTTTTTTTATATAATTTAATTGCAAGCTTATAATTTTTAAAATAATGGCTGCATTTAATAGGAAGATTGCAAAATTCCTGAAAGTGCAACCACCAGTGTTATGCCGGATCCATCTCACCACTGAGCACGTGTCTCTCTGTCACATTGAGTAGCTGGGTCATGGTGAAGAACAGCTGTGAGCCCTGCTTGTAGCCAGGCACACAAAGCTTTGTGCAAAGACTGCGTTGCCAGGCGTGTCTCTCTGCACGCCTGTATGAGATGTGTAGCCAGCAGTATCTGTTCCAGGCGTGGAGCTGTGGGTATGCAGCTAGAAGCGCAATGTGTTTGTCTTTGTAGAATGATGCCTATGTTATAACGTCTGAATGTGTAAGTGTGGCTGTTAAGTTTGTAGTTTTGCATGCCTGAGCACTGCTTACTGTCTGCATGCACACATGTGCCCATGTGTGTGGTTGTCTTTGTGTATCTTCTGTAAACGTAACAGTCAGTGTATCGGTCATGTCAGGGTCAGTGGTTATGTCTCCTATGCAATTATGTTTATAGTTGCTTGTTTAGTTATTGTTGTGTGAGGCTGTGTGCATACTGCTATATTTGTCGTGTGTGATTGTGTGTATGTGTAGCTGTGACTGGTATGTCTGAAGCTGTTTCAATGCGTGCACGGCTGATGGCATCTGACAAAAGCCCTAAGTTGCTGGGACTTTGGTAACTGGCAGTAGACCCTGGGCCTGAGCTGCAACGTGGAGGATCCGTCTTATTACAGGAAGTGTGTCCTCCTCTCCCTAACCACCCCTGGCCGGGCTCATTTTTCACTCCCAGAGCAGGCCCCACCTTTCTTGATCACATGCCCAGAGCTCTGTGCCCACTCAAATGCTGCGAAAAGCCCAGGCACAGACGTGGCTGCAGACTGGCTCTGAGCTGCAGGGACCCTGTGGCTAGACTTGCACCTTTCCAGGGGTGAGCTCTAAATACTTCCACAAGAGTGCATTCTAAGGAATACCATTCCATAGGAGAGAGGGCAAGGAGAGTGGTGGGCCAATGGCCATGGCGGAGTGAGGGGAAGCCAGGGCCAGTCCCTCCTCCTCAGCCAGAGCTCCACTCCCAACCAGGCTGCCTTCCTCAGGTCTCCCAAGCTTCCCCACCCCCCACTCTTCTCACCCAGACACGCAGAATCTCCTGGCCCAAACCCGAGTCAGCAAGGAGCAGGGTTGGAATAACCTGTCTACTTTCCATGGAATTTAGCTCGGAAGACCTGCTGCCCCCCCCTTGGGAAAGTGCCCCCATGCCTTGTAGCTCAGTTTCACTGATTTTGGAAGACCCTGGAATGGGGGCGGGTGGAGGCTGGGCTGGAACCGCGAGATTACAGCACTCTGCAAGGTCCTGTTTCATCTGATTGTGCGAAAGCAGCTCTCCTTCTCTAACTCTTAGCTAGCACCACCCCCAAGCCCTCCTAAGGATTCCACATCTCTTCCAACCTCACAACCTCCAGCAGAGACAAAAATCCAGCGACACTCTTGCCCAGGAGGTAGGTAATCTCAGCTCCTTCTTACAGATGAAGAAACCGAGGCTCTGGCCTTTATATCAACATTGACTCATTACTGCTCATGTCTACTCTAGGGCTTCCTGACATTCATGGCTCCAGCGACCCTTCTCTCTCTTCTGCTTATTTAAAACCTCCCTTACTGTCCATCCGTATCCCAAGTTCCTAGGGTCAGATAAGGCCCTGGAAACGCCACGTTCTGCTCCAGCACAAGGTTATGTATGGTGGGAGGAGGAGGGTCCTGGGACTGGGCGAGATGGGAGACATGCCCACTGGTCTACCCTCCCTTCTTTTCCCTCCGCGGGTGTGTCCAGATCCTCCCTGGACGAAGGCCAAGTTTGCTCTGGCCGAGAGATCCCGCGGCGCCAGCCTGAGGCAAAGATCACGGGAAGGATCAAACATTAACTTCAAGTCGGCTTGCGCTCCGGGCTTCGGGTAGCCACAGGTAGGACCGCCAGTCCTGATTCCCCTTAAGTTAAGGGCTTTAACCTCGGGGTCTGTGCTGGAAGCCCAGGCCTCCGGCCCGCCGCCCTCCGCCGACCCCGTGGGCCCAGAGGGCCGCGGCTGCCCCGCACCTGTTCGGCCCCCGCCACCGCAGGCCCCACCCTGCGGCCAAAGAAAGGGAAAATTACAAACAGAACTGCCTTTGGCGCCCGAAACTGTGGGGTCGCGGGATCTGTGGCCCTTCGTTTCTTTCCCCCAGAGACACTAAGAGTGCGGGGCAGACGCGGCTCCGCACCCCCTCATCAGCTCAAGTTACTTTTGACACTTCAAGGGCCACCAGGATTTTGTTCCCTCCACCCTGCCGTCGCCGTCACTCCTCTGGCTTTGCACACGTCGTCCGTCCCGGGACTCGGAAAGTTCTTTTCCAGGTCCCGATCTCTTCACTCGCTTGCCGGGACCATGCGCAAACTACCCAGGGACCCCTGAACCTTACGCGTCCAGACGGACGTGCACAAGCCTCACCTTCGGGGTCCACACGATTCCCACCCCCGGCGCCCCGAGCCATGCACACGCCCACTCCGAGGCGCCCAGCAGTCCCCAAAGGGGCGCTGAGTCCTGCACCGGCCATGCCTCCCCCGGGTCTCGAGTCCCGCACGCGCCTCCCCGGCACCCGCCAGCACGCTCCCCCCGGACTCGCGGGCTCGCCGCGCCGCGCCGCGCCTCCCGGGGTCGGACGCTATGGCCCAAACTCTGCAGCCTCACCGTGTTCTTCCTGGCTACCATCTTCTCCAGCTTTTTGCTGATTCTCAGAAGTTCTTCCTCCTGGCCCATGTTGGCCCACGACGCCCGGCGGGGCGAGGGGCGCAGGGGCAGCTGCTGGGCCTCGGGGGCGGGAAGCGCAGAGGCGGAGGGCGTGCAACCCGCGCGGGACGCAAACACACACGACACACACGCCTGGCGGGGGCGGGGTCCCCCGGGCGGGGTACCCCCCCTCCCCGCCCGCCTGCCTCCCTCCGACGTGGGGGAGGGGTGGCGTGCGCTAAATATAGATTTCAAGGACTTGCTGGGGCAAAGATTGCCCGCGCCGGTTGGTCGGGCCTCCCGAGCGGGACGAAGCTCCGAGAGAGGGCTTTTCTCCTTGGGCTTTTCCCTGGGAGGAGACGAGGGGGTCGGGAGCTGACGGGAGGCTTGGGGAGGAGGGCTCTCTGGCGAGTCGGGAGGCCGTCATCCCGGGACACAAAAGGCTGCCCCAGTGAGGAGGGCGCCTGAGTGAGCTCCGGGAGCTCCCGCGTATCTGTCTGCAACTGTTACAGCTCAAAACGGGCGGACCTAACTCCGTGCCTGTGCCCAAGTGGAGGCAACTTGGTGCACTCGGATCACATTTTGGGGCCTGATCGTTAAATCCAACTCCGCCTGACCCTGTGCTCACTCACATCCGTGCGCCAGCGTATCCAGGCCCTCTGTTTCCGACTATTTTGTAAGGGTGAGATTTTGCATTTCTAACAAGGTCCTGGAGAACTAAGTTCGGTGCTGCCCGTCCTAGGACTGTGCTGAGCAGGGAGGGCTTGGGAGATTCTCAGGTCCGCCAAACTTTAGAAATAGTGATCCAGGTGCATGGGCATGCTCTGTTTAGGGTCAGGGCACTGCCTCCCCAATGGGATGGAGTTTGGAAGGGTCATCTTGGGTGGACAGGAGAAAAAGGAATTGTGCTGCTACAGCTGTGCATACATCTGTGTTTCTGAGGAGGGACCTTCCAAGGGTCCGCAGCAGACCCATGTCACTTCCTAAACAAGGAGTTTAATTGACAGAAAATTATCTTTGGGGGTCAGGGGAGGTGCTTAGGGACCTGGAGGGGAGGCCTGAAAAGTCCACAGTGTGGGGGGTGAGGAGTTACAGTTTGGGATGTTCAGGAAAATCTTCAGACTCTCCAGAGAGAACCCCACTCCAGGCAGTCACAGAGACAGTGTGGTATGGACTCATTCGACTTCTAACTGCTGAAGTGTGTCCTGGTACTGAGGGAGGAAGGGGTGAGGTTTTCATTCATTCAACAAATGTGTTGAGTGTTCAAGCAATGAACAAGACAGACCCAGTTCCAGTAAGCTTGAGATTGGGTCTGTGGGTAAGAGAAACCTTGAACAAATATGGACTCAATTCTGGATGATCACAACTGGAGTGAGGGGCAGGAAGAAGGGGAGGATACCTTAAGGACATATTTGAGAGGGTTTTATCTCCTCTGAAGAAACAAAATTTAAACTTTGGGGAGAAGTGTACAGTGGGAGTTGGAGGGAGAAGGAAGGGAGTGTTCACATAAGAAACATTCATTCATTCAACATGTATTTATTGAGCATGTACTATGTGCCAGGCAATTCCAGCCCTGGGCATCCAGAGAAGAACAAAGCAGTCCTCCTAGAGTTTCAAATGTGCAAAGCTTAGGGATGGGAGGGTGCTTGGCATGTCAGGGTTGGAGGAACTGAAAAATTGGTGTGGCTGCAGCACAGAGGAGAGGGAAGTGTGGAGAGAAATGAGGTGGGAAATCAGGGATAGGTGGGGCCTGACCATGCAAAGCATTGTAGGCAGTTAGACTAATGTTTTGGGATTTGGGGAGGTCTCTTGGCCAACCCCTAAGCAAGCCCTTCTAAGTTGAAGAGACAGCTCTCTGCAGTTACTTAGGATTGTTTTAACAAAAATATTTGCTTTCTGCTTTTGGCCTGGAGGAGGCCTAGGTGTAACTTTCTCCAGTTATCCTGAATCCAAGTTCGTCTGATACCAGTTGCCTTCACCATGCACCAGCGCAGAAGTCGATGCCACATCTGCCCTGGCCCCCAAGATCATCCCCCTGGCTCTGTCTCCAAAAAAAGGTTTGTGATTACATCACCAAAACAGCTGTGATTGGAAGAGTCTGAGCCATTGAAACTGACCATTCAGAACAGAGAGGCCCAAACTGAGATAGTGCCAGCTGCCTCTACTCCGATCATTAAACCCTCAAAGAGCCACCAAGAGACAGAAAGAAGCACAAAAACATTAAGCACAGTGCAACTGTCACTCTTGGCGAGACTGTCAACATTGCCCAACAGATGTGTCACCAATTTTTAGCTAGAGAACTGCCTGGAACCATAGAAGAGATCCTGGGGACTGCCCAGTCTGTGGGCTGCAATGCTGATGGCTGCCATGCTCATGACATCACAGATAACATCAACCTTGGTACAGTGGGATGCCTAGCTGGTTAAGAACTACAAAGAAAATGTTACATTTAAAGATCATTTGATAACAAAAATCAAACAAATTTGATTTTCCTCAAACTCCCACCCAGTTCCCACTCTGATTGTTTCACAACAAAAGTACCCAAGACTCTTACATCATCAGGGCTCAGAGGACCCTAAGAAAATGAGTCCAGCCTGACCAGGTGGTAGTGCAGTGGATAGAGTGTTAGCGTGGGACGCAGAGGACCCAGGTCCAAAACCCTGACATCAAGAGCTTGAGCACTAGCTCATCCAGCTTGAGTGTGGGGTCACCAGCTTGAGCGTGGGGTCATAGACATGACCCTATGGTCGCTGGCTTCAGCAAGGGGTCACTGGCTCAGCTTAAGCCCCTTGGTCAAGGCACATATGAGAAGCAATCAATGAACAACTAAAAATGCCACAACTACAAGTTGATGCTTCTCATCTCTCTCCCTTCCTGTCTCTCTCTCTCTCTCTCTCTCTCTCTTGCTCTCGTTAAAGAAAAGAAAGTGAGTCCAACCATTGTATTGATAGGAAGACTGAGGCCTGGGAGGCCCAGGCTTGCATTGGCCTACTGTTTCAGACACTGTTGGCAGCCATTGCATTCTCTCTGCCTGCCTGTCCTCCCTGGAGGTCACCTGCAATCAATTCCTGGACATGTTTCTGACATCTTCCTACATCTCTCTGACTGAGAACTTCTGGATAGATTGGAAGAGGTTGGGAATTGACATCCCCAGTAAGAACCCTCCCAACCAACAAATTGGTAAAGACATTAGTTTCTTCACTCAGTAGGACAACTAACTTGAAGGCATGTTCTAAGCCTCATGGTCTCTCAAAGGCTGCCAATAAGGTAAGCTATAGATACTAGTGGTGACAGCCCCACATGAACACACCCTTTATTGCTTCTTGATCTTCTGTTTCACTTCCGTAGTTCCTCATGCAGCGTCCAGATAAAGAATCCCAAGCCTTAATTAAGACTCCATCCCCGACCCTGGCCAGTTGGCTCAGTAGTAGAGTGTCGGTCCTACATGTGGAAGTCCCAGGTTTGATTCCCAGTCAGAACACACAGGAGAAGCGCCCATCTGCTTCTCCACCCCTCCCCCTCTCTTTTCTCTCTTATCTCTCTTTTCCCCTCCCACAGCCAAGGCTCCACTGGAGCAAAGTTGGCCTGAGCACTGAGGATGGCTCCATGGCCTCCGCCTCAGGTGCTAGAATGGCCCCAGTTGCAACCTAACAACGCCCCAGATGAGCAGAGCATCGCCCCCTGGTGGGCATGTCGGGTGGATCCTGGTCAGGCGCATGCAGGAGTCTGCCTCTCTGCCTCCCTGCCTCTCTGCTTCTCACTTCAGAAAAATACAAAAAAAATAATAAATAAATTAAAAAAAGACTCCCTACCTTTCCCTACTACTCTTCAGATCACATAAATAAAACCACTGGGATTTACTAAAAAAAAAATATTTTATTAGAGATGAGTGGAAGAACAAGTCAGATATGAACAAAACCCGACACAGGCTCAGAAGATAGCTCTGTACTGTGGGATCACAGAGCAGTCCGGTCTCCAGGGTAAACAGCCCAGCCCTGGACCAGGCTGCTGCGTTGGCCGTTGGCACCCTCTGGCTCCTGTTTGGCCCGGCCCACTGGCGACTATAAAGCTGAGGTGTTTGAGACCAATGGTGGCACAGGAGGATCTGTTTTCCAATGAGGGGCTGAAAGCCGGGGCAGACTCGCTGGCACTGGGGGGCAGAAGCATTAAGTCTCTGCCCCCCCCCCATTTCTATCACTCTCCCTCCCTGTCTGTGACCCTTTCCTGCCCCAAGACTGGAAGGCTCCCGAGTTGCCCGAGAGAAAAGAGAGAAGTGAGGACCGATTCCCAGGACCATTCCTTTCTTGCTTGCTAAGTCAAGGAGAGTGGGCAATGGGGGTGAGTCCTACTCTGCTTCTTGACTGGGGACAGGATAGAGGTCCCTGGGAAGGCTGTGCAAAAGGAGTGAGAGTCAGAATAGTTAGTTAACAAGCAGTACGGCATGGACACTGACCAGACCAAAAGGACATGAACTACGGACAACTTGCAGTGTCATATGGCTGACTGTCAGTCTGTCTCCAATCCCAGAACCATCTGCCCTGCCCATTCCCAAGTTCAACCCTTGGGACCAGCTCCCAGCAAGGGACCACATCTGCAGGACCCTTGTCTTATTTATGTGGTGTTTGCTATGTCTAGTACAGGTCTGGATATCAAGTCAGAACTCAGTAAAGAAATACTAATGGGTGGACAGAGAGGCGGTCCCTAGCCTGGCAGAATCCCTGCTCTGGAGAAGGAGGAAGTCTGACCAGAAGTCTGGCTGGTCCTATGCTTGTGGAGTCCCCAGACAGATGGAAGAAACAGGGTCCTGGCCAGATGAGGGATTAAGGGTTCTGCAGCTGAAGCTAGCCAGGAACACTCAGATCCAGTCAAAGGGCTCCCTGCTCCCCGGGGGGTAATGAGAGAGAGGGAAAAGAACCACCATCAGCCCTAACATGGAGGCACCCAGCGTCCTTGGCAGGGCCCACGACAGGGAGGAAAGCCAGACGCAGAGGCACAGGGACAGAGAGAGCAAGACCCGAGGAAATGAACACCTCAGTTCCCAGTCTTGTGGGTTCGAGTCCTAGCTCTGAACTTTGGGGTCCAGCATGAGTGTGGTTCAGGCATGCAAGGGCCAGGGAGCTAGTCTTGCAAAAGCTGTACAGAACTTGCTGGGAGACCCCGGTTCTTGAGCCCTCTCCTTCAGTGAAGCCAACCTGGGGAGAGAAGGATGACAACTGACATTTGCTAAGTGCTTAGAAACAGCTGTTGATCTCACTCAGTTTCACAACTGTCCTAAGGTGATGGAATTATATCATAATATGGGGGTAGATGAAAGTATCCCCATTTTACAGATAATGAAACTAAGGCTTGAAGAAGTGAAGCCACTTGCCCTCTCTTCTCCCTAAAGCTGGAGCTCTTAGTATCGTACATGCTTCAATAACAAGCACCCACTAAATGCTGGGTGAGGGATACCTGGCTGTGGACACAGATTTGTGTCTGCATCTGACTTCAATGGATTGAGGGTGACAATTCCCTGGAGAGGCCCAGCTCCTGCCCTTGCTTTCCCCCACTCCCAACGCAGACAACTGACGCCATCCCTGAGGAGTCCCGGGGAACAAGGCACAGAGGTGGCTTCCGTCCCAACACTGCCGGCTCTGTCCTATGCCACTCCCCGACTGAATATATGCACATCCTCTGTGCCTGGGAGCAGGCAGTCTCTGCAGATCCCAAGAGACTCCTGTACAGGGGAGCATAGGGCAAACCGAGGGCTGGTACACAGCCACCCCAACCCTGCCTTGACCGCAGGGAGGTGACTCCTTCACTGAGCAACCGGCCCGGCTGACACAGCCCTCCTCATCCTCTTCTGGGGAGAGCCAGGGCTCGGGCCTCATCACCTCTGCCATCCCTTCGGGCCCGGGCTCTCCCCAGCCTCACCCATTCCGGGCTGGAGGGGGGAGGGGGGAGCAACAGCACAGGGAATGGCCAAACTGGCCACCTAGGCCAGTATCTACTCCCATCAGGGGGAGAGGTCACCCATCTTAATACACCTACTTTTTTCCCCTCCACTACACCTACGCTTGACCAACTCTGCCTCTCAGGTACTCTGCCACCCCCCTTACACCAGTCCTGAGCTCCTACTTACCGACATGTTCCTTCTGGGTAGAGGCTGCCTGGCTGAGGGGCAGTCTTCCAGCTTCTGGCGCCCCCCGCCGATAGGAGCGGGTGCTCTCGGAGCTGGAAAGCAGGGAAAGGCCACTGTGACTCCCATCCCCAGAGAGACCCCAAGAGTGAAGAGAAAGGGCTCAGATGTAGAGCAAGGCGAGGGGCTTAGGACGGGTGAGTAGAGTCCATGTCCACGAGGCCCGCTGGCTGGGTCCATCACAGGTCCCAGAGGCCTGGCACCGACCTCTCTAGAGCTCTGGAGATCTTCCCATGTCTACTCCCAAACTCCAAACTGAAGGGGTTGCAAGGAAGAGAGGACGGGACACTGGGCTGAAGGTGGGGACAGAGTGAAGACCCCACTAACCGCCTCTAGAACAAGCCACACAGATAGGACTAAGTCCTCTCTACTCCAGCGTCAGCAGTTTGGGTCCCAGATTCTTAATCAGCCTTCCAGGCCAGATGTGGAACGGGGAAAGTGGTCCACTCACTCTCCATTTAAGGTCTAGCATTTCTGCATTAGTCAGAGCTGGAAGGTACCCAGTCTTCAGGCAGACAGTTTAGAGGTGGGAAAATAAACAGATGCTCAGAGGTCAGGACACTTGCCCAGAATGCACAGCTGGGCTCTCACCAACCTGAACCTGACAGGGGGATGCATCTCCGCAGGCGTGGTTCCAGATGTCAGGCTGGGTCGGGAGGTACCCGGAGGCTCCCAGAGGCCCTCTTCAGAGCTGGGGGGGCTTTGGTTGGTACTCCCAAGTTCCACAGGGCTTGTAAGGCTAGAGGAAGAGGACGCTGGACTGCCCTGGCTCTCAGGGGCCCCGGGAGACTCGGAGCTCAGGCTGGGGACTTCGGAATGATCTGGAATCAGAGGTGATAAAGCCTGTTTTTATCTCTTATTCTGCTCAGTTTCAAAGTGTTCTCCGGCCTCTAGGACCTCCCGTTCTCCACTCCCCATCTACTGCTGCAGCACTTTCTTTCGACTCTTCCCCATCGTGGGGCAGTCTTATCCGTCCATGACGTTCATTCACAACGGCCACGGCCAGTGACACACTGTTTAGCTTCTGCTTCCACCTCTTCCTCCGTCTGGGCCCTCCTGTGCATCACCTGCAGGCTCAGCTCAGAGGCTGTCCCTGCCAGGAAGCCTTTCTAACCACCCTCCTGTCCCAAGAGGATATGCTCTCTCCCTCCCTTGAACTCCCAGAACAAGCCTATTCATTCATTCAACAAATACAGTGTGTTCGTAAAGTCATGGTGCACTTTTGACCGGTCACAGGAAAGCAACAAAAGACGATAGAAATGTGAAATCTGCACCAAATAAAAGGAAAGCCCTCCTAGTTTCTGTAGGATGACATGGTAGCATGTGCGCATGCGCAGATGATGACGTAACACCGTGTATACAGCGGAGCAGCCCACGGCCATGCCAGTCAAGATGTGGACGGTACAGAGGAAAGTTCAGTGTGTTCTGTGGCTCACTAAATTCGAATCCGTGACCAAAGTGCAACGTGAATACCGGCGCGTTTATAATGAAGCGCCACCACATAGGAATAACATTACTCGGTGGGATAAGCAGTTGAAGGAAACCGGCAGTTTGGTGGAGAAACCCCGTTCTGGTAGGCCATCAGTCAGTGACGAGTCTGTAGAGGCTATAAGGGATAGCTACCTAAGGAGCCCTAAAAAATCTGTGCGTGAGCCCACATCGAACTGCACTGAATAGATATGAAAGTGGGAGAGTTTTCCTTTTATTTGGTGCAGATTTCACATTTCTTTTTTTTCTTTTTTTCTTTTTTTAATTTTTTTTTCCTTTTTTCTTTAAGAGAGGAAGAGGAGAGAGAGACAGAGAGAGAGAAGGGGGGAGGAGCTGGAAGCATCAACTCCCATATGTGCCTTGACCAGGCAAGCCCAGGGTTTCGAACCGGTGACCTCAGCATTTCCAGGTCGAAGCTTTATCCACTGCGCCACCACAGGTCAGGCTATTTTTTTAATTTTTTTAATTTTTTATTTTTTTTGTATTTTTCTGAAGCTGGAAATGGGGAGAGACAGTCAGACAGACTCCCGCATGCGCCCGACCGGGATCCACCCGGCACGCCCGCCAGGGGCGACGCTCTGCCCACCAGGGGGCGATGCTCTGCCCCTCCGGGGCGTCGCTCTGCCGCAACCAGAGCCACTCTAGCACCTGGGGCAGAGGCCAAGGAGCCATCCCCAGCGCCCGGGCCATCTTTGCTCCAATGGAGCCTTGGCTGCAGGAGGGGAAGAGACAGACAGAGAGGAAGGAGGGGGTGGGGGTGGAGAAGCAAATGGGCGCTTCTCCTATGTGCCCTGGCCGGGAATCGAACCCGGGTCCCCCGCACGCCAGGCCGACGCTCTACTGCTGAGCCAACCGGCCAGGGCCAATTTCACATTTCTATCGT
The DNA here is from genome assembly GCF_036850765.1 of Saccopteryx bilineata. Taxonomy (NCBI): domain Eukaryota; kingdom Metazoa; phylum Chordata; class Mammalia; order Chiroptera; family Emballonuridae; genus Saccopteryx; species Saccopteryx bilineata. The sequence goes on along the minus strand of NC_089492.1, from coordinate 276,465,694 downwards.
CTTTTGTTGCTTTCCTGTGACCGGTCAAAAGTGCACCATGACTTTATGGACACACTGTAGTTCTTGAGAACACCCAGGCACCATGCTAGGTGCTGGAAAAATAGTAGTGAACAAAACACTTGAAGTCCCTGTCCTTTTGGGATTTACATTCCACATCACATTGCGCCTTATATGGTAAGGGACTGCATTCTAGTTTTTATCTCCCCCATTTGACTATGTCTCAGTAGTCCGCAGAGGCCTCAAGACATAGTGAATATATGTCTCAATATATATGCTCAATATATGCTTCTCTCTCTTTTTAAGTGAAGCATTGATAAATTTGGAATAAAACAGACCTGGTTTTGAATCCAACATAGGGAACTTATTAACTGTGGCATCTTGGGTAAGTTACTTAACATCTCTGTTCCTATACTTATAAGAGGAAGAAGATAACCCCAACTTGTCAGGTGATTATGAGGATAATTTGCACTAACATATGTACTCTGAGCTCAGTGTCCTAGCACGCAGTAGGCTCTCAATGAATGGCACAATGAGCATTTTTCTGGGCAGCCAACCATACCTCCACTGGTATGTCCTGTGCGGCCTTGGACCATAGTCCGAGAAGGATTTTTGACCGGTAGGGGTGGGGGGCAATCCTCACTCTGGCTCTGAGGGGTGGCTGATCCCAGGCTGGTGATGGTCTCATAGGTCTTGTTGCTGATGTCCATCCTCCCACCAGTCCAGTGGACCTGGGCCGGGGTCTTCAGAGGGCAGCGCTGCTAGGGTGGAAGTGTAGGAGTAGCCTGGTTTCTCCAGTTTAGCCCCGCCTTTTCCCACACCCAATCCACCTGGCTCTTTCCTTCTGCTGTCTACAGGTCTGAGAGGCAGAGGCTGGGACCCACCTTCTCTTCCTCATCCTCCTCACTGTCAGAGCCAGGCTCTGTGGAAATTCCCCAGGAGTAGTTCACGTGTAGAGGAAAGGCCAGGGTCCCCGCCTGGGCCTGTTCCAGCTGCCAAAAACAGACCATGACAGTTCAGAGGGTCCGGGCTCAGAGGAGGGAGGGAAAGGGTCAGGGTACCCCTCCTTCCCTAGACCTCACCAGCTCCGCACACTCCTTGTGCCGCTTCTTCCTGGCTATGTCCAGAGCTGTTTCTCCATCCTCATTCACTGTGAGGGGAAAAGTCAGGGTCGTGACCAAGGTCAAAGCCGCATTTAGCTTAGAGGTTAAGATGGGCCTCTGGAATCACATTGTCTGGGTTTGAATCCTGGCTCTACTACTTTTTGGCTGTATGACCTTGGGCCTTAATTTTCTCATCTACAAAATGAGTATAGTACTCTTAAGTTCCTAACCAGGTAGTTGTGAAAAATTAAATGAGTTAATATATGTAAAGCACTTGGTACATTACTGGGGACCGAAAGCCAACAGGGTCTTTGCAGTTTAGATTTTGGGGGGACAGAAGTGTGGGGAACCGGCAGTAAGCTGACAGTCTGCCCAAACCCCCCTCCACCCCTCACTTGTTCTGTGAAGTTGCTAAAGGCTATTTTTTTCCACACCTTTATGTTAGCTGTGGTGCTGGATTGTTTATACTTGTCCTACCCCCATGTCCCTCTGGAAAGACTTGAGGCAAGTTTCTTTTTATCCTTTGTTTTGTGAAGTTAAGATGTTATGGCCCTGGCCGGTTGGCTCAGCGGTAGAGCATCGGCCTAGCGTGCGGAGGACCCGGGTTCGATTCCCGGCCAGGGCACACAGGAGAAGCGCCCATTTGCTTCTCCACCCCTCCGCTGCACTTTCCTCCCGCAGCCAAGGCTCCATTGGAGCAAAGATGGCCCGGGCGCTGGGCATGGCTCTGTGGCCTCTGCCTCAGGCGCTAGAGTGGCTCTGGTCGCAATATGGCGACGCCCAGGATGGGCAGAGCATTGCCCCCTGGTGGGCAGAGTGTCGCCCCATGGCGGGCGTGCCGGGTGGATCCCGGTCGGGCGCATGCGGGAGTCTGTCTGACTGTCTCTCCCTGTTTCCAGCTTCAGAAAAATTAAAAAAAAAAAATTAAAAAAAAAAAAAAAAAAAGATGTTATGTATGGTGGGGGTTTTCTGCACCTGGGAGAATTCTTGGGATGCCTTGGAAATGTGACTTTGCTTTAATGATCTCTTTGATTTGCTAATGGCCTCACTTTGCCCTATAAATACAGCAGGTTGGGGGATGGAGGGTTGCTTTTTGCAAGCTATCCCTTGCGCTGTAAAAAGACCTCCTGAGCCCATCCTTTTTCTCTTTAAGTCTATTTTCTTAATTCCGCGCCGTTCCCACTCAGGACCTGGAATTACTAGCTGCACTGGTTCGCACAGTACCAGGCACATGTTAAAGAGTAAATGGTGGCTATTATAACAACTATAATTCAGGTTTGGCTCACATTGTTTTGTTCAGTTACTTTCAGAAACCTTTTATTTCACCCTCTTAGCAGGCCTGCTAGGTCAGTGGTATTATTCCCATTTTATAGATGAGAAAGCTGAGGTTCAAGAGATGAATGGACAAATCCTAGTCACACAGGTGGTCAGAGGCAAGCCAAGACTAGCACATGTCTGACTACAAAGTCCATGCTTGTGACCAGTGCTCTCTGTCTGGAGAAAAGGCAGCGGGCCCCACACAAGGGGTAGGCAGGGATGGGAGTCTGACGGAGGGGATGTCTGAGCCCTACCTGTGCCAACCGAAGCTCTCCCTTTCAGCAGCAGCTTGAGGCAGTCGGGTTGGTTGTAGAGAGCAACGTAGTGCAGAGCACTGTTCCCATCAGCAGCCTTGGCGTCCAGGTGACCGCTGGGGAGGCGTGGTCGGGGAGGAAGGGAGGGAGTAGACAGGTGAGGGGGTCATTGCAGGGGACAAAAGAGTTAGAGGAGAGGGGGAGGGGAGTGGGAGAAGAGCAAGGCAAGGGGAGCAGTGTGGGGACAGGGACAGGCAGGCGTGGAGGTTCTCACCCATTCTGAATGATGAAATCCACCAGGGGCAGGGAGGCCTGGTTGGCGACTCTGACAGCCAAGTGCAGCGCGAGCTCTCCGGGTACCTGAATGCACGCCCACACCTCTGAGTCTCCCCCAGCTCACCTGCCTCCAGCCCGTTTTCACCCTCTTGAACTTTTGCTTCCCCCTGACACCTCCAGTTATGAAGCTGCAAGACCCCTGAGAGATGAGACTGGATGAATAGACCTCATGTTTGAAGGGGGGTGAGAGACCATTCCTTCCTTCATCTCTTCCTTCAACGCTCTGGCTCCTCTTGCCCCATAGATGCTTCCCAGACGAGGTTCTTGGCCCTGGGCTCCTCTCTCTGCCACCCAGGACCTCAGCTAACCTCATGCTTTCGGCTACCACTCACATAGGCTGTTCCAAGTCCTTACCTCCCCGGCATACTGCAGCTCACTGCCCACTGGACAGCCCCACAAAGATGTCAGACAGCTCAAAGATATGCCATCCAATTTGTGATGTCCAAGCGGTCAGCAATTCCTGTTGATTTAATCTTTCAGATGTCTCTGATACCCCACCAGTTCACATGATGTTGTTATTGGAAAAGCCATGTGATGGCCTTCCCTTCCCTGATCTAATCTCACCTACCTTTATCCACTTCTAAGGGCAGTCAAGGAAAGAGATACTAATACTTTATTGCACATATATTATGCACTAAGCACTTTACATATATGACTTAATTCTCATTTCAGCGCTGTAGGTGCTATCTGTCTCACAGAGGAGAAAATGAGACTCAGAGAAGTTAAGTAATCTGCTCTAGATCACACAGCTAGGAAAAGACAGAGCCAGGATTATGGCTCAGGTCTGCTTGACCGAACTTGCACTCTTTCCCATTTACTCCTCTGATGGGTGGGGCTTCAGCAGATGTCAGAGCTGGGCAGAGGGGAGTGATAACAGCTGGTTCTTGTAGAGCTGGGGAGTATATGTGTGCGAGTGGGTTGTTAGTACCCTTGGAGGTCTCACCTGTCCGTCGGGCGCTGGCAGCAGCTGTCCAAAGTCCTGCCCATTAGCGAAGGCCTCCAGTAGGGACAGGAGATCCCCATTACAAATGGCTGTCCAGAGTCTCTGAGGTTCAGGTGTAGACCGCTGGGCAAACCTGTGTTCCACATACTTGGCCACGATATAGTCCCTGCGGGCACTCCTGCCAAAGACAACCACGGGAAATCAGAGCTAAAGTTGTTTCCACCAGCTGACCTGTGGCACCATCCCACAGGAGGTACAATCTCCTTTTCCCCAGAACCTGTCCTGGACTCTTCCAGATCTGAGGCTCCCCTCTCCCCAGACCTCTGGTCCAAGGCCCTTCTGAGACCTTGGGAGCTGGGAAAGTAGAATTCCCAGCCAGGACGCCCTCCATCTGAGAATCCCCTTACATGTCACTGTCAGCTGAGGGTTTAGGGCCGCCATGTGAGGGCAGCTGGGCTTCCATGACTTCATTGAAGCGCGTGTTTCCGATGTTCAAAGCCAGCTGGAGTCACAGAAGTTAAGACTGGATGGTTAGGATAGCGCCCCCTGGAGGACTGAGCCCCCCCCCCCAGGTCCCGCCCCGACCTTCCCCTTTACTGGCTCCTCTTGTTTTTGCCTCGCTTGCGTGAAGCCCTACTCGACCCCAAAAGCTCCCACTGAGCCAATCTGCCCAAGCCCGCCTCCTGGTCAGACCACACTCCTAACCTCCTCTGGTGCCCCTCTACCCTCACCAACAACTCGGAAGGGCCCAGGAGGTCCAAGGTGAGGGACTGCATGCGCGAGAAGCGCACGCCTAGCTCGCGGTGGACTCCAGAGCATTGGATGCAGGTGAGCACGCCCAGATTGGTGCTGAGCCACGTGGGGTCTGCAAAGGACAGCATCTCGTTGCTGGAGGTGTGGGCCCCACCCCTCCACTTCCACCTCCCTCCTCGCCATGGCCCCACCCCTCCACTTCCACCTCCCTCCTTGCCCTGGCCCCACCGCCGGACCTGCAGCCGCACAGTCGCAGCACTGGCTGTTCCCGGGTCTGCTCTTCACCTCGGCAATGAGGAGCTTGGTGAGGTCCTGGAGCTCCCCGTCCAGCCCCGCGCCACCCCAGGACCCCGGGCTGCTGCTGGGCTCCCCAAGGAAGGCAGTGCTCAAAGCTTCGTCCTTGCTGTTCTGCAGCACTGACACCCACCTGCAGAGAATGTATGGGGTGCTGTGGGAATGTCACCCTTGGCCTTGGGGGCCGTCCATTGGGCTCCCCAACTCCCATCCCAGGCTGGTCGTGGGGGAGCACTCACGCCTCACACTCATGTTCGTCCTCCGCCTGGAAGTGGTACGTCCTGTTGTCTGTGGGGAGAAGAGGACATGTCTGGCCCACAGAATTCCTGCCAGCCTTTCCTGGGCTCAGGAAGCCCTCACCCAAACCACTGGATCCAGAGGGGCCCGGCTCTACCAAGCTAGGAGTGGGCAGGTCATGGCAGTGGCCAGCAGAGGGGGCAGTTTCTCAGAAGTCACCTACAAAGGAGGATCCCAACAAGGTTCTCTGTGTGAAGCCAGGTTTCCAGGGTCAGGGGAGATCTTCAGGGCACAGGGCCCCACCTAGCTCAAAGGCAGGGTTTCCTCTGAACCCAAAGCCACCACCACACCTGGCCCAACAGCCTCTATCTGTTCTCCCTGCATCCCATCTTGTCCCCTTCCCCCAGCCCATACCAGCTGCCACATTGTTGTTGCCTAAGGTTCTGCTCTAACCACACCATTCCCCTGCTCCAAGACCCCCCTTGGCTCCCTACTGCAAGGAAATAAGATCCAACTTTTTTTTTTTTTGACAGAGACAGAGAGTCAGAGAGAGGGACAGATAGGAACAGGCCAACAGGAAGGGAGAGAGATGAGAAGCATCAATTCTTCATTGCAGCTCCTTAGTTGTTCATTGATTTCTTATATGTGCCTTGATGGGGGGGGGGAGGTAACAGCAGACTGAGTGACCCCTTGCTCAAGCTGGTGACCTTGGGCTCAAGCCAATGACCTTGGGCTTCAAACCAGTGATAAGGTCCAAACCTTTAAGAGGTATTCCTAGTCCTCATCTCCTAATAATCCTATGTGAACCCTACACACTTTGGCCAAACTGGCCAGACCCTCTCTCCTGTTTTAATGTCTTTCCTCACGCCAATCCTGACTCCTAAAATGCCTCCCCAAACTCTACCTCCTGTCCTTCAAGGCTAATGTCAAATGCTCTCCCGCCAAGCAGCCCTTCCCGGTTCCCCACAGCAGGCAGGCCTTCCTCTCTTCAGTCTCCACAGCGCCATATCCGCCCCTCTCTTCTGGACACTCCCCCTCATCTTTCAGTCCTGGGTCCCCAGTCACACGCCTGCCTGCCGGAGAGGGCTGCCTAAGGATGAGACCTAGGCCTTTCTCAGCCTATGCCTGTCTCCAGGAAGGCCTGATACCAAAGGCCCCAAAGAATGAAAAGTGAACATTTTAAAGTAATAATAATTCTAAAAGCCAAATTACCCAAATCCACTCAAATATGCTTTACAGAGCGTCCAGGGCCTAAGGAGTCTTTGGCCTGCAGCTTGATAAATGTGCGGAATTGGACACAGGCCCCTATTTGCAGCCCCCTGGTTGCTGACAGGTCTCTCAGAGAAGCCTTGGGCAGTTGTGGGGAAGGGACAGGGACTACTCACGAGTCACTAGGTCAAAGCACTTTTTCTCCTCAGGGTTTGGCCTCACTTGGCATGTCAGCAGGGTCAGTTTCACAGGGGGCCGGTTTATCTGTGGAAGGTTGGGGATGGAGGATGTCCATGTTACCCTCTGGAGCTCCCAAACTCTTAGGCCTCTGTTTGTCAATCTGTTTAATGGGCATAATTCTGTTCCAGTATGCCTTCTCCCAGCACCTCAAGGTTGTGGAGTGTGGGCCAAGACCAGAGGTCTCCAGCAACCTGGATCCAGGTTTGGGGGTTGGTCTTAGAGTAGAGGGCTGACACCTGTCTGCTCAGAACACTAGGAGGAGAAAGGCCCCGTGGTGCTCTGAGACAGGACACCACCACCCCGCCCCGCCCCGGGCCTCACCATGCTGTGTGAGATGGTCAGGCAGCCGTACTTGACTCCACACTTCCTCTTCTGCCAGACTCTTCGAATTCTAGGGCCCAGAAGGATAGAGAGACAGTGACCCACAGCTCTCCCCTAATTCCCCAATATCAGACCACCGAGTCCTGGACCAGATCACCAGCCCCACCAAATGAGCTCCTGCCACACCACTTCATCCCTTCTGGCCCCTGACTCCTAGACCCCACTTTCTGGTGCTCCCTCTGAAGGAGGAGATGCAGCTCTGCCTATAAGCAGCTTCCAGTCTGATGGGGGAAACAGCCTCACTTTCTTGGAATCTTTGTTCTAAAGGGGCTCATGTGACCTTGAGTCTCTGAGAACTTCTAGTCTGATGGAGGAGCCACAGCCCCCAACCTTAGGGAGCTCCTTATCAGACAGGAGGAGCAGCTTGACCGTGACAGATGAATTATGGTTAAAGACAAAGCAAGATAAGTATGGAGACCCAAAAAATACAAATAGCAAATCCGTGCTCCAAAGCTACTTAACACTTTTAACTAGTTTAACAGTGTTATTCTTCTCTCATAAAAACTGATTAAAAAGTAGAAAGATCAGCCTTTGCATTTCACAGACTGATTTTTCTACACCAGGGAGCAAGGCAGAGGCAACACTTTCCTTTCCAGGCATATCCAGTATATCGCGGAGGTTGAGTGAGGGCATGCAGACTGTCTAGGGCACAAGTGCTCAAAAAGTGTTAGCTGCTGCGGTTCTTCTTCAAGGTAAGAACAACTGGTGACTTCTAGAAGTTCACGTGCCCAGGATTGTGAAGATTCTACATCATCACAGTGGAGGGTCTTAGAACCCTCAGGGTTTATATAAATGATAAATAAGTATAGTCCCTTTGGCCAGCAACTCCAACCTTGACAATTATCGGCTATGTGGCTTTGGGCAAGGTACTTCAGCGCTTCAAGTCACTTACCCATCACTTTTCTTGTATAGAAAGCCCACCTTCTCTGTCCCAAATTGCTTGTTGCCTTGGTGCTGGTGGATGCTGTAGCCACCTCCTGAATTCTTCCGGCTCATATTCTCCTGTTCCTCAGACATGCAAAGGAGACCTCAGGTCAGGAAGAGCCCCATTCTGCAGGTGTCTCCCACAAGGAGATGGAAGGGGACACTGAGAAAGCTTCTTCCTCCCTACTCCCTGCATTCTGTGCCTTGGGGGAAAGCACTCCTTTTGGGATGAGCCAGGGGCTGACCTCTCTGTTCTCAAGCTGCAGTGTCCCTCGGAGGGAGTCCCGGAGCTGGGTCAGCTTCTGCAGCTCCTCCTCCTGGGCTTGACGCAGCTGTGGGACAGAGGGCAGGACCCCGTCACAGGCCAGAAAATGTGCCGGGTGCAGAGCCCAGAACCAAAGAGTAGGGCAGGAGCCAGCTCTTCTGCATCCACAGATTCTCCCAGAAGGATAGGGGGATTGACCACATGTCAAAGGGCAAGGCCCACCCAACTTACTGCATGTACTGAGGCTGCCAGCTTCTCGATGAAGGGGGACAGGCTCTGAGCAGCCTTCCAGCCATCTTGGAAAAAGCTAAGAGGTGCAAGGCCAAACAAGAGACCAGAGAGAAATGAAAGGGAGAGATGAAACATGAAGTATGGAAGAGGTGCTCCAAGGGTCATCAGGCAGTATACTCTGATAGTCAAGAATAGGCACTCCAGCCCTGGTCGGTTGGCTCAGTGGTAGAGCGTCGGCCTGGTGTGCAGGAGTCTCCGGTTCAATTCCCGGCCAGGGCACACAGGAGAAGCACCCATCTGCTTCTCCACCCCTCCCCCTCTCCTTCCTCTCTGTCTCTCTCTTCCCCTCTCACAGCCAAGGCTTCATTGGAGCAAAGTTGGCTCGGGCGCTGGGGATGGCTCTGTGGCCTCTGCCTCAGGCACTAGAACGGCTCTGGTTGCAACAGAGCAATGCCCCAGATGGGCAGAGTATCGCCCCCTGGTGGGCATGCTGGGTGGATCCCGGTCGGGCGCATGCAGGAGTCTGACTGCCTCCCCGTTTCCAACTCCAGAAAAATGCAAAAAAAAAAAAAGAATAGGCACTTGGAGTTTGAGTGTCCAGGTCCAGATCCCACTTACTAGCTGTGTGATCTTAGTAAGCCTAAGCCTCAGTTTTCTCACCCGTGAAATGGGATGGTAACAGTACCTGCTCACAGATGAGTAGAGGACTTAGTGCCTGACACACAGAGAGTGCTCAGTAAAGAAGAGCTGTGAAAACATTTCCGACAAGGTGCAGACATACAGAGTCCTTGAAGGTCTGCTAGGCCCTTGGCATGAGCCTGTTTTCTGTGCCTGACGGCTTAAGGGGAGTGTGGGGTGGGGTGGGGACATGGGGGGAAACCTACTTGTGCTGGGCGTGGAAGAACTTGATGAGGCTCTGCAGGAAATCGGGGCCTTGCTTCATCTGGCTCTCCCCGGCTTTGAGCAGATACTGGGGGGAGGGCAGGGCAAGATGTGAACCCTCAGGACAAGGGGCTGCAGACCCCACCCAGGCTAATCCTCTTGGCCATGACTGAAGGTTGGTGGCACCCTAAGGGCCATGTGACCAGGACCTGAGCTGAGCCTGGGTCTGGCACTTTGGAGGTTCAGGAGAGGCAGAGAGGCAAACACATGCCACCCCACCCTCCCTGGAGCACCCGTTACCTCGCACATGTGCAGCTGGAAGACACGGCGCTCTCTCTGTGTGTCCTTGGCCACCTCCCCAGGGTATCCTTCTGTCACCCTGGCCCGGTCCCTCTCCTTCTCCAGCCTGGCCCTAGGCCCCAGGAAAGAGAGGCCTGAACACCTCCGGCTAGCCCCTTTCATGCCCCACCATCCCTACATCCTCTCTGCCACGGGCACACAAGAGAGAGGGGGCCTCCTGTGTGCCCACTGGGTGGCAGGGCTGGGGTACACGAAACCCAGAGGCTCATGGGGGAGAAACGGATGAAACAAATCACAGCTGTGAGGAGAGCGGTGGGGGAGTAAAATGGGGACTCGACCTTTTCCGGCTGCTCAGGAATTGATGTTTGAGCTGGGATCTGAAGTCTGAGAAGTTGCCTTGGAGGAATCTAGGGCTGGGTAGGAGGATCAGAGAATGTGACGGCCGGAGGCAGGAGGGACCAGGAGACCAGATGGAGAGGGAGGTGGTTCCAGGTGAGCTAAAGAGGGTCAGACCATGCGGGGCCTAATTCAGACCCTGTCAGTGTTCTTGGTCTTTATCCCAAAAGCAATGGGAAGGACTTAAGGGTTTTTATGGAGGCAGGTGACGGGCTCAGATAAGGGCCAGGTGGGAACTGGGATGACCACTTCGGATTTTTCTGGAAGTGATTTAGTACCATGTGGGCTAGACTACTAAGTACCTTCATTCTCTGAGCCATGGAGCTCCCATTTAATGCTTAGAAAAGCTTTGTTCTTTTCTTTGTAAGGGAAAATAGAAAGCGCTTCCCATCCTTGTAAATGAAAGTAACCTGGTTCTTCTCCCTATAAATCTCAACGGTTGTCTGTTTTTTCTCCTTGGAGATGGGTGGAACTGTGAATAAACAGTTTCCTGGAAATCCCACATCCATCAGACCCCTCACTCCCAGCCAGGTGAGTATTTCCATATCGGAGGCTGGGCATCTGTGACCACGAATCCTGTATAAAGGCTTCACTGAACAGTTCTGTTCCCAAGTGGGTGCCAGCCCTGAGCAGAGAAGACAGATGTGGGACACATTACAAACTGCATTATTTCCCTGATTCGAGCCTCAGTCTTCTCATCTGAAAAATGGGGACCGTTTCCTGTACCCAGATGAGATAATGTTTGGAAAAGGTTTAGCACATAGAAGACACACTAGCTATTATTACTATAGGCCCCTGTAGGCCTCAGTTTCCCATCTGTAAACTGAAAAAGCAATGGGCTGGACAGGTCCCTTCTGGCACTAAGCTCCAGGCCTTACTGAGGTCAGACCTCTGGAACAGTGTTCACATGCAGACCCTCTACCTGAAGCAGTTTCTCAACCTTGGAACTAAAGACATTTTGACCACAAAATTCTCTGTCGTGGGGGCTGTCCTGTGGATGGAGGATGCTTAGCAGCATTCATGACCTCTACCCACTAGATGCCAATCTCCCCAATTGTGACAACCAGAAATGTCTCCTGGGGTGAGGGTGGGGGTGCAAAATCACTCATGGGTGAGAACCACTGCTCTAGTGCAGGGTACTGCAGGCTTTTACATTTTTACTTAACATTTCTCATAAGTGGCTAATTTTCATCCTCAATGGACGTTGTGGCAGGGTGGTGGACTTGGGGGGTAAGTACCAGCTCCGTGAAACAGGCCTGAGGCTAGGGTTGGCACTTCTTTTTAGATCTGAAGATGAGCAGCAGAGAGAGAGGCAGTGGCTGGGCCTGCAGCGCGTTAGCAACAATGGACCTAGCACCTTGCTGAGGAGGGCAGGGGGCTGAGTGGGCAGAGCAGCTGGGAGGGGGCGTGCATCGTTACTAGATCTATCTTCAATAGTGAAAAATGAAAAATAAGTTAAATGTCTATCTGTAGGAGGCGGTTAGATCAATTATGTTACGTTCTTATGAAGGAATACAGCTCTTCAAAAGGATGGGGAGGCGCTGTACACTGTAGCATGGGAAGATGTCTGCTGCAGGGTAAATGCACAGGCAGGAGGACAGTACAATACACTGGCCAGAAGTGTGGTCTGGATCTGAATGACCACCCCCTGATTTACTTAACCTTTATAAATCTTTCTAAACTTCAGTTTCTCCATTTCAGAAATGAGGCGAATACGATCTAGTTCTCAGATGGTGTGATTCCATGGGACACATTTAGCACAGTCCCTGGCATTTGGTTAGCCCTCAATAAATGGCAGGATTATGAATGATGCTATGCTAATGATATTAATGATTATAATAATAACTATTGGTGATTCCTTTACAGAATTCTTTTTTAGTATAGGGCACTTCTTTATTTATTTATTCAATATTTAAATATTTGTTCAAGTCACACAGGCTCTAGTATGGCAAAACTAAAAAGAAAAAAAAAACACGGTCTAGTAGAGATTAAAGGACAGAGCTAGTTAGCTCAGGATGAAGATAAACTGTAAAGTACCATACATAACTGTGAATTACCATAGTTCCATCCCACAGCCTCAGCTCTGGTAATTTATAGAGATCTATCCTACAAAGTCTGACACAGTCACCTAAGATGACCTGAGACACCTCAAACTAATAGCTGGGGAATGCTTTTTATTCCATTACCCCCCCCCCTTCCCATAAAATAGCAACTCCCGCTCCTTCCCTGTTCATAAACATTTCAAGCATTGGGAAGGTTTTATTTCCTTTGAATGGAGAGGCAGCAGCAGGAGTGAAGTGAACTAGTGAGTGAAAAGTGCTGAATTGCTAGTTACTGAGTAGAGCGAGGTAACTAGAGAAGGGGAGGACAGCAACAACATTCAGGAGATGGGAACAGATACTCTGGGGGCAGGAGGGGGGCAGGGGGGACGGAGATGGGAGAGAAGAAGAGAAAAGGAATCAAAACAAATGATGCATGTGCCAGTCTGACCTTGACCCACCTGTCCTGTGACGCCTGTTCCATTCTGACCACCCTTCCCTCCACCCAAACAAGACTGCCTGCCTTTGCTGCCACCCCTGTGCTGAGACTTTCACTATGGCACTATTCCTTTGTGCTCTCATTATTCACTGAGCCACCTCTCTTCTTGCTATAAACCTTAGTGAGATTTCCCCCCCTCACTACTTACCTAAAGGTTGGGGATAATAACAGCACCTTTCCCTGCCAAGGGGAATAAATCTGATAACAGATGTAAAGGGCTTATCTCAATGTCAGGTACAAAGGGAGTTCTTAAGTAAGTATTAGTATTAACTGCTATTATTACTAATTCTAGTTTTTAAGCACTGTAGTTATAACCCCATTTTACAGATGAGGGGCCTGAGATAAGTCATTTGTTCAAGTCACACAGCTGTTCAGTGGTAGGGCAGGATTTGAACCCAGGTCTATCTGCTGCTAGTGCCCTGGGAACAGCACTGGTACCCAACACTGTGCTCAGATTTCTTCCATCCCCCCTTCCCAGCCTGGTTCCCTTAGCTGGTGACAGTCACAGTATCTTTTTTGATAGAGCATGATCAGGGACTAGTTTACAGATAATGAAGCTGAGACCCAGACGAGGACCATGATTGCCCACGATCCCAAGCTGGCCAGGGGAAATGCTAGGAGCAGAGGTCGGGGCTTCTGCTGCCTCTCAGCCCCTGGCTGTGTTATTCTGGTCCCAGTTCGGGCTCAGAAACATGGCCAATAAATACATGTTGAACTGCAGTGCCAGGCGCTTTATATGCGCTGCACTTATGTCATCCCTATGTCAACTCTGCAAGGGGTCACTGGCCCTACTTTGCAGATTAGGAAACAGACCTGCACATGGAGCAGCCTAGATAAACTCAGCCCCTGCACAGGGCCCGGGATGCCTTTCTCAGCAGCCCCAGGTACAGAGGGGAGCCCTTCTCCTATAGGAACAACCCAGGGATGAGACTCCCGGTGGCATCAGACAGATGCACTCAGGGCCCTGGGCCCTTCCAGCTGCTGCCCAGACTGGTTTGGTAGGAATGAAGTGGAATTACTCATCGGCTCATGGCTCATCAATATCTAGCTGTACCTGGAGTGCTCATAAAAAGAAATGTACACAGCCTGACCAGGAGGTGGCGCAGCGGATAGAGCGTTGGACTGGGATGCGGAAGGACCCAGGTTCGAGACCTCGAGGTCACCAGCTTGAGCGCAGGCTCATCTGGTGTGAGCAAAAAGCTCACCAGCTTGGACCCAAGGTTGCTGGCTTGAGCAAGGGGTTACTCGGTCTGCTGAAGGCCCATGGTCAAGGCACATATAAGAAAGCAATCAATGGGCCCTGGCCAACCTCAGTGGTAAAGCATTGGTCTGGCGTGCGGAAGTCCCGGGTTCGATTCCCGGCCAGGGCACACAGGAGAAGCACCCATCTGCTTCTCCACTCCTCTCCCTCTCCTTCCTCTCTGTCTCTCTCTTCCCCTCCAGCAGCCGAGGCTCTATTGGAGCAAAAGATGGCCCGGGCGCTGGGGATGGCTCCTTGGCCTCTGCCCCAGGCGCTAGAGTGGCTCTGGTCACGACAGAGCGACGCCCCGGATGGGCAGAGCATTGCCCCCTGGTAGGCATGCCGGGTGGATCCTGGTCGGGCGCATGCCGGGGTCTGTCTGACTGCCTCCCCGTTTCCAGCTTCAGAAAAGAAAAAAAAAAAAAAGCAATCAATTAACAACTAAGGTGTTGCAATGAAAAACTGATGATTGATACTTCTCATCTCTCTCTTTTCCTGTCTGTCCCTATCTATCCCTCTCTCTGACTTTCGCTCTGTCTCTGGAAAAATAAATAAATAATTTTTTAAAAAAAGAAAAGAAATGTACACAGACACCCGCACCAGGACATGTAGCTCCACCAGTGTAAAATGTATATCAGGAGCCTGGAGACCATGTAACATGGCTGCAAGAACACTGGGCTATGAAGCTTTGGGTTTTATTGCTAACTCACTAGGTAACCTCAGCCAAGCCCCTTATTCCATCAACTACACAGAATCTTTTGTTTAAATGAAATCTTACAGGCAAACTTAATAAATAAACCTGGTAAAAGCAGAGCTTCTTGCCTGACGTGTGGTGGCGCAGTGGATAAAGCATCGACCTGGAACACTGAGGTTGCCGGTTCGAAACCCTGGGCTTGTATGGTCAAGGCACATATGGGAGTTGATGCTTCCTGCTCCTCCCCCTCCTCTCTCTCCTCCCTTCTCTAAAATGAATAAATAATAAAATCTTAAAAAAATAAAAAATAAAATAAACCTTTAAAAAAAAAAAAAGTAGCCTGACCAGGCGGTGGCACAATGGATAGAACATCGGACTAGGATGCGGAAGACCCAGGTTCGAGACCCGGAGGTCACCAGCTTGAGCGCGGGCTCATCTGGTTTGAGCAAAAAGCCCACCAGCTTGAACCCAAGGTCGCTGGCTTGAGCAAGGGGTTACTCGGTCTGCTGAAGGCCCGCAGTCAAGGCACATATGAGAAAGCAATCAATGAACAACTAAGGTGTTGCAACGCGCAATGAAAAACTAATGATTTATGCTTATCATCTCTCTCCGTTCCTGTCTGTCTGTCCCTGTCTATCCCTCTCTCTGACTCACTCTCTGTCTCTGTAATAAAAAAAAATAAAATAAAATAAAAAGCAGAGCTTCTTGGGGAAGGTCAGGGGAAGGTTTATTCTTCCCATTTGGTAGACAATGGCCTGAATGGCTAAAGGCTTATTTACGGTAACTCAGGAAGGCCAAGTGACCCACATCAAATTATAAAGAAAAAGACAGCCTGTGTGTCCACACCCCTCCCTCGGCTCTAATGAGAGCAGATGGCCATGCCCATCACAGTTCCCATATCCATCACCACAGGCTTGGCACCCACAGCTGGCATGTACATGGAGATGCTGCTGGTGTGGGGAGAAGTCATGACCTTCATTCAGACTCGGGGAGGTCCCCATGGCTCTGGAAGCTGGAGGAAAAATAAAGCTCCAGGACTACTTCTTGGAATTGAACCTACAGAAATAATCATGGGTGGGAGCAAAGATTTAGTTCCAAGGATGCTTCCCCAATGATAGGAGTAGATGAATTACATTGTGGATTATGCAGATGATGCCACTGTTTAAATGACATTATATAAAAATATGTAATGAAAAAAAAAAGAATATGTAATGATGGAGAGAGATGGTCACAATGCATTTTAAACTATGAAAAAAGATTACAGCCTGACCGGGCGGTGATGCAGTGGATAGAGCGTCGGACTGGGATATGGAAGACCCAGGTTCGAGACCCCGAGGTCGCCAGCTTGAGCGAGGGTTCATCTGGTTTGAGCAAAAGCTCACTAGCTTGAGCCCAAGGTTGCTGGCTCAAGCAAGGGTTACTCAGTCTGCTGAAGGCCCATGGTCAAAGCACATATGAGAAAGCAATCAATGAACAACTAAGGTGTTGCAATGCGCAACGGAAAACTAATGATTGATGCTTCTCATCTCTCCATTCCTGTCTGTCTGTCCCTGTCTATTCCTCTTTCTGACTCTCTCTCTCTCTCTGTAAAAAAAAAAAAAAAAAAAAAAAAAAAAAAAAATTTAAAAGAAAAAAGATTACAAAACAGTATGAATATTATGACCTCAGGTTTTTATTTTCTTTTTTTAAGTGAGAG